>NW_006399818.1:3459020-3471310 GCF_000299155.1 Elephantulus edwardii
TATATATAAAATCAGTGGTTTTCAAGCCTGGTTGCACATCAGAATCACCTGTGGTGCTCTTAAACGTTGAAATAACCAACCTCATCGCAAGAGATTTATGTTTCATAGAAACAACACTGTAGTTACAGGATAGAATTTGTTTTCTTCAAAATTGACAACCAGTTCATTGGAAATATCTTTTTTCAACAACATAAACAGTGATTATATGTATGGCTCTCATAAGATGGCATACAGAGGAATCTAATGAGCTGGATATGCAGACATGGTGGTGAAGCCCACTCTTTTAAGTCATAACAAGGCCAAGAGACACATGCTGAACAGACCCATCAATTCCTTATATATACTTTCAAGTTATAGCTGAAGAATAAGTCTTGGATAACAAAATTTTATGTTGAATATGCTATTGTGGTTGTTATGTGTAATTGAGTCACCTATCACTCAGAGCGACCCTATGTACAACTGCCCTAAACCCTGCTCTATCCTGTGCCAATCTTGTTGTCTCTGACACACATACTCCTGTTACTCCAGTCACTGAATCAATCCATCTTGTCGAGGCTCTTCCTCTCTTGTGCTGTCCCTCCACCCTCCCAAGCATAATGTCCCTCTCCAAGGACTGGTTCTGCCTTGCAACATGTCCAGAGTATGTCAGATGAAGCTTCAGAATCCTTGCTTCCAAGGAGCAGCCTGGTCTCACCCTCAGCATATCCTATCTGAAGTTAGAGACCGTCTCATTAACAGATTTGACTCATTGAACCTTAACAACCAAAACCACGTGAGATGACAACCAAGGATATCATACATGAAGAAAACAAAAATATCACTGAAAAGATAGGGGAGGGGAGAAGGCTAAAATGGATATTACAAGAGACTGAAACTTGTTTTAGGAAGTGGAAAAGCTAAAGCAAATGGAAGAAATGATGACGTAAAAGAGCTAGAGAAGATTACAAAAACAACTCAGGAAGGCAAGGGAAAGTGTTATAATGAAATGTATAAAGACTTAGAGTTAGAAAATAAACAAAGAAAAAAATTGTTATTTCTCAAGCTGAAAAATAACAAGAAAAAGAAAACTCCCAAACTACAATGTTGATTAGAGAATTCTATGGACAAAGTATTGAACAAGACATGAAGCATCAAGGGAAGATGGAAGGAATAGAGTCACTATCAAAAAGAGTTGGTCCAATAGTCAACTATTTAATAAGGTCATCTAACTCAATGTCAAGGCTTCCGTTAACAGTGATTCCTATTGTTAGTAGATAGCTTTACTAAGTATCAGAAACCTAGACCTCAGGATGCATTTCTTAATTCTATTTGAGTGTGTCATGAACCAAAACAATCAAACCCACTTTCATCTAGTGACTCTCCATTGTGTGTCTGATGCTGAGGCTGTAAATCTTTGTGGCAGGCAAGTGCCCTTCATCTTTCTTTCACAGAGTGGCTGGTGAGTTTGAAACATCTTTTAATGTTCAGTCCAATACATTCATCACTCACTGTGCCACTTTGTAATTGTTGTTAAGTGTCATTAAGTCTAGCATGGCTCATAGCAACAGAACTGAACCCTGTCCTATCGTATGCCATCCTTATAATTCCCTATACATTTGAACCTATTGCCACAGATACTGTATCAATCCATATTAATGAAGGTCTTTCTTTCATTTGTTGACTCTCCACCTTTCCAACGATGATTCCCTTCCCTAAGGAATAGCTTCTCCAAACAACACACCCTGGTGTACACATTGCAGTCTTTTAAGAGAATAAAGACAGTACCTAACCAAGTCATGCTAAGACAGACTTTCTGAAACTGATTAAAAAGTTTTGTGCTAAATTGGTCACAATCTGTTTTTCAGCAATAGATAGCTAATATACAATTAGTCTTCAAATTCTGTTGCTTCAGTTTTTTTATTGTCTCTCAACTTTGGTATTTTCCAACCGAACCCAACAGTCATTGGCATCAATTCCAACTCATAGCATCCCTATAGGGCAAAGTGGAACTGACTCATTGAATTTGCAAGGCTGTAAAAGTTTACGGGAGTAGACTATAACATCTCTCTCCCCTTGAGTGACTGGTAGGCTTGAACTGCTAAACTTGTAGTTTCCAACTCAAATGGAAAGAAATCCTCTACTGAGCCTTTCTTTAATCTTTAGCAGATAAAACCCTTTTCTTTGTGAATGCTGCACTTGCCTTCCAGGGCTTGCTTGGAAAAAATCGTTCTCCTTTATACACTGGGAAAATGTGAAGGTGGAATTAAATGACTGTGTACCTCTTACCATCTGGTCTGAATTGAGATGAAAAGATATTTGCAATTATCTGAGTTGGACTCATTAACTCATATAATGATCACAGCTTCCTTACATCACAAATACTTGATTTGTAGACTCCTACTTTTAATCCATCTGTGTTCATAGAAATGCCTCTTCAGTACTCATGGAGTCCTTCTATTTCTAAGTATGTCTTTATCTTTACTTCGTACAAGAATAATGAGTTGCAAATGTACAAAATCAGAATATGTCAGAGATGATGAGTGTCACACAGTATAGGGCAGGATTCAGAGCCATTCATTGTTCATAGGGTCAATATTAGTCATAATCAACTCAACAGCACTTAACAAGAACAAGGTATGATAAAATACATAGATCATGACCCTTCTTCTTCAAACCCCACAGCTGTTGACCTGTTGAGCCCTGGCTATAAAGAGAAATCTGAGGCCAACTTGCTTTTCCTTCCCTTATAACTTACATTTTTATTTTGATCTCTAGAGTCTAACATCCTTTTAAAATCCACATAATTAAATTATTACTCTTTTTTCCCCTAAGTATAACCTTAGTTCTTAATTTTGACTGGTGAACTTACTTCATCCTGTTTACTTGTCATTACCCTATCTTTGGAAAAAAATTTTCAGCCCTCTATGGAGGTGGATTGATTCAGTGACTGGGTTAATTGGGATGATTGTATCGGAGACAGTGCGATTGGCACAGGACAGAGCAGAGTTTAGGGCTGTTGTACATAGGGTCGCTATGAGTCACAAGCACATAAAAACAACAACATAGTTGTTGCATCCTTTTCATTTGTTCAGGAACACATATGATTTTCAGATGGGCTCTCAGATATCAATGCAGATTTTTTTTTGTCTGAGGGCTGGTTGTGTATGGAGACAAGATCTGAAATTATTCTAGGCTTTAAAATAATACTTGTGTTATTAAAGGCACAGTCCACATTGCACACTTTATGATTTAGTTTATAAATCTAGTAAATTTTAACAATCACTTTCAAGGGAGTCTTTGAATGATGTTTGATCAATTCAAGTTGAACACATCCAGCTACCAAGTAGGTCCCTTTACAACTTAGTTAATAAAATCCCCTTAAGTATTTAAACTCGTTTTATAAATTTAATATGTTACGTTTTCTTTTTAAGCTTTTTAAATGCTTGACCTATGAACAAAACTTTAACAGCTCCAGTAAATCTAATAAATTAAATGTAAATATCAAATCACAAGTTCTCTTAATCATTCCAATACTTTTGAAACTTGATTAAATTCTCTAAATCTTCCCACTTAAAGGTAAAAGTCTAAAACCTATTACTCAATTATACCTTTTAAATTAGAATCCCAAGGCTAGTATGACATACTTACTGATACACCATATGGTCATACTTAAACATTTAAAACTCTTTATAGTCTAGACACATAAATATTGTCTCATAATTAAAAATTTATTCCTAAATTTAACACAAAAGTTCATCATCTAAAAAAGAAAAAGAAGTTCATCATCTCTATATTTAGTGCAAACCTTCCTGGAGTGAAAAGACCTTACATTTTATCTGAAATCATTGGCAATAACATTTTGGACAAGAGTCTCATAAGAAAAGTTTACAGAATACTTCTGGCCTTCAGAAGAAAAAGATTGATAACCCAATTACAAAATGGGCAAAGACATGGAAAGACTTTTCACAGAGGAAGATATTGGGATGGCCAACAGACACATGAAGAAATGCTCAAAATCACTGGCAATAAGAGAGATGCAGACCAAAACAATGAGATACCATCTCACCGCAGTAGCAGTGGCAAAGTTTAGTGGGTCAGCAAACAATAAATGTTGGAGAGGATGTGGAGACGTGGGAACTCTCGTACACTCTTGATGGGATTGTAAATGATGCAACTACTCTGGAAGACAGTTTGGTGTTTCCTCAAAAATTTGAAGATAGAAACTCCATATGACCCAGCTATTCCACTGCTAACAGTATACCCCAAGGAAATTAGAACTGAGACACAAATGGAGATTTGTACACCAATGTTTATGGCAGTGCTATTCATCATAGAAAGATCATTGAAACCACAACTGAATGGATTGAGAAGTTGTGGTACATTCACACAGCAGAATACTATGCAGCATTTAAGAGCAATGATTTTGAAAATTACTATGTAACTTGAGAGACGCTAGAGAGCATTATGCTGAGTGAACTAATTCAGTCTTATAAGGACAAATGCTGCATAAGACTGTTATTGTAAAAATGGAAGGATAACTAGTAAAACATGTACAAGAGCTCAAGGAGAGGAAGGGGAGTAGAGAGATGAAGATAGGTAGGGCTGAAACCACAGGTGTTCACAATTTAGTGGTTAGAGGGAAGGGCGAAACTAATGGGAAGAAAAGACAGGGTAATATGGGCAAGGCTCAATGGTGATTAATTTTATAATTTTATAATGCATGAGAATGACTGTATAAAACACAATGTGAATGAAGAATAGTGTGAAATACAATCAGTATAAACTTTGTAAGCAAACCAATTTTAAAAAAATAATGTAAAAGAAAATGCATATGAATGAAACACAATGTAATTTGAAAGATTATATAAAACACAATGTATATGAATGAAAATAATGTAAATAGATTATTATACAAAACCCAATAAAATATTTTAAAAGAGTTTGTTTTAATAGTTTTAGAGAATTAGACTTTCCATCAGTGGGGTAATAATGCATATTGGTTAGGGAATTTTCAACAGGATGCATAATCTATGGTAATAACAGAGTTTTGTGAAAACAAGACATTCCTAGCCCATGATTTTACATGAGTTTTGTGCCTTTTTGGATGACATAATGCAATTATTTCTTATATACTAAGTGCTTTTTAAAAATCCTTACAACAGTCATGTAGGACTCTGTGTTCATATTGTAATTTTGCAGATGAAGAATGGTTACATTGTGAAGAATCTGTATTTCAACCCTGGTGGTGTCCTTGTCCACCACTCACCTGTTAATTTGTTATCTGTTCTGTAGTTGTGCTATAGTATGTTGCTGTGATGTTACAAACTATGTCACTAATACTTCAGAGAACATCTAGGGATAGGGATCAGTGGAGTTTCCACACTAAGACAGACTAGTAGGGAAGACTTGGCAATTCCAAAACTTCTGGCCACTGAAAATATCACAAATAGCAGCAATAGATTACCTGGTATAGTGTTGGAAGATGAGTCCCACAGGTTGGAAAACATGCATAGTATGTCTAGGGCAGAGTTACCTTCTCAGAGTAGAGTTGATCTTCATGACGTGAATGGAGTCAACCTGTTGGGACCTTCATTTGTAGATGCTGGCATGACTCAAAATGAGATGAAAAAAGTGAAACTTTTCATTTTAGTTGGATCTACAATCAGTAACCATGGAAGTATCGATAAGAAGATCCAATATGTCACAGTGGCTACAACCAGAGGCTCAAAGAACCGTTATGAGAATGGTGCAGCACCAGGCAATATCTCCATATAGACATATGGTCAATATAAGTCAGAACTGACTCCATTGTCCCTAAGTAATTAGTGTCATTAGGCTTACTCATTATGAAATAGAAATTGTTGTAGTGAAGACAAGGAGGGCCTAAACCCAACTAGTTTTATTCAGTAGAATGTCTTCTTCTAGGCCTAAGAAATACCCTTATTTAATGTTGTAATATTCTTACTCAAACTCAACCTCAACATCGAAAGGCCAGTTGTATTGGACAAATCTATTGTCAAGGACTTCTCTAAAGTATTAAAAGAACAAGAATGGCATCTTGCACCTGATGCAAGTCATAGTATTTTCAAATGTTCCTATGCATATGAAGGTTGGACAGTGGATAAGGAAGGTAGAACAATTGATGACTTTGAATTGCACTTCTGGCGGAGAGTAGTGGCTATTATCATGGGCTGTCAAGAGAATAAACACATCTGTCTTGAAGGAAGTGCAACCAAGGTGATCCTTGACATCCTGTTCTTATGATTGCTTGGAGTCGGAACCAACTTGAAAGCACCCAAAAGCAATAACAAGGCTCTTACTGAGGTTGCAGTTCTCTTCCCTCTTCTGTCCAGTTCAGCTCTACCACCAGAGTGTGTCTGAAGGTGGGTTCAGGTGGTTTAGGAAAACAAAACAAAACAAAACAAAACAAACCCCACAGAGACAAAGTCGGGGAGCAAGGGTCTTAGAACTCCATCAAGTCTAAGCACTTTATTATCAAGCAAAGTAGCAATGTATATAGTATTTATCATGAGAAAAAAACCAGAAAACTTATTTCCAGAGTAACTCTAGGAATTCTTTGTAGAAAGCAAAGATATAATCATAATTCTTTTCCATGACTCTCATGGTTTCAACCCAGATCTTACCAGTTTCTTACAAGTATATCTCATCTTCAAGATATGCTTTGTTTAACATAGGTATGTCCTAAGTTTAGCATTTTGGAACAGTATTACAAGGAATACATTTCTCATAGTTTTATGGCCAGCTACATAAAGAATTTTTCTTTGCTGACTTAAAGGCTTTTCCTGTCAAGGTTTTCATGTTAGGGGGCAAAGTCTTGTTATCTACTTGAAAGGGTCTCCATTTGTTTCTACGCTGTGTTTTACTTCCTGGTTGAATTCTGACTAGTGAACTTGAAGGACTACCATTTTAGTAACTGTATTTTCTTTTCTCTCATATTCATTTTTCCCAGATCTATTATCACAACTGTAGTACTCATAGCCTCCCCAACATCTTATTTCTGACTTGATTTTCTGCAGTGTGAATTCTACTCTTTAAAACATTAAGCGTAAGTTAATTCTGTAAATGAAATTTCTGTTTCCTTGAAATTTTTATTCATTTTGCCTAACTTGTTTTGTTTTAAAAAACTCACCCTGTAAGGAAGATCTAAAACCAGTAATATACATTTTCGTCCTTATACATGTCCCATAGTGAGCTATGACTTAAGGAGACATTAATAAAAAACAGGTTTGAACCTTCCTATCCTGCCCCATACTCATGACCTCTGACATGCTTAAGCCTAGTGCTGCAGTCACTGTGTAACTCCATCTTTTTTAAGATCTTTCTTTTTTTATCTGATCCTCCACATTTCCCAGCATAGTTTTTCAAGGCTTCCTGACAATATGTGCAAAATATGTAAAAAGAAGTTTCACCATGAAACACAAGTAGACACACTCCTCTCGTATTTTTTGCTTTCAGCCAAGATCCCTCTGATATTGACAATGATGTTCCTAATGCCACAGCCTCTTCTAAACCCAACTTGCACTTCTAGCAGTTTTCTATCAATGTCCTGTTCCAGTCTTTTTAAGATAGTCTTCAGCAGGAAGACTTGTGTGTGATATTAGTGATATTGTTTGATAATTTACAGTCTTTTGGATCACCTTTTTTTTTTAATGGGAATATATGATTCTCTCTGAGTCAGTTGGCCTTCAGATTTCTTGGCATAATCTGGTGAGCATGTCCAGGGTTGTTGTTGAAATATATAATTTGCTGTACCATTAATTCACAGGGCCTTGTTTTTTGCCAATTCCTTCAGAGAAGCGTGACTTTCCTCCTTCCTAACCATTGCCTCTTGGTCATATGTTGTTTCATGAAATTATAGCTAACACTGAAAAAAAAAAATAGTAATCCTAGCTTACTTAATTGTTCATCTGAGTTTTAATCATTGCAAATTAAAAAAAGGAGCAAACTAAATATAAAGAAAATAAATATTGGACATGAGAGCAGAAAGAACTGAAATTGAATACAGGAAATTAATAGAAAAAATCAATTCAATAAAAAGCTGATTCTTTTATTATAGACATTAGAGCAGAAAGAGCTGAAATTGAATATAGTAAATTAATAGAAAAAACTATTTACATAAAAGCTGACTCTCTGATTATATAAATAACATTGTTGTTTAACTAGTATTGAACATATAATCAAACTCATCAAAATTTGAGCAAAAAGTTCTTCCTGAGCAGGTTTTCCATATGCACATGTTTTTGTTGTTATTGAGTTAAACCAATTTATAGCTGACCCACCAATGAGTAGTTGTTGTTATGTGCCATCAAGTTGCCTGCAACTCATGTACAACAGCCCTAAAGCCTGCTCTAACACCTACTCTCATTACCCCAGTGACTGAATAAATCCATTTCATCAAGGGTCTTCCTCTCCTGCTCTGTCCCTCCAACCTTTCAAAGCATGACAACCCTCTTCAAGGATTTGTCCCTCCTTGAAACATATCCAAAGTATGTCAAAGTTTCAGAATCCTTGCCTCCTCAATTTTGGCCAGCCAGGTTGGTTGTCATATCTCAGGTTGTTGATGAGTCTTCACCCCAATTTTCATTTCACATTCCTTCTCATGAAGTCCAGCCTCCCGAATTATCTGTTCCATATATAGATTGAAAAGGTATGGAGACAAGACACATCTCTGATGCACTTTTTTCCTGACTTTGAACCATGCAGTGTTTCCTTGCTCTGTTCTGACAACTGCTTCCTCGATCACGTAGAGATTTCACATGAGCAAAATCAGGTGTTTTGGAATTCCCATGCACACAATCAAATGATCTACTACTCAGGGATGAAAAGAAAGGTCACATTCATAGTTAAGAAGACCATTTCTAGATTTATATTGAAAAACAATGTCATGACAGGATAATATCCATACACATACAAAGAAGACCTATATGTTACTGACCCTAATTCATATGTAGGCACCAACAAGCAGAGTCAAAGAGGGGAAGTAGATGACTTCCACAAACATTTGCAGTTGCAAATTGAGTGACATGCAACCAAGATACTTTAATAATAATGAGAGACTGGAATATAAAAGTTGGGAATGAAGAAGAATGATCAGTAGTTGGAAAACATGGACTTGGTGACAGAATTGAGGCTGAAGATAGAATTTTGCACAATGATTTATTCTTTGTAAATACTTTTTTTAAAAAGAAAAACAAACAATGGACACATGGACCTCAGCTGATAGTCTACACAGGAATCAGATTGATTAGATTACATCTGTAGAAAGAATCATAGGAGAAGTTCAATATCAGCTGTGAAAACTAGGCCTGGTGCAGATTGTGAAACTGTCCCTCAACTACTCATCTGTAAATTCAAGATGAAACTGAAAATGAAATACAAAAGAACCAAAATTTGACCTTAAGTCTATCCCACCTGAATTTAAAAACTATCTCAGGAATAGTTTTGAGGCATTGAGCACTAATGAACGAAGACCAGATGAGCTGTGGGAAGATATGAAGAATATCACTATGAAAAATGCAAAAGGTAATTACAAATACAGAGGAGGAAGATGGATATTGAAAGGGACTCTGAACATTGGACTAGAACGCCAAAAAGCCAAGGGGAAGAAATCAGGAAGTTAAAGAGAGTTAACAGAATATTTTAAAGGGCAATTCAGGAAAACAAAGAAAAGTATTATAATGAAATACGTAAATTGCAGGAGTCAGAAAATCAAAAGGAACTAACTCAGCATTTATTAAGGTAAAGGAATAGAACAAATTCAAGCTTCAAGTGGCAATACTCAAGGATACTATGGACAGAATATTGAATGATTAAGGAAGTATCAGAAGAAGATAGAAGGAGTACACAGAATCACTGTACCTAAAAGAACTGGCTGACACAGAATTTCATGAAACAACATGGGATCAAGAAGAAATGGTGATGAAATAGGAAGTTCAAGGTGCTCTGAAGGAATCGGCAAAAAAATAAATCCCCAGGGATTGATGGAATACCATTTGATATATTAAAAAAAGCCCAGGTGTTGCCCTGGATGTGCTCACCAGACTGTGCCAAGCAATTAGGAGGACAGCTACTCAAATTTGTTAGAAACATGCCCACATAAAACCTCCCATGCAAATACTTGTAATAGTTTTATTCATAGTTACCAAAAATCAGAGCAACTTAGTTGTCTTTTAATAGGTGAAAAATTACACTGTAACTTTATACTAGAAAAAAAAACCCCTCCACAAAACCAAGACAAATAGAACCCCCACACTCAAACTTCTTCCTGTTAAGAGTGAACTGAGTTATAATTGACCCTCCAGCAGATTTTTCAGAGGCTGTAAATCACACAGGAGAAGATTGCTCATCTTTCTCCCAAAGAGCAGCTGGTGTATTCAAACAGCCTTCCTCTGGACTGGCAGCACAACTCCTTATTCATGGGGTCACCTGAGCTCTTTCAGTGTGGTGAGGTAGTAGTCACTGATAAAAAGAAAGAAACTGTTAAGCTTTGAAAAACGATGGAGGAGGAAGATGGCGGCTGAGGCAGAGACAGCGTGGTGAGCTGCAGGAGCAGCGGACCACTTGGAAAAGGGCCGTTATGACCCTCTACAGACTTCTGTTTATTAATAATTGAACAGTTAAACAGTTGATGACTGGTCTTCAGTGAGGATTGAGGCTCAACAACAGGAATTCAAGGATTTCCAAGGAAGAATGGGTGAGTGCTGCAGCTCCCAACCCCCTCCCGCAGAGCCCGCACTGTGCCTCACCGCAGCCGCAGCTCCATGAAGCTCCCACAGCCGGAACCTATGGAATCCCTCGCCCAGGATGGAGGGTGGGCACTGGGCCTCCCCAGGACTGGTGCAGTGGAGCCGCCACACTGTAGCAAAGTGTACTTGTTCCCAGGAGAATTCTTGGAGCCAAGAGGGCAGCGGCAGGGGAAGCGGGCGGACACTGGCCTCCCGCGTGCGAGATGAAGTGCGACCCCCAGCCACCCATGTGGGAGATGACATGTGGGAGATGGCTTGCATTCGCTGGCCACCCACATGGAAGATGACACTCACCCAGCAGCCGCCTGCGTGGGGGATGGTGAGCGCCCGCCGGCTTCCCACATACAGGATAGCGTGTGCCTGCCAGCCACCCATGTGGGAGATGACACTCGGGAAGTGGCGGGCCTGCAAGCCACCTGCGCAAAAGATGGCACGCGCCCGGCAGCTGCCCGCACGGGGGATGGTACGCACCCGCTGGCTGCCTGTGCACAAGATGGCACGTGCACACTGAGAGATGAAGTGTGCCTGCCAGCTGGCCACGCAGAAGGATGGCGTGCACCCACCCTCACCAGCTGCCCACGCATGAGATGATGCCTGCCTGAGAGATGACACGCGCCCGCAGGTCACCCGCGCATGAGATGACGTGCGCCCGCCAGTAGTCCGTATGGGAGATGATACTTGGGAGATGGCTCGCGCCCACCAGCCACCTGCACGGAAGATGGCACGCACCTGGTGGTCACCCACACAGGAAAATGGCGTGCCCCCGCCAGTCGCCTGTGTGTGGGATGGCACGCGCCTGCTGGCCCACTGGCTGCCTGTGCGCGAGCACTCCGAGAAATGATGCACACCCGCGAGAGATGATGCAAGCCCTCCAGTCACCTGCACGATAGATGACGTGTGCCTGCCAGCTGCCCACGCTGGGGGATGACGCGCACCTACCCCCACTGGCTGCCCGTGCATGAGATGACACGCGCCCACCGAGAGAGTTCACGTGCTCGCGGGTTGCCCGCACACGAGATGATACATGCCCGTGTGGAAGATGACACGTGGGAGATGGTGAGCGCCTGCCAGTCACCTGTGCTGGGGGATGGTGCAAGCCAGCCAACCACCCACACAGAAAAGACGAGTGCGCCCCACCGCCCGTGGGGGGGACGTGTGCCCCACCACCTGCAGTTTTGGGTTTCCTTGGAAAACCAGAGAAAGTCACTGTGAGTTGTCTACTTGATGACACTTAGAGTGGTAGCATGTCCAAGAGGACCAACATCCTAAATGCACCACATATTTTGATCTGTTGAATGCTTCTGCCAAAAGATGTTTAGACCTGGGGGGAGCCTGTTCACAATTTTCAGGTTCCCTTTGCCATTTATAAAGGGGGAGGGAAGTGACACCTACTTCAAATTATAGTATGGCCGCTTATCGGGGGGAGGGGGGTAAAAGTGGTAGTGCTGGAATTGGAGATGCTGTCCCTGGCCACACACTCCTCGGTCAGGTGAGGGGACCAGATTAGTGTGGGGGCAAGTAGAGGGGAGTGTACCAGCCAGCCCA
>NW_006399818.1:3471953-3509930 GCF_000299155.1 Elephantulus edwardii
ACGCCCCTGTTCAGCATGAAGAATCCAGAGAGTCAGCATCTAGTTCCCAAATCAGTAAGACAGTTGATTTAACTACCATTGGAAAATGCTCGTCATTTTCCTGTAGCATCTGGTCCCCACTGGATCACTTTCATTTCCTTCACCTGCTCCCCCCACCAACCAATTTCTGCAGCTCTGCAACTGCATACCTGCCCATCCTTACCCTTCTGCCCCCAACCCTCACCTCCTTATACCCCCAATCTGTTTTTTCCCAATAAAAAATTTTAAAAAAAGAAAAAGAAAAACGATGGAGAAATATCTTAAGTATTTACTGACAAGTAAAAAAAAAAAATGAAAAAGAGTACAAACTACATGATTCCAAGTGTATGATGTTTTGGAATAGGCAGAATTTTTCCCATGAGATGGTAAACAGATGAGTGGTTGACAGGGATCCAAGGTGAAGGAGAGGCTATGAAAAGATACTGCATAGGGAGTTTTTAGGGCACTGAAACTATTCAGTACATGTGATACTGGAAACATGACACTTGTCAGAACCTCTAGAATGCATTAGAGTTACTGAACGTTGGTGTAAACGATGGATTTTAGTTATTATAGAATCTATCCATAAAGGCTTATCAGTTGCAACAAATATAGCTCATAAATGCAAGATGTTAATAATAGAGTAATGATGTGTCAGGAGAAAAGGAGGGTAAGAAAGCACTGCTCCTACTACTTTGATATATAAGAGATAATGACAATTAAAAAGTCACCCTGTTGTCCTTTATACTTGTCCCTTTCTCACATAATGGCTTCGTCTTTTGAAACCGTAGACAGCGTGTCATCTTGTACAGTACACAATCCTACTGAGGCTGCCAAACTCTTCTAAGCATTTTTATGATTCCACCATTTGCAGGAGCGTGCTGTTTCTGAGATACTAGATGCTTTCTTTTTTCCTGTAACCTGGTTATTTTTGCAAGCACTGATGGGGAAGGAAAGAGATTTTTCCCATAGTCAGTGCCTGGCAATGGATGAGAGAGCAGTATTATTCACGATCTAGTTTGAGTCTGAAGAGAGAGCATTGGTGGGTCAGTGGTATAATTCTCACTTTCTACAGGGAGACTCGGGTTCATTTCTTAGCCAGGGCGCCTCCTGTACTGCATATCAGCAGAGGTTCATGGGTTGGTGTCATGTTAAACAGATGCTAATGGAACTTCCAGCCTGCTTCCAAAAATCTTCGAAACTCAAGAGTCACTGCTGTTTTGTCGGTTCTGGCTCGTAGTGACCCTCCAGCGGGCTCCTGGAGCTGTAAGTCATAACAGAAGAAGATTGCCCATCTTCTCCCCAAAGGAGAGGCTGGTGGATCAAACCACTAGAGACATGCAGCCTTTAGGTGAGCAGTGCCCTAGGAGTTCACAGCAGTCTGGACGGGATGCCCTGGCCCCAGCAGTGATTTGTTCCACTGTGTGTGAAGTTTCACTCTGTGCAAGTCAGTGATGACCTGACAGAAGCTGACACCAATCAGAGTCTGAAGAAATAGAGAAAGATTGGTGAGTTACCGGACAAGGGAGGAGTAAATTGATGCTGGCTCGTTGGGTTTAGACTTCTTCAGACCCAGGGCCTAGTTTTCATCCATGTTGTCTTAGTAGCTACTTGTTTGAAATACTTCTCCACATCTAGTAAGGTGTTTGTAAATCTAACTATTTTGATAGTGATAATGGATCGTTATGCTTTTCTGTTGCTTCATAAGACAGTCTGGTGTTCTAGTCCATCGAGTATTGTATTGCTAACCTGAAGACCTCAGCTCTCTGATGGTTCAAATCCACGGGTGGCTTGTCAGGAGAAAGATGGGCGGTCTCATCCTGTGTACACATTTGGAAACCTGCTGAATGGTCGTATATGAGTTAGTTCTGACTGGATAGCACTGGGTTTTGGGTCTGTGTATTCATAGATGTTTTAGCTAGGACCTGGAAAATGCTGTTATCAAGGGTCGCCAGCTAAACTCCATTTACATCAGAAGTTTTGAACTATGATTTCTTTGAACTCTAATTTCTCAAAGACCTCTATGGAATACATTTGACAAATTTGACATCCTACATGACTTATTTCCTGCATTTTTAGTGGGATTGTCTTTAGCTCAGTTTTTATATTTCTCTGATAATCTTAAAAATCATATCTTTAATTTCTAGCGTTTTCTTTGGGAAACAGACTTGTTAACTCATTTACAGCAATGTGTGGGTGAAGAAGTATAAAACATTCAGCTCACTTATTATAATAGACAGTAGATTAATGAAACAAACTTTATTTTGTAAATGCAACAAACAACAAGTGGAAGGTTGGCCAGGATGAGAAAATGAGAGCTCTCAAAGGTCATTCCTAAAAGTTCCATCAGAAATACATTAATGACTTCTTTGTGAAGAGTGGAATCTAATTTCCTGGCATTCAGAGCTGCCTAAAAATTTAAATCCCATCTGCTTTTGAAGCTGATTTCTTGCCAGAAACCTGCACTAAATACAAAGCCATTTACTGATCTGACCTTTACAGAAAACATATCTTTGCTCATAATACTCCTCTATCCAGACTGTTCCTCCTACTGAAATTATTTCATCTTCCAAGGTTCTGCTCTAGTGCTGCCTGCTTTGATCTGAGGAGCCTAAAGTAGAAGCTGTATTCTATGAACTTCCCCAGCATTTGTAGTTGAATGTTTGTGTAGTGAGCTATCTACATTCTTGTCTTATCTGTTCAGTGTAATTATACTTTCCATTCTAACAAACCCACTGCTTTAGAGTTGAGTCAGACTCAATAGAGTCTGGGTTTAGAAGGTTGTCAGTCTTTATAGAAAAAGCCTGCTGTCTTTCTCTTAAAGAGTAACTTGTACATTTGAACTGCTGACTTTTTAGTTAGCCGTGTAACACACAGCACACTGCACCGCCAGGGCTCCCTTTCCCAGTCTCACAGAAACTCCATACTGTATGCAGTGTTTTGTCTTCGGACCAGCAAATTGACTTGCACAGAACAGGACAGAGCTGCCCTGAGTAGGTCATTAACTGAAAGGAGAGAGTGAAATGGTAAAGGAAAATTAAAATAAAGGGACAAAGGAGAGAAAAAGAAAGAAGAGGAAGACAGAAAATCAACATGACAGAAGAAAAAAAGACACGCAGAGCGAGACAGACAGCACTTCTCTAATGCAGAGAGATTCACTTTTTTAAAAAAATGGAAATGCCTGTTAGCATGCCATTGTCTTTGGCATTTGCGAAAAAAGCCTGTCTGCTTTTGTTTATTAGTTTCAAAGCTTGGATTTGAAATAAACATTTATTTTCCCATGGAATGCTACAGATTTTACATTGTGTCAAAAAAGGTGTTTGAGTTTTTTAAAAGCTTTTTATTTTTTTAAAAACTCCAGGGTGTCTGTCAATTTTCCAGTTATTCCTGTGAGTCTCTTTGACATTCACATTCTATCATTTTTGCCTAATCTTTGTTATTTGAGAGATTAGGGCTGTCTCGTTTCACAATCCCTGAAAGATTATATTGGAAATGAGAATTTATTTCAGTATGTGTACATTTTCTTTTTCAAGACCATTCTATCTTCCCCCTACAGCCAGTCATTTTTGTCTTGGTTCTAACTTGTTTTTGTTTTGTTTTGTTGTTGTTGTTGGGATTATACATAGAAGAAACCAAAAGTGAGAGTAAAAAAACTTAACGGTTAGCATCTTGTTGTCAAAAACCTATCCCATCTGTAACTAATTATTGCTTAACAATTGTACTTGACTCAGCTTTACATATAGGTTCCTTATTGTTGTTGTTGATTGCCTTAGAATTGAGCACAACTCATAGTGACCCTATGAACAAAAGGCCTGAAGCCCGTCAACAACTATTGACATTTATCAAAGTTCATAGAATTTCTGGAGGCATGTTATTTAGGAAGCGGATGCCAGGTGTCACAAGTAGTTTGCACTAGACCACTAACTTAAAATTTGGTGGTTCAAAACCTACTTAATGGTGTCATTGATGGGCAAAAGGGCTGTCCATCTGCTTCTGTAAAGAGTTGTTGTTGTTATGTTCCATCTAGTCAAATTGCATTAGGACAAGTCTGCTGTCAGGGACCTCTTCAGAGTACTGAGAAGCAACGATGTCAGTCTAGAGACTAAGGTGCACCTGATCCAGGCCATGGTCTTCACAATTACTTGTTATGCATCAGAGAGCTGGGAAATCACTAAGGATGACAGAAGAAGAATAGATACCTTTGAGTTGTGTTACTGGAAAAGATTCTTGAAAATACCATGGACTGCCAAGAAAACAATGCCTTGGAAGAGTTTCTCCTTGGAGGCTATGATTTTGAAGCTCTGTCTCACATACTTTGGGCACATGACCAGGAGAGACTGGTCCTTGGAGAAGGACATCATACATGGAAGGGTGGAGGGGATGGTGTAGGAGAGGAAGACCCCAGATCATATGGAAAGATACGGTGACTGGGGCAGTGGGGTAGAGGGCAGGGTTAAGAACTATTGTACATAGGGTCACTATGTGTCACAGGCAACTCGACGTCACATAACAACAGTTCCCTGTCATTCATAGCAATCCTATGCACAGTCAGGAAAAGCCTTTGGAGCAGGTCTACCAGTTCTACTCTGCAACACGGTTACCATGAAAACGGACTCATGGCAACAAGCAGGCAGTAAAGGGAAGTTTAAAAGAACCTTCTCTGTATGCCAGCTTGAGGGTCAGCAAAAGAGAGGGAGACCCTCAACAAGATGCATTGACCCCATGACTAACAATGGGCTCAAATATATGAGAGATATTGAGGATGGCACTGGACAGGGCGGGGTACAGATCTGCTGTTCATAGGGTCTCTGTGGGTCATGGCTGACTTGGCAGCATCTAACTTCAAAACCATGCCAACTTGAAAGATACTCCTAAAAGCCTGAAAAGTAGGCAGGCACAAGATAAGTATTGGATTGAATTGCAAAAAAGAAGGAAAATAGGTGGTGTGAATGGGTACCAACTACTCAGAATTCCTTCTCTTCACCAAGAATTGTAGACTTTTTTCAGAAAAGAATTTCAAACTTGTAGAATAAAATTATTGGTTTTACCGTTAAAACACACACACACACACACACACACACACACACACACACACACCCCTATACCCAAACACCACTTACTGGGAAGGAATGAGCTGTCCAGTGTTCAGGACACTTCAGCTGTTTTATTAAACTTCCAGGGGCTTGATTTTGAGCTCTCAGTTTCTCAGATAGTCACTGTAGACAGTTTAGCCCGTGGGTAGCTGAGCTGCTGTGGATTGAACACCACCTAAAACATCTTTTCTCAGACTAAGTGAAATGGAGAATAAATATCAGGTTCTAATATAAGGTTCTAGAAGGCAGTTTGAATCCACCAGAGTCTGTGTGGGAGAAAAATAGGCAGTCTTCTCTTGTGCAATTTACAGCCTCTGAACACTCGAAGGAGGATGAGCTATGAGTGAATTCACATTCAATAACACGTAAGAACAACAGTCAATAAGAGATTTTAGCATTCTGTATCTTTTGAGATGTCAGATGCATGCCCTTGGTAAAGAAGAGTGAATTGATACAACTTCTTGAGCTTATATTATTCCTTTGTGGCAATAAATTGCTAGACTTTTCATCTGAGTCTATTATGTGGTAACTAGTATTGTTGCTGTTGTTCTGTGCCATTGAGTCGCTTGCGACTCATAGCAACCCTATGTTCAACAGCCTTAAACTCTGTTCTGTCCTGTGGCAAACTCACTGCCTCTGACACTCCCATCCCAATTACCCCAGTCACTGAATCAATCAATCCACCTCATTGAGGGTCTTCCCCACTTGCGCCGTCCCTCCACCCTCCTAAGCACCGGTCCCTTCACCCTCCTCCAAGGACTGGTCCCTCCTTACAACATGTCCAAAGTATGTCAGACAACGCCCCAGAATCCTTGCCTCCAAGGAGCAGCCTGGTTTAACCCTCTCCAGGATGAAACTGTTTGTTTTCTTGGCAGTTCATGGTACATTCAGTACTCTTCTCCAGCACCACAGCTCAAAGGCATCAATTCTCTTTCTATCCTCCCTAGTCATTGTCCAACTCTCTGATGCATAACAAGCAATTGCAAAGACCATGGCCTGTATCAGATGTACCTTAATCTCCGGAATGACACCATTGCTCTTCATTACCCTGGAGAGGTCCCTAACAGCTGACTTTCCCATCGCAATACATTTTTTTATTTCCTGGCTATTGGTGCCAAGAGTGTTGACCGTGGAGTCAAACCGACTAAAATTGTTAAAAATCTCAATCTCTTCACCATCCATCCTGATGATGCCAATTGGTCCAGTGGTGAGAATCTGTATCTTCTTGACATTGAGCCTCAATCCATATTGAAAGCTGCAGTCCTTGATCCTCTGCAGCAAGCACTTCAGGTCCTTCGCAGTTTCAGCAGGGTTGTGTCATCTGCATAATGCAGATTGTTAATAGATCTTCCACCAATCCTGACGCCACACTTCTCCCCAGAGAGCCCAGCCTCTCAGATAATCTGTTCTGCATACAGGTTGAAAAGGTATGGAGATATACTAATATTAGGGTGGTCAATTCTAAAATTTGACTTTTACTGAGATTTTCCTAGCATCTTTTAGAGTGCATTTCTAATGGGGAGAGAGGTGTGTGCCTGGGAAATCTAGCAGAAGCCCAGAGAAGTGATGTATTACAGAACAATTGGCCAGTGTTACATTCCATTCAGAGTGAAAGGATACAGAAAACCTGTGTATTTACTGACAATTTTTGCACTAACAAAACTCTATCTTTGCATTCAAACAGACTCCCAGCTAACTGACCCATTAGTGTGTTTTTGAAACTGCAAATGGCATGAGAGGAGATTGTCCATCTCTCTCCCGGGAAACTGTTGATAGATTTGAATCATCAGAGAGACAAAGCCTTTGGATTAATTAGCATTGCAGTTCGCTATAGATTATGCCACCAGGCCACCACACCTTTTTGGCACTAGCAAGTGAAATTGGAAGGTGTAAATACAATGGGTATGGAGGATGCTAAGTGCTGTAGAGAATTATTCAATATGACTTTTTTTTTTAGTTACTGAGTTTGTAACTCTTTCCATGTGAATGGACTTGTTGTAATTGTTATATGCCATCTTTACCTGTGGCTCATAACGACCCTCTCTACAGTAGTTCTAAATTCTGCTGTATCCTGCTACAGTCTCACTGTCTCTGACACGCCTACCCCAACTATCCAAGTGATTGTGTCAATCCATCTTAGCCATTGTCTTCCTCTCCCGTGCTGTCCCTTCATCCTTCCAAGCATCATATCTTTCTCCAGGATCTGGTCCCTCCTGGCCACATGCGCAAAGTATGTGAAATGGAGCTTAAAAATCCTTGCCTCTAAGGAGCAGCCTGGTTTCACCCTTTCTTGGACAGGCCTGTTTGTTCTCTTAGTAGCAGTTGATGATATGTTCAACACTCTTCTCCAGCACTACAACTCAAAGGTATCAATTCTTCTTCTGTCATCCTCAGTCATTGTCCCGCTCTCTGATGCATAGCAAGTAATTATGAAGACCGAGGCTTGAATCAGGTGTCTCTTTGTCTCCATACTGTAATTGTTGCTCATCAGCACTTTTGAGAGGTTCCTGACAGCAGATTCCCTAGAGCAATTTGTCTTTTACTTTGTTGACTGCTGGTGCCAAGAGTGTTGATTGTGGAGCTGAGCAAGCTGTAACTGTTAACAACATCACTCTCTTCTCTATCTATCATTATGTTGCCAAGTGAGAATCTTTATCTTCTTGAGGTTGAGCTTCAATCCATACTGAAGACTGCAGTCCTTGACCTTCTGTAATAAACACTTCAGGTTCTTCTCAGTTTTAGCTAGCAAGATTGTGTCATGTGCGTAATGTAGGTTGTTGATGGGTCTTCCTTCCATCCTGATGCCATTTTCCTCCTCAGAAAGTCCAGCCTCCCTAATGATCTGTTCTCCATTGAGAATGAAAAGATGTGGAGACAGGAAACAGGCCTGACACATTACTTTCCCTATTTTGAAAGGTGCAGTGTTTTCTTGTTCTGTTCTGATGACTGATTCTTGGTCCAAGTATAGATTTTGCATGAGAAAAATCAAGTCTTCTGGGATTCCCATTTTTCTCAAGGCTAATAACAATTTATTGTCATCCACAAAGTCAAATACCTTTCCATAGTCAATGAAACGTAGATATACTTTCTTCTGATACTCTTTGCTTTTAGCCAAAATCCATCTGATGCAGGCGATAATGTTTCTGGTACCACAGCCTCCTCTAAACCCAGTATGTATTTCTGGTAGTTCTCTGTGAATGACTTTTACAGTCATTTTGGATAATCTTCAGCAGGATTTTGCCTACATGTGATATTAGTGATATTGTCTGACAATTCCTCCACCTTGTCGGGTCACCCTTTTTTGGAATGGAAACAGATATGGATCTCTTCCAGTCAGTTGGCCAGGTAGATGTCCTCCAGATTTCTTGTACGTGAAATGTTCTTGGTGAGCACATCCAGGGCAGCATTTATCTGTTGAAATATGTCATGTGGTATTAATTCCTGAGGCCTTGTCCTTTGCTAACTCCTTCAGAGCAGCTTGAACTTCCTCCTTCATCACCATTGCCTCTTAATCACTCACACCAACAACCAGAGCCAAAGAGGATGAAATAGATGATTTATACCAACTTTTGCAGTCAGAATTGATAGGATATGCAATCAGAATGCATTCATAATAATAGGTGACTGGAATGCAAAAGCTGGGAACAAGGCTCAGAAAGCATGGACTTGGTAGCAGAAATAGAGGCTGGAAATAGATTGATAGAATTTTGTACAATCAATGATTTATTCATTGCAAATACCTTTTATAAGAAACTGTTAATAAATAAGCTATTTAATGAAATTCATCTGTGTCAGTCAATTCTTTTTGGTACAGCAACTCCATGTATTCCATTCATCTTCTTTTAATACTTTCCTGGATCATTCACTGTTCTGTCCATAGCATTCTTAAGAATTGAAAGTAAAAGTTTGAATTTGTTCTTCAGTTCTTTCAGCTTAAGAAATGTTGAGCAGGTTCAGCCCTTTTGATTTTCCAATTCCAGCTCATTGCACATTTCATTATAATACTTTGCTTTGTCTTTCTGAGCTGCCTTTTGAAATCTTCTCTTCACCTTAACTTCCTGATTCTTTCCCTTTGCTTTGGCTTCTTGGTGCTCTAGTACAATATTCAGAGCCTTTCCTGAAATCCATGTAGGTCTTTTCTTCCTCCTTTTTCTTTGCAATGACCTCTTGCTTTTGTCATGAATGATATAATTGATATCTTCCCAAAGCTCATATGGTCTTTGTTCATTAGTGTTCAAGGCCTCAAACTCGTTCCTGAAGTAATTATTAAATTCAGGTGGGATATACTCAAAATCAAATTTTAGTTCTTGTTCATTTGATTTCATTTTCTTTAGTGTTAGTTTGGACTTGTAGATGAGTAGTGGATGGTCTGCCTTGTTTGCACAGCTGATATTGTGCTTCTCCAATGATTCCTTTTTAAAAAATTGTACTAGTTTATTTGCAAAATTCAAATACATTGTTTTAGAGAACAGATTCTTCCAATTTCCCTTCCAGTTATTCTTTACACAGATGTAGTCCCCATGCTCTGGGGGAGGCCAGACTACATGAAGAGGCCAGACTTATGTGATCCACCCTTTGCTTCAGCTAAATTGCTGACCAACAGCAGGCACCAAACCTATATGTCAGTATAC
The DNA here is from genome assembly GCF_000299155.1 of Elephantulus edwardii. NCBI lineage: Eukaryota > Metazoa > Chordata > Mammalia > Macroscelidea > Macroscelididae > Elephantulus > Elephantulus edwardii. The sequence continues at coordinate 3,481,696 of NW_006399818.1, forward strand.
CTTCAGATGGTAAATGGTTTTTTATGTCATCTTTGTCCTTCGTATTTCTGTCTGAGGTCCCAAACATTCTGAAGCAGGCATATACCATTCTTATAGTGCCCTGTGTGAACCCCTAGCCCGAAGAACCCATAAGCATAATAAAATGGTTGTTTTATGCCACCGACCTGTGGGATGGTTGTGATGCAGTGATAGAACAGCATCCTCCCAGGATCTTCGGCCAGCTCGTAGAGAGACTATACGGGTTCGCATCAACCCTGAGTTAAACCCCTTCTAAGTGCTGTGGAAGGAGCTCTGGAGGTATTTTCTGTAGTGAACTATGCTGCTGTCCGAAGGCAGTGGGCCTCCTGCAGTTCAAAGCTACACATGGCTGCATGAGAGAAAGACGAGTAGACTCTTCTTGTTAATATTTACAGCTTAGAAAACCTACTGGAGAGCCGTTACTAGTCAGAATTGATGAGCGTGCAGTGGTGAGGTTAAGTGTTAGGGCAGGTGATGGTTACCAGACTGAATCCTCAAGTGTTCTGTATTATTTATCACTGTTACCATTTCAGGGAGTGCTGGTGCCTGGTCGTTAAAGAGTTGTACTGCCAACCCAAAGGCATGTGCTTTGAATCCAGGAGCTTCTCCTCAGGGCAAAGATGGACAGTCTCTTCCAGTGCTATTTAAAACCTCTAAAAGCTTCCTGAATGAAGGGTCAGATAGGAGTTCCGTTCAACTCGACAGCACATCATAGCATCATTGTTGACAGTTCAAATACATCAGCCGGAAAGATGAGGAATCTCTTCCTTTCTTATTTACAGCCTCAGAAACCTGATTGGAAGGTTCCAACAAGATGGCAGTGGCCTACAGAGAGATTGCCATTTTATGTGTGGATCGGCTGCTCATTGGAGAACTCAGCATGAGTGATTACATTGTATTAGATCTCATCAATGGAAGCACTCTCTCATAGGTGCCAAACTAGAGAATTATGGGAAGCCAACTTGGTACAAAACTTTAACTGTCACAGACTTTTTTTTCCCCCTGCTGTGATCATAAATGTGAAAAATTGCACAATGGTCAAAAAAACCTCATTACCATTCCATTGGAATTGTCTCTTTGGTGACCGTCCAGTGAATTTTTGGAGTCTGTAAATCATGAGGGATGAGATTGCCTATCTTTCTTCCTTGGAGCCACTGATGGCTCCAAACCACCAGAAAGGCATAATCTTTGGATTAGCGGCACACCTCCCTACAAATTGTGCAAACAGAGTGTTCTCATCTGTCACTTGGAAGGACGAGTTTCCATTCCCTACAGGTTGATAATGAGATAGTTGATTGGTGAGAAGTAGGTTTATTTATAAATAGTAATACCCTGAGGGGATTGATTAGCAGTATTATACTCTATCTATTTTTCTCTGATTTGTTTTCTGAATATAAGCCATTCAAATTCAGGAATTGTGTTAGATATTTAGTTTATATAACTCAGTATCCAACTACATCCTTTCTCCATACATATTCAAACTGTATGCTGAACAAACCGTTCAAGAAACTGGACTATATTAAGAAGAATATGGTATCAGGATTGGAGGAGGACCCAACAACAGTTTGCATTGTGCAGATGATGCAATCTTGCTTATAAGAAGTGAAGAGGATGTGAAACAGTTGCTGCAGATTATTAAAAACTACAGCTTTCAACATGATTTACATCTCAATGTAAAAAAAAAAAATTACCCAGATCCTCACTATTGGACCAATAGGCAACATCATGTAAAGTGGAGAAAATATTTTGGTCATCAATGATTTCCTTTTACTTGGATATGCATCACTTCTAGTAGCAGCAGCCAAGAAATCAAAAGATGTGTTGTATTGGGGAAGTCTGCTGTCAAGAGCCTCTATAGAATTGTAAACAAAAATTCAAAACACTTTCAAGATTAAGCTGTGCATTATCTAAGCCATGGTCTTTTCAGTTGCTTTCTATGTGTCTGAAAGTTGGACAATGAATGACAGAAGAAATCTGTGCCTTTGGATTGTGGTATTGGTGAAGAGCATTGAATACATCAGGGACTGCCAAAAAGCAAACAAAAAACCCAGCAAATCTGTCTTGAAGAAAATGTAACCAGGTGCTCTTTAGAGGCAAGTTTGGTGAAATTTTGTCTCTCTCACTATGAGACTATTTTCAGGAGAAACTAATCCTTGGAAAGCATCATGCTGGGAAACATTGGTCCTCAGTGAGAATGATTGACATAGTGACCACTACAATGGGACTGAGCATGACAGACATCATGAGGGTCGAACAGGAGAGGGCAAGGTGCAGATCTGATGTGCACAGGGTGACTATCGGTCAGAGGTCACTAATAGTGTCCAGCCAGTGATAGATTTACCATTTTCGACAATCAAAAATGGTATTGGATACTCATATTTGACCCATAGAATTTGGAGACAAAAAGTTGACCTTTATTCTTGTTTGGTTTCCTGATTCCACTTTCTTTTCTTTCTAGACTTAAAAGAATTTCATCAGGGTCTAGGGGGGGATCAATTAAGAGAAAGAAGAAAGATGACCTTAGAAGTGATAAAAAAACCCCACAAAACTGGCATGAAAGTGTCTGAGAAGCATCTGAATATTCAAATTTTAAAAGAGTGGAAGTGAGAAATTCTGAACAGAGACACTTTATTCATCTTACATGATTGTAAGGGATGATTTTTTAAATTTTAAATTGATTTTAATGAAAGTTTACAGAGATTTTGGATTTCCCTCCATTCATTCATTGTTGCACTTTTCTCCCTGCCCACCCCTTCCCCCATTCACTTTCCTTTTGAAAAGTAAAAGAAAAAATTCTTTCATTGTTATTCAATCCCTCCCCCCAAGTCCACTCCACTAAGCTACCTTCATTCTGGACTCCTGTCATAACAATAATATCCAATCATATATCCCTTTTATACAATTCTCTCCCATATCTGTTTCAAAGCAGTATACATTATTTAACCCCTCTTTCTGAGTCTCCCCCTATCCCCTATGTCAATTCAGTGTCATTATTCCATATTTGTCTTTTTGTGACTGAGATATTTCACTCAGCATAATGTCCTCCAGGGTCACCCATTTTGTGTAAGATTTCATGAGTTCCTTTTTTTTCAAGGCAGCATAGTATTCCATTGTAAGAATATGTATGTGAATATACCAGAGCTTCTCTATCCATTCATCTGTTGATGGGCACTTGGGTGGTTTCCAACTCTTTGCTATTGTGAACAAAGCTAAAATAAACATAGGTGTGCATGTATCTGTTTGGGTGGTAATGTTTCTTTAGGGTATATTCCCAGTAGTGGAATTGCTGGGTCAAATAGTATTTCTATTTCCAACTTTTTTGGAAAGCGTCATACTGCCTTCCATAGTGGTTGCACCATTTTACAGTCCCACCGACAAGAATAAGGGTTCCAGTTTTTCCAAAACCTCGCCAGCCTTTGTTGTTTGCTGTTCTGTTAAAAATTTTATATTCTTACTGGGGTAAGATGATATCTCATAGTTGTTTATATTTGCATCTCTCTTAGAGCTAGGGATTTTGAACATTTCTTCATGTGTGTGTTTGCCATCTGAATGTCTTCTTTGGTGAAGTGTCTGTTCATATCCTATGCCCATTTTTCAATTGGATTGTTTACCTTGTTGTGCTACTCAAGTATTTTATAAATTCTAGATATAAGTTGTGTAAAGGATGATTTTTAAAGAAAATGAAAAATTTGTGTACATAGAATTTCCCATGCCTAAATACTGATTGGAAAGTCACAGCTGAAAACACAACAACCTGGGAAGTGAAATACACGTACAGGGATTCAAACTAAGGACTCTACTTTAGTGACCCCTGGTTCAATTTGCCTTTGGGTGTCCACAGGCCTGAGAAATATTCCTTTCTGATTTCTGATTCCTCTAACAAAAGAAAGGATATTAGAGTGTGAGTTTGCCAATGAGCTGCCAATGTTGTTGTTGTTATATGCCATCATGACCTGTGGACAACAGGACTGAATCCTCCCTTACCCTGCACCATTCTTGCCATGTCTATAAATTTGAGACCACTGTTACATTCACAGTGTTAGTCCATCATTTTGAAGTTCTTCCTCACTTTTTCTAACTCCCCCACCCCTTTTTACAGCATAAAGTCTTTTCTCAAAGACTGGCCCTCCCTGACAACATGCTGAAAGTATGTGAAAGAGATGACGATAAGATCTAGAAGATCTTCTATTTTCTAGTTTTGATTGTCTGTGGGTTGCAGAAGAGTCAGTGAAATGCTATTGAAACTGCCCTCCTGTGTGGATTTTAATGCATGGCCTCTTCGTTTAGTCCACATGCTAGGTGATGTGGCCACAGAGTAATTGTGTTTTAATGGATCTATTTTGACACTTGGGAACTTTTAAAAACTCACCTAAATGGGAAAAAGATTGGTTTTTTAAGCTCTGCTCTACCCTTCAAAGACACCATTATAAACTTCAGTTAAAAGCACTTTTTAAGGAGGCGATATTAGTATAAATTAATATTTCATCCATTCAAGGAACCATTATTTTATATACCATTAAAAGAGAGTGAAAAAAATTTAAAAACCCTCTACCAATTAACTATAAGACAAATTCTGGGATTACAGTGCAGCTTCTTGCCACTAGGACACCAGAGCTCCCTCTAAGATACATTCTGATGTCAAAGTTAAATTTTCTGTTTTGGAATGAGCTACAATGTTTACATTTTTAAATTTTTATCATAAATTACATACGTGACTTTATATAAGTGTATTTCTAGTGTCGTCTGTTTTTCTCCGTTTTCCATGCCCTAACCCTCAAAAGAATGCGTTTATGTGTGTATACAAACACATCAGATGATTCAATTGTACGTCATATAATTAGACACACAATGTAATATTTAAAATAGTTATTATGCACAATCTATGTTTATTTCCATGATCATATCATATGCAATCCTTTGTACCTGGAACACAAGTATACAATTTTAGAGAGCTTATCATTGTTTTATAATAGTGTTTCGTGAAGCATGTTTCTATATTTAGATTTTTCACTCAGAGTGCTCTGTGGAAAGTCCTTCTATAAACTAGAGAAGTTTTAATTCTTTCCTTTTGAAGACTGGATAATATTGCATGATGACCTCAATTGAAATGCATTCCTTCTGCTTCCAGTTTGTTGCTGGCTTTTGCAAAAGTGCCATAATAAACCCATTTGTACTGTGTTTTTATGTCCTGGATCGCTGATTTCTTGGGCTAGATTCCCAAGAGAATGATTATTTGAGTCAAAGTTATGTGTATTTTATTTTTAATTAATGTGAACAGATTGTTCCCCAAAAGACTGCTACAATTAACATGTTCTTTTAACCCATTTATACTCTTGGATACTTTTTTCCCCTCTCTCTAGTAAATGTGAAATGAACAGTTTTGTGTGTGTAATTAATGACTTTTTAATAAATTGAAACATTTTCTCTTTTCACATTTAAAATAATTTTTTCTTATTCACTTATTGTTGCACATTTTCCTCTTCCTTACATCTCCTTCCCCCAGTCTACTTTGCAATTCACCTCTTGCGTTTGAAGTTAACACCAATACTCTTCCGTGATTTCCCAACTAAATGAGTATGAGGCCGTTTCATTTTTGCTTTTGCTTTTTCCACTTTATGTAAAATGGAAAATCTTTGAATAATTTTGGGAGGCTACTTATATTTGCTGTTTTGTGACTTTTCTCCCCTAACTTTTCCTTAGAGAGGGATATCATTCTTGGAAAAGTGACGGGTTGGCAAAAGAGAGGTAGACCCTCAACCAGGTAGATTGACAAAGTGACTGTTACAGAGGGATCGAGTCTGTCAGAAATTGTGAGGACGGCAGAGAATATGACAAACTTCAGATCACTTGTTCATAGTGGGTCATACTCAACTTCAGAACACCTAACAACAACACCAACTAGTCTTCCTATGGAGAAAAGACAACCTTAGTCTCTTTGTTTTTCCAGGTTGTGTGTACATGTGTACTGTTCATATATAACAGTTAGCTGATTTTGAATATTTCTCCGACATCTATTGCTTGTTTGCTTATGTTGTTTAGCTTCTTCCACTCTTGTGTTGTGCTAATAAACTCACCTATGATACCTCTCTGTCAGTTTGGATCCCCCAGTGAGAATAATAGGCAATCATCTCTCTTTTGATTGATAGTCTCTCTCTGAAAACCCAAAGGAGGCGTAGCTATGAACAGTTCTGACTGGACAGCAGAGAGTTGAGTTGAATTACTCTCTGTCTCATCTTTTATGGTATGTGTTGTTTTACATTGCTGGTTTTTTTGCATCATTCTTTTCCTTCTGATGTTTCATTTTCTTGTAAGTTTAAGAGTTGCAAATATGAGAACTTTTGCAAAAAAATTGACTCTTTAGCCTTTGAGTTAGATTGGTTTTTTTTTATGGTTTGGAAGTTTCTGAAATTTTATTTTTAGCTTCAGAATGAATGAGTTGTAGCAGTATAGTCTTATGTCTATGTTCTTCTCATCAGTCCATGCTTGAACTTTGTCTTCACAATCGGCTAACTCAAGACTTTCTTCACTCATAACAATGATCCTTTATTATTTTTTTAACATAGAATCTTCATCAGCTCTTTCACTTTTTCTGGATGAAGACTGATAAGTCTCCTAACTATCTCCTTTTGGTTTTTGGTTGTAGTATTTCTAAATTTTATATTTTTAAAATCTCATTCTTTGTTCCTATGTACTTTTCCATTTCTTTCTATTTGACTTTAGTTTGGAGATGGTTCTTACATGTGATTCTTTTTCATAGTTATTGAATAAAGTCAATCATTCACTCCTTAAATTCAACTTCTAACCTGATTCTTAAGAAATGATTCTTTGTTTCCTCCAGGAAGTATTTTTGTTCTTCATTTTCATTAAAATGACTCTTACTGGGTTTTGGTTGCTTCTTTCTTTTTAAAAATTTTTTGGTGTCTTCATGGAGGCCCAGGTCCAGATGCTGGAGGCCCAAATCACAGTAGTTCAGGCGATAGAAAGCAATGTGTAGTACTAGTGAAGAGGACTGAATAAATCATGACTTCCAAAAGAGCACAAAAATACATTTTAGAAAGGGCAACCAGGGTGCTCCTTATGGGTAAAGAAAGTGAACTTCGTCACATTTTTCAGGTAGGCTGTCAGGAGGGACTAATCTTTGGAAAAAGATATCATGCTTGGGGAAGAAAAGCCGGCAACAAGAGAGAAAGACTCAATCAGATGGATTGATACAGAGACTGCAACAATGGGCTTGACCAAAACAGAGACTGTGAAAGTGGTGGTGTTTAGGGCAAGGATTACTATGAGTTGTAGTTGACATCACTGCTGCCAACAACAGTTGCTTTCTAGTACTGGGAGTTATGGTCTTCTAGCAGTTTCTGAGGTTGACTCCCTGTCACTTCTCTTGCATCTGTTCTCAAGGGAGAAAACATAAGATTATTTCCTCCCTTGATGACAGAATTGGAGTGGAAGACCTAGCTTTTCTCAGGAGTCACGTAACTCAAGATTAACAGAGTTGGGAGTGCATCTGTAACAAGCGTTACTAAAGCAGCCCTGTTTTCATAATCCCTGGAGGCCTATTTTTGGAGCGCTGATGGCACAGTGATTAAGTCCTTTACTGCTAACCAAAAAAGTCAGTGGTTAATGAGATAGTCCACAGGAGAAGAATGTGGGAATCTGCTTCTCTAAAGAGTACATATTTGGGATAGTTCTCTACCACTATGGCTTAGAATTGACTCAACAGCAAATGATTTGGTTCAGTGTGTTGTTTTAAAAATGGTTGCATTATTAAGCTGTAGAATCTTTACAAACTCTTTAAAGGGTTTCCTAAGCCTTTAAAGCAGAAGTAGTAATCAGTCTAGGCTGGTTCTTTGCCTTAATGCACATTGTCAATGAGAGCTTAAATATCAAGCGATTTCTTTTTTTTTTTCCCCCCTTTCACATGTGTGGGACTGAGAAACATTTATTGTAAAGTTAAACAGAGTGACAGCTTGCTTTGGCTGATGTGTAAGAGTTCTTGACTGGGCCGCTTTCCTTTCTTCCATAATAAGTAGTTAATAGAAATTCACTGACCTGCAGTGCAGACTTAATTTATCGGGTATATCAAGTTGATTTAACAGGAAAGGAATGTGGTGAAACAATGGCTTCCCTTGCTCCCCACCTCTTGGTGATCCTCCGACATTTCTGTGGAAAGAAAATCAGATTTAACACCGTGTAGAACCTTTGTGATTTTGAATAATTGGACTATGCTTGGGGGGAAAAAAGTATTTAATCACTGACAATCATGTGTTTATTTGAAAAAGCAATGCGTCTGGGGAGATGGTATTTGTCTTGAAAATTTTCCCTTGTAGGAAGTCCTGAAGTGGCTGGGTATGCTGTGGACATAGCACTATACAACAGAAAACCTGAAAATCCTGAATGGTTGCTTTCTTCAGTGGCGCGTTCTCTATTTAGAAAATCCTTAATTAATTTTGTGTGAAAGCAGACGGTCAAAGGATTTAAAGGAGCAGAAAAACATCTTGAATTCTTTCCTGCTTGCAAATCGTGGAAGGTGGAAATGGTAAACTGATTAAAAGAAGTCATCTTGAAGTCTGCCATTATAATGAGATGTAAATAAAAACAGCAACAAATCCAAATCATTTAAGAAAGTTTGCATGGGGGTTTTTCCATTTGAAATGCATTTTTCCTCCAAACTTTGTTCTCTTGAGACATCAGCCATTTAAAAGCATGATATTGGAACGAACCCAGCATCACTTTTAATTAGCACAGAAATGCTAATTATATTTTTTTTTCTGTGTGATGCTCAATACGAGCTGTCAGTGGCCTGTATTTTTCACATAGTTTGCTGTGAGGTACACCAGCTCACCAGACCTGCTTTAAAATTATAAAGGCCAAATGCAGCCAAGTGAGTTATTATTTTTAAGCTATTGGAATCTGCTAGAAGATGCACAAAATAATTGCATCAAAATGGAAAAAAATTGAGCTTTTTATTCACTGTAGGCATGAGCATACTTCGTCTTATTCAATAGTTGTGGTCTGTGCAAATCAAATTTCTTATCATTGAATCATTTATACTAAGGCATGAAGCCTGATATTGGAAGAAAACAACTTTTTCCCCCATGAAACAAACAAAAATCCTCTTTGAAAAGTTAATAGCTGCTTTCTCTCCCTCTTAGAGAGTCCTTGGCTGACAGAGTTCCTGTGTGCAGCTGTAACTGAAGAGTTGGCAGGGTTGGAGGTGTGAGTACACCCTGAAGTGTCGCAGAAAGGCCCATCATCTCCTGAAAAATCGTCATTGAAAACCCTAGGGAGCACCGTTGCACCCTTGCATGTATGGAATCACCGTAAGTCATTGACGATCTTGCTCTTTCACGGACTCTTATTTTCTCATGCTTGATGTCTTCTCCCATGGACTGGCTCCCTTCTTCCTTTTATAGGATTTTCATTTTCTTGATGGGACTTTTTAAGATGATAACTCCAGGAACACATGGTTACTATTCTTTAAGGTAAAAAGCTGCCAAATAGAAATTTAATTAAGCTACTTTTACTTACTGAAAATGATTGGACTTAACCCAACGCCCCCCTACCCCCAAACAAATGACAATTAAAAAAAACCCCAAAATCTGATATTTTTACCAATATTTGAATTTAGATCAGAATAAGACTCTAAACAGCATTTGAGGTTTAACCTCCTAATTCTGGCATTCTATATACAAACAGCAATGTAAAATTTTATCAGGTTGAAGGGGCAAAAAGAAGGATTATGTAATGAGCACTATTCTTATTGTTCAATATCATCAAGGTGGAACTGATAGGTAGCCGACCCTCCCATGGGTTTTCAGAGGCAGTAAATTGCATGAGAGGAGATAACCCATCTTTCTTCAGCGGAGCAGCTGATAGATTTGAGCCATTTGTCTTTGGTTTGGCAGGTCAACAAAAAACAGGAAGGAGAAACTTCAACAAAACTTGATGTCGAGGAAGGAATGCTCCTCCCCTCACACTCAGCTAAAGAAAATTCTTGGTAATTGTTAATAGAGCACAATTCTGAATTATACTTTAAAGTTCAAAGTTGGTAAGTATTTATAAAGTAAATTGAATGTGATTGCTTTGTGTGGACTTGACCCACTCTGTAAAGGAAATAGGAATACCCTTTTGTTGTTAGGCGTCCTTGAGTTGATTTTGGCCCATAGTAACTCAATGAACAAAGGTCTAAACCTTTCCCAATCTTATGCTGTCTTCATTGTCTCCATCATGCTCATATGTTGCAGTCACTGTGTCAGTGACTTTCATTGGGGGTCTTCCTCTTTCACTGACTCTACATTTCCCAGCATGATATCTTTTTTCAAGGACTGGCCCCTACTGACATGTCCAAAGTGTGTGGAGTACAATTTCACCATCCTGCCCCCTTAGAGGTGTCCTGGATACACTTCCTCCAAAACATGCTTGTTCTTTTGGAAGCTATGGTATATCTTGTATACTTCTTGAATACCACAATTCAAAGTCATCTATTCTCCTTTGAGCTTCCTTGTTCACTGCTCAGTATTCATGTGCAACACCACGTTGGTCACTGTAGTACTTACTGACTGCCTTCTATGGTTCTGGCATTATGCTCTGTTCTTTGCATCATAACTAGATCAAGTGGAAACATTATTATCTCTCCTTTATAGTGAGGACAGTGTAGAAGGCAGTTAGGCAGAAACTTCTTGTTTCCCTCAATAAGAATTTACCTGACTCTCTGAGGGAATAAAGAGAAAAATCTCCTCTTGTTGGAATTTATAGCTTCAGAAACCCAGCGGAGGGTCATGTGGGTCTGAAGCAATTCAACAACAATGAGTTTTGAGTATTAAGTATCTGAAGTTTAATTCATCTGATACTCGACAATAATCGTGTGTGGTAAATACTGCTCTTACTACCTCACCCATTTTACAAGTGATCATATTGAAGGATAAGAAGGTTAGACAACTTATCCAAGATTGTGCTTTCTGGTAGAACCAAGATTCACACACAGTATACTTCCAGAATCTCAGATTTCCCCCTTCTTGTTCTCTTACGGGTTTTGCCAATTTTCTTCTCTACAGAGAACAATAATAGTTATCCTGTGTACAGGATAATAAGGCACATTGTTGTTGTTGTTGTTGTTAGACTCCGTCAGGTTGCCTATGACTCATAGCGAACTTTGTACAACAGCCCTAAACCCTGCTCTATCCTGTGACAATCTCACTGTCTCTAACACACCTGCACCCATTACCCCAGTCATTGAATCAATCCATTTCATTGAAAGTCGTCCTCCACCCTTCCAAGCATGATATCTTTATCAAAAGTCTGGTCCCACCTTACAACATGTCCAAAGTATGTCAGGCGAAGCTTCAGAATCCTTGCTTCCAAGCATCAGCCTGGTCTTACCCTCTCTAGGATGAACCTGTTTGTTCTCCTAGCAGGCCATGATATATTCAATAGTGTTCTCTAGCACCATTGTATTGGTGAAATTGCCGAGAATATGCAAAGCAGAATATTTATTGTGTCACTTTCTTGCTATTTCTAGATATTTTATATCCAGGCTTCTGATTTGGATAACTCTTTCCAAAGACAGCTTTTTAAAAAAGCATAAAATCTAAAAAAAATCACCCATAAAAATAAAGTTTCTAAAGGAGTGAGGTTTAAGCAAAGACAAAGCAACTGGTTATGTTCTGCTTCCAAATAGTAGCCAACAGAAAAAATAAACTTTAAGGTGCATAGTTTTATCAATAAAAGACATAATAGAATATTTTCTCAGGAGAGAAAGAATCCCCCCCCCTTAATATTACCTTTTAAAGGAATTTCATGTTAGAGCTTCCAGAGTGGGTGTAAATGATCAGTGGTTCCACCGAGCAGGTAATTTGATTGATTAGAATATCATCACTTTCACTTTATTTCTCCTTGCCATGGAGGAGACATTAAGGAGCCATGAAGCCTTCAAATTTGGTCAGCAGGAGGGAAATGTTGCAGCATATGAGGATGTGGACAATTTAAGACTAGATAATCAGCCTTTAAGTTGTAAAAAATGGAGTGTATTTCTAAAGAAGGCCTCCTGAGCATACCAGGAAGATCTGCCATGGCTGTGACTACGCTGAACTCCAGGTCATTTAGCAGCAATGCCATGCAGGGTGGGATGCGGGGTGCATAATTAGAAGATTCTATGTGGTTTCTGCTTCTGGAGCCCAAATTTTACTTTAGACAGTGTATTAGTGTGAAAATGGATCAGAATAAAGATAAATGAAAGACATATGCCTTGGAAAATATTTGGAAAATAGAGAAAAATATAAAATCACCATCATTGTGACTTTTTAAAATTTACATTTCCTTCCAGTTTCTTATTCTCTTTTGTATTTTCTAGATAGAAAGACTCTTAGGTATAGACACATATACTTTGTAATATTCATATTTATAGATTTAGGGAGGTTGTGTACCTTTCTCCAGGTCTCAGAGAGAGGAAGTAATAAAGATGGTGCTCTAACCCATCTCTGTCCAATACTAAAATCCATTCTCTTCAATGTTCTTGTATAGTCTGATTATGTTGAATTTTTGTCACACATATGTTCTTTTTATGAAAGTGCATACATTTGTGTCCTGCTCTCTCCTCTTCAGTCACTTTATATGTTGTCGGTGCTAGGTACTGTTGGGTTGAGTATGACTCGTAACAACACTATTGACAACAGTTTGAACCCTGTCCTATTTTGTACTAGCTTGATCATTTTTTACATACTTGAGCCCACTGCTGCAGGCACTGTATCAGTCCATTTTGTGAAGAGTCTTCCTTTATTTCACTAACCCTCAACCTTTCCAAGCATGATGTCCACTTTCAAGAAATAGCCTCTATTAACAACATGTTCTCATCAAGAAGACAGTAATTCTCACCACCAGGCGAATTGGTGGCATCATGATAGATTGAGGAGGGATTGAGGTTGTTAATAATTTCACCTTGTTTGGGTCCATAATCAAAGTTTCTTTGGGAAAGTTGGCTATCAGGGAACTCTCCAGAGTGCTAAGGAACAAAATGCCAGCCTAGAGACTAAGATATTCCTGATTCAAGCCAGGGTCTTCTCAATTACTTGTTAGGCATCAGAGAGCTGGGAAATGACTAAAGATGACAGAAGAAGAATTCTTGCCTTTGAGTTGTGGTGCTAGAGAAGAGTACTGAACATACCATAGACTGCCAGATTGTTTCTTGGAGATAAAGGATTGTGTAGCTGTAGCTCACGTACTTTGAGCATGTTGCCAGGAGGGACCAGCCCTAGAAGAAGGACATCATGCCTGGATGAGTGGAGGGACAGCACAGGAAAGGAAGGCCCAGATGAGATGGGTTGACACAAAGACTCTGGCAGGGGTGGGGGGGCATATGTGTCAGTGACAGTGAAATTGACACAAGAGAGGGCAGATTCACAGCTGTTGTTCATAAGGGTTGCTGTGGGTCATTGTCAACTTGATAGCACATGTTGTTGTTGTTGTTGTTGTTATGTGCCGTCGAGTCGCCTACGACTCATAGCGACCCTATGTACAACAGCCCTAAACTCCGCTCTGTCCTGTGCCAATCGCACTGTCTCTGACACTCCCATCCCAATTATCCCAGTCATAGAATCAATCCACCTCATAGAGGGCCTTCCTCTCCTGCACCGTCCCTCCACCCTCCCAAGCATGATGTCCCTCTCTAAGGACCGGTCTCTCCTCACTACATGTCCAAAGTAAGTTAGACGGAGCCTCAGAATCCTTGCCTCCAAGGAGCCACCCGGCTTAACCCTCTCCAGGACAAATCTATTTGTTTTCCTAGCAGTCCATAGTATTCTCAATACTCTTCTCCAGCACCACAGCTCAAAGGCATCAATTCTCCTTCTATCCTCCCTGGTCATTGTCCAACTGTCTGATGCATAACTAGTGATTGCGAAGACCATGGCTTGTATCAAACGCACCTTAGTCTCCAGAGAGACACCATTGCTCTTCAGTACTTTGGAGAGGTCCCTAACAGCAGACTTTCCCATGGCAATGCACCTTTTAATTTCCTGGCTGTTGGTGCCAAGACTGTTAAGCAAACTAAAGCTGTGTACAATCTCAATCTCTTCACCATCCATCCTGATGCTGCCAATTGGTCCAGTGGTGAGAATCTTTGTCTTCTTGACATTGAGCCTCAATCCATATTGTGGGCTGCAGTCCTTGACACTCTGCAGCAGGCGCTTCAGGTCCTCTTCAGTTTCAGCAAGCAGGGTTGTGTCATCCGCATAATGCAGATTGTTCATTGCACATAGCAACAAAAATAGTAAGTGTGAAGTATGTGAGATGAAGCTTTGCCTTCAAGCAGCATTCTGTCTACACTTCCTCCAAGATGTATCTGTTCTTTGTTTTGGTAGTCCATGAGATATTTAGTACTCTTTTCCAGTACCACAGCTCAAAGGAATTAGTTCTCCTTCTTTAATCCTTATTCATTGCCCAGCTTTCAGATGCACAGAAAATGAACAAATAGACCATGACCTGAATCAATCACACCTTAGTCTCCAAACTGACATTATACAAGCTCAATACAAGATGTCACCATGGCCAGCTTTCAGGTCATTTGTATTTTTCTAAAAACATAATTTTAAATATTGCCTAATATCCTATGATTTATTTAAACATTCCATTCTCTTAAATATTGTGCTTTCCAATTTTTACAGTTGTTATATTTCACTCCCTACAATTAGTATGATGAAATCTGTTTGTATATACCAGAGAAAGCGCTATGGAAGAGACATGTGGGCTGGATCTTGGAGTTGCTTGGAAGTAGACCAGTCAGACTTGGAAGAGAAGGACATAAGCAGAAAGAATGTGTTTCAAATCACAGAGTTGTGAAAGAACATGAAAAGTCTGGGAAACGGACAGTAGGTTTGTTTTTTTGTTTTGTTTTGTTTTTGTGGCAACATAGTAGAATAGTTTAAAGTTAAGACTTTGTTTTCAGAGAGACCTGTCTGAGGTCCAATACTGGCCTTAGCACTTAATAGCTATCCAACTTTGGACAACTTGCTTAGCTTCTCTGAGACTGGATTTTCATATCTCGAAAGTACGGAATGTAATAAGATTTCATGAGGGCACAGAGAGCTCTTTATAGAAAGTCTAATGCCTAGTAAGCATTCAGGAAATACTGTTTTTCTTTATTAGTGTCAGTCTGATTTGGGCCAACATTAATATGTATGATGAGGGGGCTGTTGAAAGAAGAAGCTAGACAAATTCTAGAGGATCATAAATGCCTGACTGTTGTTGTTGTTATGTGCCATCGAGTCACTTGCGATTCATAGTGACCCTACAAGAACCCTAAACCCTGCTCTATCCTGTGCCAACCTCACTGTCTCCAACACACTTACTCCCATTACTTCAATCACTGAATCTATCCATGTCATCAAGGGTCTTTCTCTCTTGTGCTGTCCCTCCACCATATCGAATATGATGTCGCTTTCCAAGGACATGCCCAAAGTATGTCAGACTAAGCTTCAGAATCCGTGCCTCCAAGGATCAGCCTGAACTCATCCTCTCTAGGACAAACCTGTTTGTTTTTCTAGCAGTCCAAAGTATATTCAATACTCTTCTCCAGCACCACAGCTCAAAGGCATCAATTCTCTTTCTAGCATCCCTAGTCTTTGTCCAGCTCTCTGATGCATAGCATGCAATTGCAAAGACTATGGCCTGGACTAGGCGCACTTTAGTATCCAGCCCGACATTGCTCCTCAGTACTCTGGAGAGGTCCCTGACAGCTGACATTCCCAATGCAATTCATCTCTTGATTTTTTTGGCTGCTGGTACCAAGATTGTTGATTGTGGAACTAAACCAACTAAAACTGTTAACAATCGCAATCTCTTCACCATCCATAATTATTCTGCCAATTGGCCCAGTGGTAAGAATTTTTGTTTTCTTGATGTTGAACTTCAGTCCATATTGAAGGCTGCAGTCCTTGACATTCTGCATCAAATGCCCTACTAAGAAACTCAAATTCCTTAGTGGGACACTTAAGTGCACCATATGCAGGTCTTGACAGACTTTTGAAAAGGAAATTCTCAAGGCCATTTTGAACTACGGTGTGGCTTTCTATCTTAGCAATCCATCCTAAGTCAGTTCTGATGCAAGCTGATTATGCAACAATGATTATTTTTCTTCTTTCTCTCTTTCTCTTCCTCTCTCTCTCTCTCTCTTCTTACTGCCATGTTTATAAATATTATCTTTATTTCCCTTTGGGAGTTGGAAACATTAAATATAAGCTTTTATGCATATTTTAATAGCTACATGCCTACATAAAAAATACGTAAGACATGAAGCTTTGGTGATGAAAAGTCAAATGATAAGGGTATTTTGTGAGTTTTGGTGATAAACTTCCCCACTTGTGGAAGTTTCTGGTTCATCTGGATTATCTGTGAGCATCAAAATGGTGTTTCACTGTAATACTTGCTGCTTTCTGAATCTACCTATTAACTTTGGGCAGGTGAACCACATTTTGTCCATGTTCTCAAGAAACTAATGCTGCTATTTAATTTAGAAACACTCCATTCTCTGCCCATCTCCCCCCCCCCCCCGCCTTGTTTTATAACAGCGGTGTTCTACAGTATTTGTCCTTTTGTGACTAAGATATTTAGCTCAGCATGATGTTCTTTAGGCTACTCCTTGTTGCATAATGCTTTATGGGTCCTTTCTTTTTCAGTGCTGCATAATATTCCATTGTGTGAATGTACCATAGTTTTCCTATCCATTCATTTGTTGTTGGACATTTTGATTGCTTCCATCTCTTTGTTAGTGAATGAAGGGAAGAACTCTATGAAAAGAATACATAATTAGGCATTATATGTATGACAACAACCTGGAACAAGGGATGCATTGTTAGATGGGCTGAGAGAGTGAAGAGAGGAAGGAGGGAAGAAAATGTGCAACAAAAAAAGGGAAAATACATAAAAATATTAACTGGGGGAGGGGGTTGGGAGAGAGGAAAATATGCAATGATGAATGAATGAAAATCCAACTTTTCTGTAGGGTTTTGTTGAAATCACAATAAAATAATGTTTAAAACAAAAACAAACCAACAAAAAACCCTACTAACTAGACCGAAAAATGAAACATTTCAGCTGATTACTTAACTGTAAAAAATGTTTGGCAGCTTCTCTCCTCCTTCTTCCAACTTGTTCAATTCATCTTTGAATTTTTAGTAGTTTTAGTTTCAGCTTCCAGTTTCTCTACTCATATGCCTGTTAGGTTATCCCCATTGTGTCCGGAGTGATGAAACCAACCTACATTAAAATATAGCAATCTTAATCTTGTGTTTCCTTCAAGTTTTCAAAATCGATATGTTTGTGTTTGAATCTTTAGTAAGCCCATAGGAGTCCAGTTCTGGAATTGGTCTTTTATCAAAATAAATACCAGCTATTCTATCCCTTGGATTTGTTGCCTACTTGAAAAATTGTCAACTTTTCTGCTAATCTCTCCCATAGATAGCACCCAAATCTTATTCTTATCCTTGTGATGTGGTTGTTAGGTGATACAACATTGGGTCCAACTCATAGAGACTTCATGTACAACAGAAAAAAATTCTACCTGGTCCTGCCCTATAATCTTTCAAGCTCTCCTGTGTTTCAGTCCATTGCTGAAACCCCGGTATCAGTCCATCTCATTGATATCTTCCTCTTTTTTGTGTGCCGTCTGCTTTTCCAAGTGTGATATCCTTCTCCAGACACTAGTCCCTCTTGATAAAGTGCCCCCAGTATGCAAAACAAAGGCTTACTAAGGAGCCCTCTGGCTTCACTGCTTTAGAGGCAGATTTGCTTGTTCTTCTGGCAAATCATGGCATACTCAGTATTCTTCACCAGTAGCACAACTCAAAGGCGTCAGCTCACCGTCTTTATTCATTGTACAACTTTCACATGCTTATGAAGCAATTGAAGATTCCATGGCTTGAGTCAGGTGCATCTTAGTTTTTAAACTGGCATCCTTGCTCTTTAGCACATTAAAGAGATCCTCGGCAGCACATTTGCCCCTTGAGATGTCTTGTTTGATGTCTTGACTGCTGCTTCCATAAATGTTGCTTGTATACATAAGTAAAAGGAAATCTTTGACAACTCCAGTCATTTCTCCATTTACCATGAAGTTGTTTGTTGGTCCCATTGTGAGAATTTTACTTTTCTTTAAGAGCATGTGCCATATACTCTTTGACCTTCATCAATAAATGTATTGGGTCTTTGCTTTCTGCAAGCCAGGTTAAGTTACCTGCATATCACAGGTTGTTGATGAGTCTTCTTCCACACTTAATGTTACATTTTAATCCTAGGTTACAGTCAAAATGGTCATATTCAGCAGTCTTTTCTCATATTCTATTTAAACAGTTTTCTTTCTATTATCATAGACCTTGATCTTCATCTTTGTATCTATGTCTAGATAATTTCTTTTTGGGTTAGAACTTTCAATGAGGTGTCTTCTTTTGCTAGATGCATTGTTGGAAGTATGTGCAGCACAGAGTTCAAGTTAGGAACTTGAACAACTCAGCATCATACGAACAATTGATGCCTTTGGTGATAATTAAACAACAAATGCGATTACACTATATAATGAAGTTGGTGGGCTAACAGCAGAGTGTGTGCAGGTTATTTGTCATATATCCTTTGAGTTGAGTAGTACCCATATTTTTAGCTGTTATAACTCCTGGCTTCATTGTATTACCCGGCCATAGCCTCCTATGTGACAAGTGTTTAGAGCAATCATAACATTGAACATCTGTGAATTAACATCTGAAAATTGTAACATCAGCCAGTTGCACACTGCAGTATTATTGTATGTAGTATGTGTTATTAATTATAAGATATGCAAATAGCACCACAACAAGATAAAGGTAAACAATCCAATTGAGAAATGGGCACAGGATATGAACAGACACTTCACCGAAGAAGACATTCAGATGGCAAACAAACGCATAACGAAATGTTCAAAATCCCTAGCTCTAAGAGATGCAAATCAAAACAGCTATGAAATATTATATCACCCCAGTAAGAATAGCAAAATTCACCAGAGCAGCAAACAACAAATGCTGGCGAGGTTGTGGAGAAACTGGAACCCTTACTCACTGTTGGTGGGAGTATAAAATGGTACAACCACTGTGGAAAGCAGTATGGTGTTTTCTCAAAAAGTCAGAAATAGAAATACCACTGAAAGCAATTCCACTACTGGGAATATATCCTAAAGAAACCAGAACTGCCACCCAAGCAGATATGTCTACACCTATGTTTAGTGCTGCTTTGTTCACAATAGCATAGAGTTGGAAACCACCAAAGTGCCCATCAACAAATGAATGGATAAAGAAGCTGTCATATATTCACACAATGGAATACTATGCTGCATTGAAAAACAGGGAACTCATGAAATATTATACAAAATGGGTGACCCTGGAGAACATTATGTTGAGTGAAATATCTCAATCACAAAAGGATAGATACTCATAATGACACTGTTATAAAGCAGGACTGACATCAGCTTTGGGGATAACTAAGAAAAGAGGAGATAAATAATGTACACTGCATTAAAACAGATGAGGGAGTGAACTGTTTAAAAGGGATTTATGATTAGGTATTATTTGCATGGCAAGAGTCCAGCATAAGATCTGCATAGTAAAGTGGACTGGTGGGCGGGGGATTGTATAACAATGAAGGAATATTTTTTTTCTCAAAGAGAAAAATCAACTGGGGTGGGGCGTAGTAGGCAGGGAGAAAAATGAGCAATGATGAATGAATAGAAATCCAACTTCTGTATAATCTTTCATTAAAATATCAATTAAATAAAAGATGTGCAAATAAACAAATAAAACCCTACAAACAGTAACAAGTTCATCATATGAGATTCAAATCATTTTCTGCAAATAAAATTGTGTCATTTGCATACTCCAAGTTCATCTTAACTCAAATAGATCATAAATCATGAATTGCTTGTATACATAAAGAGAAAGAACCCTCCAAGGAAGGACATTCAAGTGAGATGAAACACCAGGAGAACTCAAAGTGATCAATAATAGTGGAGCCTGAAAGAAAGAAACAAGTAAGCCATATATGTTGTTGTTGTTATGTGCCCTCGAGGCGATTATTACCCATCGCTACTCTATGAAAAACAGCTCTAAACCTTGCCCTATCCTGAGCCAACCTCACCATCTCTGACACATTTGATCCCATTGGCACAGTGACTGTGCCAATCCATCTCATCCAGGGTCTTCCTCACCTGGACTGACCCTCCACTTCCAAGCATGATGTTCTTTTCCAAAGTCTGGCCCATCCTGACTACAAGGCCAAAGTAGTGTGAGACCAAGTTTCAAAATCCTTGTCTCCAAGGTGCAACCTGGTTTCACCCTCTGAAGACATATCTGTTAGTCTGTCTTCCATGGTGTGTTCAATACTCTTCCCCAGCACAAATAAAAGGGATCAATCTCAAGACCTGTGGTATGGCAGAGAAAATGACAAAAAGATCTGGAATGTGTTCAGTGTTTGTGCCTGAACTGTGTTCACCTTTATTGTTTTAGCCTTTTAGTCTGTTTTCATTAAAGATTACTTGAGTTTTCCTTTGAATAGTTACTTCTTCCCATTATTTTAGTCCATTAATATGTGAAACTTATACTTGGACAAGGAGGCAATTGTCAGAACAGAGAAAGCAACCTGCATGGTTTAAAATTGGAAAAGGTGTACACAAGGGATATGTTCTGTCTCCATACTATTTCAATCTATATGCAGAACAGATCATTTGGTAGTATAGGCTCAGTGAGGAGGAATGTGGCGTCAGGACTGGAGGAAGACTCATCAACAACCTGCGTTATGCAGATGGCACAACCTTGCATGCTGAAACTGAGGAGGACCCGAAACCCTGGCTGCAGAAGGTCAAAGACTGCAGACTTCAATAAGTATTGAAGTTCAACATCAAGAGAACAAACTTCTCACTACTAGGCTAATTGGCAGCATGAGATCGTTAACAACTTTAATTTGTTTGGCTCGATAGACAACACTCTTGGTACCAGCAGCCAGGAAATCAAAAGACAAATTGCATTGGAAAAGTCTGCTGTCAGGGACATCATCAGAATACTGAAGAGCAATGAAGTCAGTCTGGAGATGACAGTGTGCCTGACCCAGGGCATAGGCTATGCATCAGAAAGCTAAACATGATAGAAGGAGAATTGATGCCTTTGAGCCCTGGGGTGGGTTAAGAATGTTGAATATACCATGGACCACTAGGAGAACAAATAGGTTTGTCCTAGGGAGGGTGAAACCAGGCTTCTCCTTAGAAGCAAGGATTCTGAAGCTTCATCTGACTTTGAAAAGAAATAGGTCTCTCTGGGAGAGGGGGAAACCAAGTTTCTCCTTGGAAGCTAGGCTTTTGAAGCTCCACCTCATTTACTTTGAGCACATGGCCAGGAGGGACCCATCCTGGAAAAAGACATCATTCTTGGAAGGGTTGACAGACAGCACAGGAGAGGAAGACCCCGGATGAGACGGATTGATACTGTATGGGGCCAATGGGAGTTGATGTGCCAGAATTTGTGTGGCCAGAATTTGTGTGACTGTTTCAGGACAGGGAAGGGTTGAGAGGTGCTGTACATAGGGTTGCTATACATCGCAGGTGACTCAATGGCACATAACAACAATAGCATATTATGACAGGTTTGAAAGCAGGAGTGACATCCACCTCCTAAATAATATGCCTCTAGAAACTCCATGAACTTTGATAAATGTCTATAGTTGTAGAGGATCTTCAGGCCTTTTGTTCATAGGGTTGCTATGAGTCTTGCTCGACCCAAAGGTAGTCAACAGTCTAAATTTAATCTCTTTCACTTACAAACGCAAATGAAATTTTATGGAATCTTAGATTAGGTGATTGCGTTTATTTATCAATAAAGGATACACAAAGGAGGTACAGGCTCATAACACACTGAATCTGGATTGGTTTTGGGCACGTGGATGAAGATAGGTGATAGATAACTTGCATAAATATGTCTGAGGCTTAGGAGAAAGATCAGGGCTGGAAACAGGTTTGAATCCATCAGATTTTGCGGCAGGAGTTTATTTTTGTGAAATAAATTTGTAAACAGGATGAAGATAGCTGATAGATACTTAAATAACTATGTCTGATACTTAGGAGACAGATCAAGGCTGGAAAATAGGTTTAGATCTAACAGATTTTGTGGCAGGAGTTTATTTCTTCCTTTGTGAACTAAATTTGTAAACAAGATGATAAACTGAAAGCAAATTAAAACTATGCATATGATTATTTTTCTTTCTTTTGTGATTATATTTCTTTGTTTTGTTGGTGTTTATATATGTCACACTTTGTTATAAGAATAGCACTATCAGGTAATTCCATTTAATAAAGTCATCCTAGTTTTCCATACTAGGAAAAGAAAGAAAAGAAAACAAAACCACCCACACTAACACCCCTACACCTCCTATGTGGTGTTTTGGTTTTGGTAGTTGTTGTTGTGTACCGTAGAGTCAGAACTGACCCATAGCTGACCCTCTGGCTGGTTTTCAGAGGTTGTTAATCGCACAGGAGGAGGTTGCCCATCCTTCTCCCACAGAGCAGCTAGTGGCCTCGAACTGTGTGACTTTGGAACTGCAGCACAGTTCCTTGACGCTAGGACACCAAGCTCCCCAGTAATGCCTATTAATACTTTTATAATTAAGTAAAGAATGGGGGTATAGCTGGTTGTTTTAGGGTGGACGCAGAGTAACTATATGGATTGGTAGAAAAGGAACTCTCGTGGCTTGTGCATAATGTATTGTATTGAGTTGTTAACAAAAGGTTAGCAGCTCAAATCCAACAGTTGATCTGTAGGAGGAAGATGGGCAGTCTCTTCCTATAAAGATTTACAGCTTCAGAAACCCGATGGAAGTCTGTTAAGAGTTGGAACTGACTCTATGGCAGTGGTGTGGGATAATTTGGTATTTTATCCTCTAACCAGAGTACTCCTTGGAGGCAAGGATTGTGAAGTTTCATCTCACATATTGTTATTAAGTGCCATTGAGTACAGTATGACTCATTACGACCCTATGAACAAAAGATCTGAACCCTGTTCAATAACAGTCATTGTTTCTCTAATGTTCAGAGTTTCCGAAGGCCTGTTACTTAAGAAGTGCATTCCAATCCTGCTTCCAAGTCTCTCTTAATCTGGGATCTCTTCCAAACCTTGTCCACCATGAGTAACCATTATGGCATTTGACACACCAGTGGAACAGCATTCAGTATCCCAAGCAACCCCAAGTTATCTCAGTACAGTAAACTGATAGACAAGTGCCATACCACATAGAACAATGTTCTTCCCAAACACATGTAACATCAATGGACTTTTGAATACAAAGGCCCACCCACTAGGTCCTGATTGACTTAAATGAGAGGCTTTCAGCTTCCAGCTTCTAGCTGATTGTTGATTAAATCTAGGTGACCAATCAGCTTACACGTGATTGTTAATGAAACAAAAATCAACCTAACAGTTTATACCTGACTGTCCAACGAATCAAGAGAACTTACCCTTCAGAATCCAACTACTTCACATATGAGTCTCCAAACTGGAGACTTAGGGCCCAACCGATTTTTAAATGCAAAGGTCTTCCCACCTTTAAGTCCTGATTGACTTAAAACAAGAGGCTTCCAGCCCACAGCTTTTTGTTGACTAAAACTAGTTTGGATGTTTTGTTCGGACAGCTGTTCCTTAGAGAGGGACCTCATGCTTGGGAAGGTGGAGAGTCGGAGAAAGAGAAGACGACTCCGAATAAGATGGATTAACACAATATCTGCAGCAAAGGGCCTATGTGTGATGGATGATATGGACAACATACGATAGAACAGTATTCAGTTGTACTCAGATTGACAGCACTTAACAACATCATCAACCTATTGCCATCAATGGCAACCTTCTATAGAGTTTTTGAGACCGTAAACATTAAGGAGAACTGACCACCTCATCTTTCTCCCACAGAGCATCTGGTGAATACTGTTATCCTTTCAATTATCAGTTGAACACATAACTCATGATGCTACTCTGGCTCCATTTATAACTTTATAGTGATTGAAATTTGAACAAAATGAACAAGTTATACCAGTCCTTATTACAAAATCCAGTCAAGGACCAAGGTGATTGGTCCTTGGTTGTAGCTCAGTGGTTTACGAAATAAGAAGTTTAGCCTTTGAATCATCTTTTTAAACCTACTGAATTTGGATTGTATCTACCAGTGATCCCAACTGTGCAACTCTGTGTGCCCAAGAACCCCACGTTTGCTTCCAAAATGGTCAATACTTGGCAGATGTGGGAATTACTTACGATTGCAAAGTAGTGTAGTAGTAGTTCTAATTGTGTGCGTCCTTTGGATATGTTTAAGGTCTCATTTTGCCCTAAATATGCCTTGATCTTTTAAGGGAGCCGGTTCCCCTCCTCCCTATCATTCATTTATGACTCTTCTATAAAGCACTTCTGCTTAATAAAGGGGATGATTGTTACTGCCATCAAATTGCTTCCAGTTCATAGTGACCCTCCATGCACTTTTCAGGTCTGTAAATGTCTGTGTGAAGAGACTTCCCATCTGTCTCCCAAGGACCTACGACTGGTGGATTCAAGCCACTGACCTCTTGGTTAGTAGTGCAACATGTAGCACACTTTACCATCGGAGCTCCTTAATAAAGGAGATTAAAGAGCTAAAATTCAAACCAATGTCTTGGTGTCTTCCCCCCCCTTTCTTTTATTATTATTAATTTTAATGAAAATTTACAGAAACTTGCTTTGGTGTCTTTTAACGGCTGATGAGATGACAGTTTTTGGAGTGTCTTAGTTTTATGATGTGTAGTATTGATGATGGAGCACTGGTAGCCTAGTGACAAGAAGCTATACTGCACTCCCAAAGGCACTTGGTTTGAATCTATCAGCTTCTCTGTGGGAGAAGTATGGGCAGTCTTCACCTGTAGGATTAACTCCCCCTGAAAACCTGCCAGGCAGTTGGCTTTGGATTGATTCCGATTTACTGATACAAAACAACAGCAGTAGTAATAATAGTGCAGTATGTTGTATATAATTTAATCCTTAAACATGCATCAACCACTTAAGGTTATTTTCTTTACACTTAAAATAAAATAGTGAGCAGAATTTTCTTTAACTTGCTCTGTTTTGTCACTGTGTACTGTGCTATTCCCACAGGATAAAGTGTAGCAATTTTTTTCTTCTTTCTTTTGAAAGTCAAGTTCATGCAAAGTGACAGGTTCAGAACATATTTCTAAATCAAAGAATGACCATTATAGGTCTTGATCACACACGTTACTTCCCTAACTACCATTTATTTGTGCTAAAATTGGCTACATTCCTGATGATAATTCTACAAGACAGCAGTAGGATATGACTTGCCTTCCCACTGTTTGATATAAATCTCCTCTGATACGAATTGAGTTCAGATGCAGTGAACTTAAATGCTAATGTTGAAAACATAAGGCAGCCTGCTGTTCCTTTTATACCAGAAAGTTTTAACTTCGCCAGTCTTCTCAATCCCACCTTAGGTTAGATCAAATTAGAACCACTCCATTTCTGTCTGAAGGGTGAAGTGTGTAAGCTTGATTTACATAACTCAACATGAAAACGGAAGAGGAAATTAATCATAAGGATGGGTACACCACTCTTGTCCTTGAATAATGCACTGTAATAGTCATGGGAAAACAGTTTGTGCCACACCATTTATCAGGTGGCTAACCAATGTTTATTAAGCCCCCACTCTGTGACCAGTATAAAGCCCTGTATAAAAAGCACTTTAGGGTCTAGAAAATAATACTAACTGTCAAAATGATAGTAACAGTGTTTACTGAGTTCTCCCTGTTCACCAGGTATATTTTAAGCACAGTTGTTATCTCATGGAAAAAACTGAAATGGTAAGTAACTATTGCAACTCCAAAGAGCATTGGTATTGTAGTGTTTTATGTATTGGACTGCTAATTGAAAGATTCCTGGTTCATATCCACCAAAAGCTCTGTAGTAAAAACCATGAGCAGTTGACTCCTGCTAAGATTTACACTCTTGAAAACTCAAGGGAGCCTTGTCATAAATTGGAGTTAATCTGGTGGCAGTGGATTATGACTTTCCCAAAGGCATGCAGCTCAAATCTACCAGTTGCTCCAAGGGAGAAGGATGGCCAAGCTCGTCCTGTGCAGTTAACAGCCACTGAAAATCCACAAGAGTGTCAGCCGTGGGTCAGTTTCAACTCGATGGTACACAGCAACTGCAACAACAGATTTACTTCTGTGGAAACTGACGGTTCAAACCTACCAAACCAACCTCACTGAGTTTGAATGATCTTGACTCACATTATTGTTAGGTGCTGTTGAGTTGAGTGCAACTCATAGCGACCCTATGAACAACAGACTTGAGTACTCTGTTGTCAAAGGAGCACTCTGGTTGCACTTTTTTCAACACATATCTGTTTGTTCTTTTGGCACTTCATGGGATATTCAGTACTTTTCTCCAACACCACAACTCAAGAGTATAAATTTTAATTTTGATATCCTTATTCTTGTAGCTGTTGTTATTAGGTGCTGTCAAGTAGAGTATGACCCATAGCAACCCTATGAACAACAGTTCTGAACCTTGCTATATAGATCGAGTTATGTAAATCTGAACTCAACCAGGTGAATTGACATATTGACTGCCGCAGTTGGCTCTGTGTGTTAGGAAGTGTGAGAATGGCACAGGATAAGACAGGATTCAGAGAGATTGTTGTAGAGATCCTATAAAACAGTGTAGTGTAGAACTGCACTGTAGGGTTTCTGAGGGCATAAATCTTTACAGAAGCAGACTATCTTATCTTTCTCCTACTATTTTTCTTTTCAGATCCATCTCCTTTTGGTTTGTAGCCCAATACTTAATTCACTACACCATAATACTCCTAAACTGAGGCTTAGAGAAGTTTAAAAACACACACACACACACACAAAATCTTGCTTAATAAATTTGGAAACCATGATGCAAACATAAGAGTCTAATACTCATGGTCTCTTCTTATGCCTTGATTTAAAGAGTTTATTATCTAGTTGGGAACCCTGTGCCACTTCAGGCGTGTCCCCATGCAGTGTGTGAAAGCCCTTTCCCAGCCACTGTCACAAACATAAACCTCACCAGGGACCCTCCTCTACACCCTGCCCAGCCACTAGGCCACCAGAACACACATCATCGCACCTTGGGCTTACAGGCAAGAAGATGCATGTGGCATGGAATTTGTGCAGGGGAGGTGAATCTCAAATAGAAGTCTGAGCACTGCAAAAAAAAAA
Organism: Elephantulus edwardii; assembly: GCF_000299155.1. Classification (NCBI taxonomy): domain Eukaryota; kingdom Metazoa; phylum Chordata; class Mammalia; order Macroscelidea; family Macroscelididae; genus Elephantulus; species Elephantulus edwardii. The sequence goes on from NW_006399818.1 coordinate 3,508,988, forward strand.
AAAAAAAAAGAAATAAAGGTTGTTTAGAAAAAGCCCAGCCTTGTCAAGGAAAAAATGACAGCATGATTTGTGCCTGGTCATGAATGATGTGGGAGCATGCTCCAAGTTCAAGAAAAAACAGAAGTACCAAAGAAGAGTGGCTAAGTTCAGTTGTACCACACTTATCTGGTTCCCGCCTAAGATTCTTCCTCACCCCTGCGACTTACGCAGATACTTTTCTCATATTAATTACTCCTCACAGGCTCAGTTGATCCTGTTGTTATTGTTAGGTACCCTTGAATTGACTGTGACTCATAACAACTTTATGAAGAACAGATCTAAACCTTTTCCTTTCCTACACCATCTTTGAGTAGGAAAGCATCTCTGATGCTAGAGCCCATTTTTACAGTCACTGTGCTAATCCAGTTTATCTTCAGTTTCTTTCTTTCTCTGACCCTCCAGCTTTTTCCCTGCATCATGTTTTTTCCCCGAGGATTGGCCCTTCCTGACAACATGATCAACGTATGAGACAAAGTTTCACTATCTTTGCCTCAAAGGAACACTCTGGTTGTACTTCCTCCAAGATAGATGTATTTGTTATTTTGGCAATCTATGGGAGTGGTGTCCACTTCATAAACAACATATGAAACTTTATGAATTTAGAGAAACTGTGATAATTATAGAACATGGCTCAGGTCTTTTGTTCATAGGGTCACTATGAGTCGTACTTGACTCAACAGCAATCAACAACAACAACAAAAACATGGGATATTCAGTAATTTTCTCCAACACTGCAGTTCAAAGACTGATTCTTCTTGGGGCTTTCTTAATCATTGTCCAACTTTCAGATGCATAGGAAAGAATTTAAAAGGTCAGGATATTCCTACTGTTAGGTGTGCATGTACCTTAGATCTTACCAGGACGAACACTCTAAACCTGAAGGGGAAAGTGGAATAAATGAGAT
>NW_006399818.1:3511571-3512331 GCF_000299155.1 Elephantulus edwardii
CCCCGAGCCAGGGGCTGAGGGCTGCGACGGCTCGCCCCGAGCCGGGGACCGAGGGCAGCCCATCCCGAGCAGGGCAACACCCCCCAGGACCTGGATGGTACTCCCCCTCCAATTGCCCCTACCCCAGTCTGGTCCCCTTGCCTGACTGAGGACTCTGCGGTCAGAGATAGTGTTTCCAATTCCAGCACTGCCAATTTTACACCCCCCCCATAAGTGGTCATACTATGTTTTGAAGTAGGTGTCACTGCCCTCCCCCTTTATATATGATAAAGGGAACCTGATAATTGTGAACAGACTCCCCCCAGGTCTAACCATCTTTTGGCAGAAGCATTCAACAGAACAAAATATGTGGTGCATTTAGGATGTGGGTCCTCTTGTGCATCTGCCACTGTTAAGGTCATCAGACTCACAGTGACTTTCAGCAATCCATTGCATAGGTAATCATATTCTTTGGCCTGTCCAAGGAAACCCAAACCTGCAGATGGTGGGCAGGCATCCCATCCCCCACCTCCTATGCAGGCGGCCAGCAGAGTGTGCGCTCCCCCCCCCCAACGTGGGAGGCCTGCAGGAGGCGTGCGGTCCCCCCAGTGCAGTCGGCCATTGGGGGCGTGCCCTCTCCACCCCGCCACACAGCCGCTTGGTGGGTGTGCGACCCCTCTTGTGCAGGCAGCCGGAGGGCACCCGCTTCCCCCACAGCCGCCATCTTGGCTCCAAGAATTCTCTCCAGACCAAGTCCACCTTGTGGCAGTGTGGTGGCTTC
>NW_006399818.1:3513380-3535171 GCF_000299155.1 Elephantulus edwardii
CAACACTTCTTTAGATTTCTTAGCTGCTGCTACCTAGGTATTGATTATGAATCTGAGAAAAATGAAATAGTTGACAACTTGAATATTCCCCCCCTCCCCATATATCATACTGTTGCCTCTTGGTCCAGTGGTGAGGATTTTTGTTTTCTTAGTGTTGACATATAACCCATATTGAAGGCTGTAGCATTTGACCTTCTTCAGTAAGTACTTCAAGTCTTTTTCACTTTCTGCAAGCAAGATTGTGTTATCTGCATTATGTAGGTTTTTTATTAGTCTTCCTCCAATCATGATGCCACATTCTTTTTCATATAGTCTAGTTTCTTGAATGATTTGTTTAGCATACAGGCTGAATAAGGATGGAGAAAGGATAAAACCCTGATGCACACTTTCCTGATTTTAAATCTTGCACCATTAACCTTATTCTATTTGGACAACTACTTCTTAGTCTATGCAGAGGTTTGGATAAACACAATTAAGTGTTTTTGGATGTCTTGTCTTCTCAGTGTTGCCCATAATTTGTTATGATCCATACAAACAAGTAAACTTTTTTTTATTTTCTGGTATTCTAAGCTTTCAGCAAGATATATATGACTCAGAAATGATATTCCAAATGCCAGGACCTCTTCTAAATGCAGTTTAAATGTCTGGCAGTTTTCTTTCCATGTACTTTTCCAACCATTTTAAATAATCTGCAGCAAGATTTTACTTTCTTGTTATAGTAACAATATTTTTTAACCACATTCTGTTAGATCACTTTTAAAAAAAAAAATTATAACAAACAGAGATCTCTTCCAGTCAGTTGGCCCAGTAACTGTCTTTCATATTTGTTCCTGAGACTGGTGAGCAAGTTCAAGGTTACATCTGTTTCCTTAAGTGCCTCAATTGATAGTCCCTCAATTCTTGGGACCCTATACACATGCTTAAAATAGTGAGTTTGCCTGATTATTCAGAATACTGGCTGTTGAAGGAGAGGCAGTTGTAGTACTCTTATTCTTTACTTACTAATATGGTTAGACACAAGATCATTATACAAAAATTGGTGTTTAGTGAAAATGGAGGATAATAACATCAGATCACAGAATGGGGCATATTGACTTCATCACTACATAACTACCAAATTGCATCAGCACGTAACTGCCGAATCACTGAGAATCATAGCCTAGCCAAATTAACACATAACCTTAGACATCACAGCCATTATAGTACTCATCAGGCCTCTGCATGTTTGTACTGCCAGTCATATAGCGCAATGTACAAACTAGTCAGATTATACATTATTTTTAATTACTGTGCATGGAAAATGAGATAGTTAATAAGCAAAGAGTAAGTGTACATGTGAATGACTATAATTGTTAAACAAGAGTAAGATGGAATGACTTGACATATTTTGGGAAGTTTCATGAGTTGAATTGTATCCCTCCAAAATGTAATGATATAATGTGAAAGTTATGTAACAATCCCCCATGATCTGATAAACCAAATGACTATAAGAGATATAGGAAAGGAATGAAATACCTTTGACCCCATTGCAGCTCAAATCAAGTGTAAAAGGAGTTTGCCTCAGGGATGGTTTGTAATACCTTTTATCTCACCAGATATAAGGACAAGAATATAAGCCAAGATAGGGGACTTCACTACCATTAACAAATAATTACCAGTTAGTAATGCTCATAATTTTTGAACCCAGGACAAAGTTCAAAGGAGCTCCTTGACACTGGGAAAGCCTAGACACATGGTGGTGTCCAGAGAACTGTTTGTCTCCAGATGCTGAAGCAAGCATCTGAACATGTTGCTGAGTGTGGAAGATTTTCCTCCACAATCAAGAGAGTGCATATAAGCCTTACCGTGAGCTGGGACCCTGAAAATGGACTGCTAGCCTCCTGTGTTGTAGAAGAATAAATGTCTGTTTGTCAAAACCACCCACTGGTGGTATCTCTGTTACAGCAACATTAAGACAGGAAGTATTTTGCAAATGGAAGCTACAGGATTTCTGGATTATGCCTTCATCACTCTTTTAACTTTATCTTTTAAGTAAAGTCACTTAATGATTTCAAGTTTAAAGAGACTTCTATAGCTTTTCATTTAACTGTGTTCTAGATAGTTGGCCTCTTTACTTTTGTGACCTTCTTTCCCACTTTTACTTTGGTTCGAATTGCTTTTAAACATAATTTTTCCTTCCTTTGTAACAACTTGAAATGTAGGTCTTCAGGGTTGATCCTAGAATTGCTTCTCTCTCTTCCTCTCTCTTTTTTTTTTTACAGTCTTACGCCTACACTGTTTTTCTAACTGATTTTATAGTCTGTCAAAAAATTCCAAGCCCACTGCTACTGAATTGATTCCCATTCATGGAAACCCACCTTTTGGTTTCCAAGGCTGTAAATATCAATGGGAACAGATGATCTTATTTTTCTGCGGTGAATGAAAACCTTTTGGTGTGTGAGTAAGTCATTAGTAAGAAGTAATAATTAGTAATAAGCTCATTGAACCCTTGCTTATCTTGCTTATTGGGTAATCTCCCTTATTGAACACATGCAAGCAAGATACTGCTGAAGATCATTAAAAAATGGCTAGAACAGTACATAGACAGGGGACTTCCAGAAGTTCAAGCAGGATTTAGAAGAGGTCATTGCACCAGGGATATCATTGCTAATGTTTGTTGGATCCTGTCTGAAAGTAAAGAATACCAGAAAAATGTGTACTTATGCTTCATTGATCATGCAAAGGCATTTGACTCTGTGGATCATAAGAAATTGTGGCTGACATTGATTATAATGGGAATCCCAGAGTGCTTAATTGTGCTTATGCGGAACCTATACCTGGACCAGGAGTCTGTTGTGTGAACAGAACAGGGGAACACTGCATGGTTTAAAATTGAGAAGGGAGTGTGTCAGGGTTGTATTCTTTCACCATGTCTATTCAGTCTGTATGCTGAGCAAATCAAATGAGAAGCTGGACTCTATGAAGAGGAGTGTGGCATCTGAATTGAAGGGAGACTCATTGTGTTATGCAGATGATACAACTAAGGAGGATTTGAAACACTTGTTGCAGAAGATCAAGGAATGCAGCCATCAGTATGGGTTGCATCACAATGTCAAGTAAACTAAGATTCTTACCACTGGAACAACAGGCAGTGTCATGATGAATGGAGAGGAGATTAGAACTATCAACAGCTTCATCTTGCTTGGATCCACAATTAACACTTTTGATACCAGCACTCAAGAAATCAGGAGACACATTGCACTGGGAAAATCTGAAGGACCTCTCCAAATTATTGAGAAAAAATGATGCCAGTTTAAGGACTAAGATGCATCTGATTCAGGCCATGGTCTTCCTGATCACTTGCTATTCATCTGAGAGCTGGACAATGAATAAGGATGACAGAAAAATAATTGACACCTTTGAGTCGTTGTGTTGGAGAAGAGCACTGAACATCCCATGGATGGCCAAGAGAATGAACAGGTATGTCTTGGAGAGGGTGCAGCTGAAGTGCTCTTTGGCAGCAAGAATGGTGAGGTTTTGTCTCTCGTACTTTGGGCATGTTGCAAGAAGGTGCTATTCTTTGGAAAAGGACATGATGCTGGGAAGGGTCAAGGGTTGCTGAAGGAAAGGAAAGGAAAGGAAAGGAAAGGAAAGGAAAGGAAAGGAGAGGAGGAGCTTCAGCTAGATGGGTGGACATGGTGACCGCTGCAGTGGGCTTTTGTGTGTTAGGAAGTGTGAGGCTGGCACTGGATGGAGCAATGTTTAGATTTTCTGTTCACAGGGTCGTAGGGTACTCGACTCCATGACACCTAACAACAACAACAACAACAACAATAACCTCTCTTGATAAATTGAAGAGAGGTAAAACCGGAAGAGAACCAGGTACCTAGAAGCTTGGAGGAACGAGTCGTGAGAATGCAAGTGGAAAGTGTGGCTTTTCCCTAACAGAGTGATCCTGCCTCCGTTGAAACAGGAAGTCAGGGAAGGAGAAAGATCTTGTACAACTGCCGGCTGATTTGTGGATTTAATAAAAACTGGAAGAGCCTCACCTAAAGGCTTCCATGTTCTCTATGAAAGAGGATGAGAGGCGTGTCTCACTTTCTTTGGATCCCTTAAGAGACACTCTTTCCCGCAAAAGACTTCCTTTCAACACTGTATGTTCCACATCTTCCTGAAATGCCTCCTTTCAGTGATGGTCCAGAAATGAGCCCATTGGTGAACTTCCTCTCATTTAATCGTTTAATGGCTTTTTTTCCTTTTTTGTTTTTGACACGCCTTCAGAGATTCGGGCCACTGTAATATATTCAAAGATGGGTTCCTAGCATTCTCAAGACTAATATAAAATTGTCTATTTATTATTCATTTGTCCCATCTTCTTTTTTTATGGCTGCTTTGCATTTCACCTTCCTGCTTATTGCTAGGCATGAGGAGCTGGAGCTGAATACTTGGGATAATGATTCCAAATTAGAATATCAATATACTCTTGATGCCTTTAGATAATTAATGCTGAAATTCACAGCCACTGGAACCAGAAAACCACTCTAAGCATTATACAATATGCTTAATAATTGGTTTCATCTCCCCCCTTGCCTAATAATCGACTTTATTTTTACCCGCTATGACAAAGGCTGGTTGGGGAAACTCTTGTTATGTACAAATTCCCTCCTTGACCTCATCTAAGCCTAAAATGCAATTTACCTGTTCAGGCAGTGACTCTGGGTTCCTAAGCGATATTGTGCTCATAGCTTTCCTATTTCCATTGTGGAAATAACAGTAACTATAACATCATTCACCTCTTTGGAGACCTGAGCTGCTACATCAGATGTCCTCTCACATGCTTTTAGTGCATGACCATTAAACAACTTTGAAAAATCAGATTTTCACTGTTAATAATTAAGTAATTAGGGAGTTATGAGCTTTGACAAGAGTTTCTCATCTTTTGATCCCTACAGGGAAAGTAAAAGCAACATAGTGGAAGTTTAATATACTGAATCTATGAACTGGTTTTTGAGTCCTGAAAATGCTTAGCCCTTGCAGTTTCAGGGTGTGATAACCCAGGCACCTCTGAAATGAATTCTTTTCCCCTTACTCTTCCAATTGCATGTTTTAGCAGAAATCTTCTCTCTCTCATCCTGTAGATAAATATGTGTGACATTGGGTTGGTGGAGGTCCTCTGGGAATTCCTTCTATTCAATCAGAGGTTTTCAGAGTACAGAGAGTCCTCTTTGAATGTCAATAGACTCTGAAGAATGGTGAGCCCTGTAAGAACTGGGAGCTAGGAAAAAAGGCAGACCTTACACTGTTATATTTGTCTTGAAGCTAAGAAAGCTTAGAATCAATCCGTAACATATCAGCTTGCTCTTTGGAAGGTTATTTCACTTCTCTGAGCCCCAGGTTCTCACTCATATAACAACTGTGGTGCTCCAGGTCCTGGTGCTCTTGTATCTAATAGTGCCTGGTCTTGTGCCTCTTTGAGATTGTGCGTATGTGTGAGTCTGTTATTGTGACTATTGCGTTAATCCATCTCACTGAGGGTTTCCTTCCTTTTAGCCAACCTCTGATTTACCAAACATGACGTCTTTTTTCAGTAATTGTTATTTCTAGGTGTTCAAACTAAATAAGCCTACTCAAGCTCACCTCTAAGGAACAATTTTTTTAAAGAAAACATTTCTTTTTTACCGGTTTACTTACCAAGTTTGTGTACATTGTTTTTCATACTGGATCTTTCCCATTTCCTTTACCCTCCCCCCCCCCCCCCATCAAATTGTGCGGCCCTCTGATTAACGTCCCCATACCCCCCATCCTCAGCCCTCTGCTCCCACCCTGCCCCTCTTGGATCCTCATACATGTTTTAAGGAACATTTTTTAAAGTTTTATTTTATTAATTTTGATGAACATTTACAGAGATTTTGGATTTCCATTCATTCATTGTTGCACTTTTCTCCCTGCGCACCCCTCCCCCCAGTTCACCCCTCTCTTTGAAAAGTAAAAGAAAAACTCTTTCATTGGTATACAATCCCCCCACATCCCCCCCACCGCCCTGAGTACGCTCCACTATGCAACCTTCATTTTGGACTCCTGTGATAACCATAATACTCTATCATATATCGCTTTTAAACTGTTCTCTCCCTTATCTGTTTCAATGCAGTACACATAATTTACCCAGTTTTTCTCAGTCTTACCCCAACCCTGATGTCAGTCTCATTCTACAACAGTGGAACCATGCAGTATTTGTCCTTTCATGACTGAGATATTGTACTCAGCATAATGTCCTCCAGGGTCACCCATTTTGAATAATATTGCATGAGTTCCTTGTTTTTCAACGCAGCATAGTATTCCATTGTGTGAATATACCACAGCTTCTCTATCCTTTCGTTTGTTGATGGGCACTTGGGTTGTTTCCAACTCCTTGCTATTGTGAACAAAGCCGTGATCAACATGGGTGTGCATATATCTGCTTGAATGTCATTTATGGTCTCTTTAGGGTATATTCCCAGTGTGGAATTGCTGAGTCAAATGGTATCTCCATTTGCAACTTTTTGAGAAAGCGCCACACTGCTTTCCACAGTGGTTGCATAGATATAAGTTCCTAATATGACATGTCATTACCAAATAATTTTTCCTAGTCTGTGGCTTCCCTTTATACCCTGTTGGAGAAGTTTCTGGATGTGCATAGGGATTTGATTCTTAGAAGGTCCCATTCATCTATTTTATCTTCTCCTGGTTGTAGATTTTTCGGGATACTTGCAAGACTGTTTATGTTGTGGATTAGGACTACTAGAGTTCTTCCAAGCTTTTCTTTAATGAAGTGTGTAGTCCTTGGTTTTAGTCCTACCTAGGTCCATGATCCACCTTGAGTTGGTTTTTGCATATGGAGTGAGGTGTGGATCTTGCTTGAGTCTTCTGCATATACTTTTCCAATTTTCCCAGAACCATTTGTTAAAAAGGCTGTTGTTTCTCCACTTAACTAATTTCATCTCCTTGTCAAAAATCAGTTGACCTTAGGTAGATGGGCTGATTTCCAGGTTCTCAATTCTATTCCATTGATCTATGTGTCTGTCATTGTACCAGTACCATGCTGTCTTAACCACCACAGCAGTATAGCAGGATTTAATCTTGTGATTAGCTATTGTGAAGGGATTTGTTTTTCTTAGCTCTGGCTCTGTGTTCTCTTTGATACTGTATAGAAATCCAAGTAATTTTTGTATGTTGATTTGTATCCTGCTACTTTGCTGAATTGGTCCACTGTGTCTAATAGTTTTCTTGCTGAGTCTTTAGGGTTTTCTAGGTATACTATCATATCATCTGCAAAGAAAGATAATTTTACCTAATTTGGATACCTCTTATTTCCTTCTCTTGCCTTATTGCTATCACTAAGACTTCCAATACAATATTGAATAAGAGAGGTGAGAGTGGGCATCCTTGCCTAGTTCCTGTTCTTGAAGGGAATGTCTTTAACCTCTCTCCATTGAGAACAAAGTTGGCTCTCGGGTTTGCATAAATATTTTTTACTATGTTGAAGAAATTCCCCTCTAATCCTATTTTGTTGAGTGTTTTAACTAGGAATGGGTGTTGGAGTTTGTCAAAAGCCTTTTCTGCACCAATTGATAGGATCATGTAGTTCTTTTTCTTTGCTTTGTTAATGTGATGAATTACGTTAGTTGTTTTCCTCATGTTGAACCTTCCTTGCATACCTGTTATAAATCTCACTTGGTCATGGTGAATTATTTCTTTGATGTATCGTTGAATTCTGTTGTCCAGTATTTTATTCAGGATTTTTGCATCTATGTTCATGAAAGATATTGGCCTATAGTTTTCTATTTTGGTGGTGTGTTTTCCTGGCCTTTGTATCAAGAATACGTTTGCTTCATAGAATGAATCTGCAAGAACTCCATCTTTCTCTATTTCCTGAAAGAGTTTTTTTAGAATTAGTGACAGTTCTTCTCTGAATATTTGTGAAAATTCACTTGTAAAACCATCTAGTCCAGGGCTTTTTTTGGTTAGAAGTTGTTGTATTACCTTTTCAATTTCTTCTTTTGCAATGGGTCTGTTCAGATGTTCAATTTCAGTTTGTGTTAGTTTAGGTAGGTTGTGCATTTCTAAGTATTTGTCCATTTCCGCTAGGTTTTCATATTTGTTTGAGTATAGTTTTTCATAATACTCTAATGTTAGTTTTTTTTTATTTTAGTTGGTTGAAACATTTTATTGTATTTCTTTTAAGACTAACTTCTTTTTTCTTAGCAGACTATGATATAGTCAATGTTCTCTGCCATACTACAAGTAGAATATAGGAATTCTTTTTCTGAAAAATAAAATAGAATAGAGAATAATACTCATTTCAAGGTGAGAGGGAGATGAATTACAAAAGCTCACTTTGGGAGCTCTGGTGGCCTAGAGCTGAGAAGCTACACTGCAATCCCAAGGTATCCAGTTCAAATCCATCAGCTGCTATACAGGAAAAGGATGGGCAATCTCCTCCTGTGTGATTAACTGGCTTGCAAAAACCCACTGGAGGGTCAACTATGGGTCGGTTTCAACTCAATGGTACACACCCACAACAACAACAACAACAACAACAACAACATATACTTAACTGAAGCATGCTGTTCATTTTTTCCTCTGTACAGAGATTTCCTGTCCTGCCTCTCTGTCCTGCCCTCCCTTAAAATCTGTTTTCCATCTTCTCTATTGAATGAAATCCTACCCTTGTTTTTGTCATTAGGAACTATTGACACTAACTCATAAATACCCTGTGTAGAACAGAATGAAACCCTGCCTGATCCTGCAAACTTTTTTATAATCTGTGCTGTGCTAAAGCCTGTGGTTGCAGGAAGTATATATCAGCTTATCTCCTTGAAGGCTATCTCCCCTTTCGCTGACCCTGTACTAAGTATACCCTGTTTCCACAGGGACTGGCCCCTCCTCATCCCTGCAGTGTGTGAGATGAAGTCTGACATTTCTTACCTTCCAGGAACACCATGGCTGCACTTCTAGGACAAATGTGTTTGTTCTTTTGGCATTCCATGCTATGTATTCAAGATCTTTTGTCAACACCACAGTTCCAAGGCATTGGTTCTTTTTTAAACTTCTTCTAATTTATCAATTCATGCATATCAATAAATGAGGCCATTGAAATGCCATGGCTTGGATCAGGCACACTTTGTTTTCCAAGCAACCTCCTTATCCTTTAGTACTTTTTGAAAAGGTCCTTGGCAGGAGATGTACCTATTACAATACATCATTTAATAAATATCTTGACTACTGCTTTCAGGACTGATTGTAGATCCAAATAAAATGAAATTTTGACAACTTCAACCTTTTCTCAGTTTGTCATGATGTTTTCTAGTGATCTAGTTGTAAGGATTTTTGTTTTCTTTATGTGACAGCATAATACATTTTGAAGGTGATAGTCTTTGAGCTTTATTCGTCAGTGTATCAAGCCTTGTTTCCTGCAAATAAGGTTGTACCACCTGCCTTTCTCAGTCTGTTGGTGAGTCTTCTTCCCATTTTCATGCTACATTCTTCTCAGCATGCAGAGTAAATAGATATGTTGAAACATGAATGTTAGCGCTCCCCTTGATTGAGGAAGCCTTACCCCTGATCCCACTTATCCCTCTGGAAAATCCCTCAGGGATTTTTCTTACTTCTTTTGCCATGTCTGGAATGTTATTCTCTAGAGCCTCCATTCATATCCATCCTTTGAGCCTTAGCCTAAGAGTCACTTCCCCGGTGGTGAGGTATACAAGGTGTCTTTGCTGGACTTTCTCTCCTTTAGAATTTTTACTTCCATCTGTAATGAGCCATTATAGTCATTAACCTGTTCAATTAATTAACATCAGTTCCCTAGTTAGAAGCACTGAAGTCTCATGAGTATAAAAATTATGCCTCTCTTTGTTAGTGTTTTGGATTTATTTCACTCCCCCACCTTCTGTTCTAATCTCAGTGCCTAGCTGAGTGCTTCTTGTTTTATTGTGCATCATCAAGTCAGAACCGACCCATAGCTGACCCTCCAGTGTGTTTTCAGAGGCAGTTAATCGCCGGGAAGGAGATTACCCATCCTCCCAAAGAGCAGCTGCCGGCTCCAAACCACATACCTTTGGGATTACAGTGCTGTTTCTCACCACCAGACCACAGCGCTCCCTGGCTGAGTGCTTCGCACATAGAAAAGACTCAACATATTTGCTGATTAAACAAATGAAGGTTACTTCTTGTCACATACTTAATTTCATCTTAAGTCTTATGGACCTTACATTACTGAGAGCAAAGCCTGAGTCATGTTAATCCAAGTTGGGCTCATAGAACATTCAGCAATATATTGCTGATCGTAAGTGTTTGCTGAGAACTTGTTAAGTTAAAAACTGAGTGCAGAAACACATGACCCAAGAATGAAACCTGCTGAAGATGTTTTAAGTTAATGTAGTGGCATTTACTATGAACTCAAGTCTCTGACTGTGACCCCATGCATAATGGATAAGGAATGACAGAAGAAGCATTGATGCATTTGAGCTCTGGTGTGGGAGAAGAGTACTGAGTATCCATGGGCTTCCAAAATAACAAACAGATGTCTTGGAGAAGGTGCAGCCACAGTGCTCCTTGGAGGCAATTGTGATAAAGCTTTGTCTCACATATTTTGGGCATGTTTCTAGGAGAGGTACATCATATATGGAAAGATAGAGAGGGTCAGCACAAGAGAGGAGACCCTCAACCAAAAGATTTGACACAATAACTACAGCAATAGGCTCAATTGTGTCTGAGATATTGATGGCACAGGATAGGTCAGAGGTGAGACCTGTCGTTCAGATCTGTCTCTGTGTTCATAGGGTTGACATGAGTTATACTCTACTTGATGGCACCTAATTTACTTAGTTTATTTTATTTCTCAAAAAAGATGGAATAAAGATAAAGCCTAAACCATTAGATTGTATTCTACCTTATTAATGTAACAGCATGGATTGTTGTTGTTGTTGCTATATGCTTTTGAGTCGTTTATGACTCATAGCGACCCTGTGTACAGCAGCCCTGAAACCTGCTCTATCATGTACCAAATTTTTTGTCTCTGACACACCTACCTTCATTACCACAGTCACTGAATCAATCCATCTCATCAATGGTCTCCATCTCCTTCTCTGTCCCAAGCACGATGTTCCTCTTCAAGGACTGGTCTCTCCTTGCAACATGTCCAAAGTATGTCAGGTGAAGCGTCAGAATCCTTGCCTCCAAGGAGCAGCTTTGCTTCACTCTCTGTAGGAAGAACCTGTTTATTTTCCTGGCAGACCATGGTATATTCAAAACTCTTCTGCAGCACCACAGCTCAAAGGCATCAATTCTCCTCCTATCATCCCTAGTCATTGTCCAGCTCTCTGTTACATAGCAAGCAATTGCAAAGAATATGACCTGGATCAGGCACATCTTAGTCTCTAGACTGACATCATTGCTTTTCAGTACTCTGGGGAGGTCCCTGACACCCGACTTTCCCAGTGCAATTTTTCTCCTGATTTCCTGGTTTGTGGTACCAAGAATGTTGATTGTGAAGCCCAGCAAACTAAAACTGTTAACAATCTTAATCTCTTCACCATCCATCGTGGTGCTGCCTATTGGCCCAGGGGTGAGAATCTTTGTTTTCTTGATGTTGAGCTTCAATCTATATTGAAGGCTGAAGTCATTGACTTACTGCAGCAAGTGCTTCAGGAACTCCTCAGTTTCAGCAAGCAGGGTTGTATCATCTGCATAATGCAGGTTGTTGATGAGTTTTTCTCTAAGCCCGATGCCACATTTTTCCTCTTACAGCCCAGCCTCCTGGATGATCTGTTCTGCATGGAGATAGGGAAAGGTTTGGAGACAGGATACAGCCTTGGCATACACCCATTCTGATCTTGAACCTTGCTGTGTCTCCTTCCTCTCTTCTGACAACTGCCTCTTGGTTCAAGTATAGGTTTTGCATAAGCACAATCAAATGTTCTGGGATTCCCATTCTTCTCAGAGTCAGCCACAGTTTGTTGTGATCCACACAGTCAAAGGCTTTTATATAGTGAATGAAACACAAATATACATTACTCTGGTACTCTGTGCTTTCAGCCAAGATCCGTCTAATATTAGGGATAATATCTCCAGTATCATGGCCTTTTCTAAACTTAGCCTGCACATATGGCCTTACTCTGTTGATGTGCTGCTTCTGAAGAAATCAAGAATTAAGGAGCTGAACAGAAGATTTCAAAGGGCAGCTTGGGAAGACAAAGCAAAGTATTATAATTAAATGTGTAAAGAGCTGGCATCAGAAAATCAAAAGGGCCAAACTTGCTCAGCATTTCTTAAGCTGAAGGAATTGAAAAACATTTTAAAGCCATGAGTTGCAATACTTAAGGATGCTTTGTGCAGAATATTAAATATCCAAGAAGCATTAAAAGAAGATGGAAGGAGTATACAGAGTCATTGTACCAGGAGAAATTTGATGACACAGAAGAACTTCATGAAACAACATATGAGCAAGAGCCTGTAGTGGTGAAGGAAGAAGTCCAAGCTTCTCTGAAAGAACTGGCAAAAAACAAGGCTCCAGCAATTGACGGCATAACAATTGACATATTTCAACAAACAGATGCTGCCCTGGATGCCCTCACTCATTTGTACCAAGAAATCTGGAGAACAACCACCTGGCCCACTGACTAGAAGAGATTTACATTGTTCCCATTCCAAAGAAAGGTGACCCAACAGAGTGTGGAAACTAATGAACAATCAACAACTTGCATAAAGGAACTAAAACTATTCAGTGTTATGCTATCCCATGACTGATTATGGACTTGTTTGCCATAGTCCATAGTGTTTTCAGTGGCTGAATTTTATCTTACATTAGGTCTTTCTTCCTAATGGCAGGTATCTAGATATAGGTAGGGAGAGTGAAATCTGTAGCCATTCCAGCTAGTAAGAGATTTTCCATTTTAGTAAGTGAAACACTTGCAGGGTATTAATAAAACCTGAATTTACATATCTCATGAAAATTGACAAGATGGACCATTCAATGTAAAAACACTTTTAAGACAGGTATTAAGACATAAACTTTTTCCACAGCAAACCCAGAAGCTCTTCTCCTCTCATGTTTCATGTTTCTGATGGAATGGACTTTCTCTGGAGATATAATTTCCTTCCTTCACTATCTTTCTTTTAAATTGCCCAATCAATCAGGAAGGGAGATTTTGCCCCACCTGTGGTGAGACATTTTAAAGAGAGGAGACATTTGATTGCTATGTTTAGATTTATGGGCATTGAGATGACCCTGAAGATTAAATGAAGAAACATCTGTGAGAAAGAAACTGAAACAGGGAGAAAATTGACTTTTAAGTTGAAGACATATTGGTGTTGAGAGGTTTAAATGAGGAGATAGGTCAGAATGATATGGTGCAGGTGGGTGGGGGTGGGGACAACTTCAGGGGAAGTCACATTGTTTAATTGTCACTAGTGTAATCCCTGTTGACCTTCAGGAAGCTCCAAGAGTGATGATATCATGAGGTTTGAGTTTTAAAATCACATTTAGTGAACACCTAATCAGAGCTACAGATGGGCTTTAGATTTGATCCTCCTGATGAAACTGAATTAAGACAGGGTAGAAGACAGATAATAAAGAGTGACTATGAGATGAAATTTCTCAGTGTTATTTTTCAAGATTCGAGAGGCAGCAGAGATATATTGCAGGCTAAAACAAAAGAAATTTAATCAGTGATGTTAAAAATATGATTTTTTTTCCCAAAGGGATGTCTTTGAAACTTCCCTAAAATGTAGAAGTTTCTTTAAAGAAGGTGCTGCATATCTGAAATCAATTTATTTCTGCTTCCTTCTAGGTCACTGGGATCACATCTTCTAGATTCTGTGCTTATAACATTATTTTGTTTGCTCTTTTACACATCTCTCTCTCTCACTTTCTCTCTCTCTCTCTGGGGGGGTGTGTGTGTGTCTTCTAAAATACTTCCCAGGGACTGAAAATATAAGTTTAGTGAATGTTTCTGTATTTACTCTCTGCTCTTCTAAATTTGTTGAGTTTATGCTACAGGTCTTGCCTTCAATAATTTAAAGGAATTTTGTGGGTACAAAGTACATGCATAAAGTCATGAATAAACAATGAAATCATTGAGGCATTGTCTTAGTTAGCTAGTGTTGCTATAACAGAAATACTCTAAGTGGATGATTTTGACAAAAATCACTTTATTCTTTCTTACAGTTTTAAGAGAGTAGAAGTCCAAATTTAGGTACCAGCTACAGGGAAAGGTTATCTCTCTATCTGCTGTAGGGGAAAGACTTTGTCATCAGTCTTCTCTTGGCTTGAAAAGTTTCTCAACACAGGAACCCCAAGTCCCAAGGATACATTCCAGTCCCGATTCTTCCTTGTTGATATGAAGTCTCTCTAATCTTAGCTCACATATTATTTTTATTTGTTTGCTTACAAAGTTTGGTATGAATTGAATTTTACACTGCATTCACATTGTGTCTCATACAGTCATTCTCACGGCTCATGTTTCATAAAATCAATCACCATTGGACCTTGCCCATTATTATCCTGTCTTTTTGCCTGATCTTCCCATTTCCTTGCTCCCCTCCCCTCCACTCACCAAACTGTAACCCTGTGGTTTTGTCTCTACCTATCCTCACCCCTCTATTCCCACCTCTCTGCCCCCTTTGAGTTCCCATAAATGTTTTAATAGTTATCCTTCTATTTCTATGATAATGGTCTTATGTAGTATTGGACTGAGTTAGCTCACTCAGCATAATGCTCTCCAGTCTCTCGTATGTTACATAGAATTTTTCAAAACCATTGCTTCTGTGTGCTGCAAAGTATTGCATTGTATGAAAGTACCATGATTTCTCTATCCATTTGGTTGTGGATGGACATCTGGGCTGTTTACATATTTTTGTGATGGTGAATAATGCTGCTATGAACATTGATGTACAGATCTCTGTGTCTCAGTTCTAATTTTCTTTGGATATTGAGGAGGACCTAGAACACTTGCTGCAGAAGGTCAAGGTCTGCAGCCTTCAATATGGATTGAAGGTCAACATCAAGAAAACAAAGATTCTCACCACTGGGCCAATTGGCAGCATCGTGATGGATGGTGAAGAGATTGAGATTGTTGACAGTCTCAGTTTCTTGGCTCTACAATCAACACTCTTGGTACCACCAGCCAAGAAATCAGGAGACAAATAGCAGTATCTAAAAAAAAGAAGAAAAAAAAAGAAAGAAGAAGAAGAAGTCTTCATCTGTGAAATGTAGAGTACAAGTTACCTGCTTCCAAACTATAATGGTAGAACAAACACAGAGTAGACATGTCTCTTACAAATGGGAGCATTTAGAGAGGAAAAAGAGATAATGCACATTGAGAAAATCCAAAACCCAGAAGAACCATTTACATTGGCTTTCAAGGCTTTAAAATAATGCTCTGTTGTTGAAATCCATCTGGGAATAGCCTTTACTGTCCTGACCATGGGTTTTGGCCATGTTCTGTAGAGAAGTATCAGACAAACTAGCATTTTACAGAAAAAGTGACAGATATATCCCTTATTGTGGAGTTAAGCATTAGTACCAGTGTTGTCCCTGCCTTTGGAGTGTGGAAACTATAGAATAATATAATTGATTTCACATGCAAGCAAGATGCCACTGAAGATTATCCAAAAATGACTGGAACAGCATATCAGCAGAGAACTGCCAGAAGTCCAGGCTGGGCATAGAAGGGGTCATGGTACTAGGGATGTTATAGCTGATGTTAGATGGATCTTAGCTAAAAGCAGGAAATACCAGAGGGGTGTGTATCTTTGTTTCATTTACTATGCAAAGGTGTTTGACTGTGTGGACCATAACAAACTGTGGCTGACTCTGAGAAGAATGGGAATTCCAGAACACTTGATCGTGCTAATGAGAAATCTATACTTGGACCAAGAGGCAGTCGTCAGAACAGAGCAGGGAAATACCGCATGGTTCAAAATCAGGAAGGGCGAATGCCAGGGATGTATCCTGTCTCCATACCTTTTCAACCTATATGCAGAACAGATTATCCGGAAGGCTGGGCTCTATGAAGAGAAATGTGTGTCAGGATTGCTGGAAGATCTAGCAACAATCTGCATTATGCAGATGACACAACCCTGCTGGCTGAAACTGAGGAGGACCTGAAGTGCTTGCTGTAGAGGGTCAAGGACTGCAGTCTTCAATATGGATTAAGGCTCAATGTCAAGAAGACAGAGATTCTCACCACTGGACCAATTGACAGCATCAGGATGGATGGTGAAGAGATTGAGATTGTTAACAACTTTAGTTTCCTTGTCTCCACAGTCAACACTCTTGGTACTAGTAGCCAGGAAATTAAAAGATGTACTGCGATGGGAAAGTCTGCTGTAAGGGACCTCTCCAAAGTACTGAAGAGCAGTGGTGTCTCTCTGTAGACGAAGATGTGTCTGATACAGGCCATGGTCTTTGTAATCACTAGTTGTGCATCAGAGAGTTAGACAATGACTAAGGAGGATAGAAGGAGGATTGATGCCTTTGAGCTGTGGTACTGGAGAAGAGTACTGAGAATACCATGGACTGCTAGGAAAACAAACAGATTTATCCTGGAAAGGGTTAAACCAGGTGGCTCCTTGGAGGCAAGGATCCTGAGGCTCCATCTAACATACTTTGGACATGTTTTAAGGAGAGACCGGTCCTTGGAGAGGGACATCATGCTTGGGAGGGTGGAGGGACAGTGCAGGAGGGGAAGGCCGTATGAGGCGGATTGATTCAGTGACTGGGATAATTGGGATGGGTGTATCGATGACAGTGTGATTCACACAGGACGGAGTCGAGTTTAGGGCTGTTATACATAAGGTTGCTATGAGTCGCAAGCAATTCGATGGCACATAACAACAACAGCAACATCATAATATTCAAGGTAATTATATCATATAGGAAATTGTGGCCTAACTCAAGTTGACACATATTTTGGGGACACGGAATTTAATCCATAACAGTTATGACATGTCTAGGAGGTCAAAAGAAGAGGGCTCCCTGTAGATTGGTTGGTTAGAGAAAACGACATGAAAGAGATTGTAAGAGTTGGGGAATAGAGAGGATGTGGAGGTGGAGTGGCAGGAAAAATCAACCAGAAAAATAATAGTCCCCCAAATTGTACAGTCCACATTGTTTGAGCATGCTGTGGTTAGGTATAGTCAAATTGACTCCAACTCATAAGCAACCCTATGTTCAACAACAGATCCCGACCAGATTCTGCACCATCCTCATACCGTTTCCTATATTGTAGCCAATATGCCAATCCTTCTTTTCCTACACTTCACTTTTCCAAGCATGATGTCCTTAGAGTGTGCCATCTAGCATCCCTCAAAATATGATTGCTTCTCTTTGTATACTCTGCTTTTTATATCTAAAGATACACCCTACACTAATACAGTCTAATTATCATAACCAAGAGAATACATTCCCAAATGGATTTATGTCCACAGGTTTAACTGAACCAGCTGTTGTCATTAAGTCAGGTCTAACTCATAGTGACCCTGAAGGACAGAGTAATTCTGTCCCATAAAATGTCCAAGGCTGTGAATATTTCTAGGGGAGGGCTTAACTCCTTTTACCTTTTGGTTAGGATCCAAGTGCCTTAACTACAGTGCTACCAGAACTTCTCAACCATGAGTTAAGATTTAACAGCACATACTGGAGAGGGCAGCACTGTGTAATCATCAACAATGACTGTTTAACGGACTTCATTTCTGTATTGTATTGATAAATTGGAAGCTCTGATGGTACAGCCTGTAGGAAATTGTGCTGCTAATGCCACGGCCGGTCTCTCTGTTGGTTTGACTCTACCAGCAGCTCGGTGGGTGAAGATGAGCAGTCTCCTCTCATATGATTTGCAGCCTTGGAAACTCACTGTAGGATCAGACATAAGTTGATCTAACTCGATGGCAGTAAGTATTTATGTAATGCATGAATAGAAATACTGAGTTCTTAAACTGTATTTCTGTGTCATCCTTGAAGATACACACACACACACACACACACACACACACACACGGTTCACAGAGCACTTCAGAGAGCACAATGTTCCCTCAGAGCGTTTAATTAATAGGATTTTTTTTTCTTGAGGGAAAATAGCAAACTTTGTGTCTGAGACCCTCTTTCCTACCCAATAGATGGGCTAACAGGACTAATATCTGGCCTTCTTCATGGGAATAGAAATAACACACAAAGGAATTCAATGAATGACTGAGTGGAGATGGGAGTAAAATTATGGGTGCTGAATAGCTTAAATACTAGATTGTTCTTTAGAATGGTATAAAGACATTTGGACAATAAAAAGATGGCAAGAATGATATGAAAATCTCTCCTGATGTATAGGTAAGTGAGATGAGTAGGGACAAAGGATTTGCATTTAGTAATATTATAAAAGGAATAATGAGGCTTATTCAAACACTGGATTTCAAATCAGATGAAAGTGGAGTGGTACAGAATAAGAGGATAAAATATAATGTATTTAGAGTCAGTATAAAAGGTTGAATACATGAAGCACTGGATTGAGAATCTATACACATTTTTAAACTTCTTGTGCAAAGGCTGTGTCTCCACTTTAAAGCAATGCTATTAAAATAATCAGCACCATCACCATCATCTCCATATTTCCTGGATAAGCCATGGCTTGTTTGTGCTGAGACTTGCCCCTCTCTCTTTTTCTGTGGCTCCAGAGAGCAAGC
Organism: Elephantulus edwardii; assembly: GCF_000299155.1. NCBI lineage: Eukaryota > Metazoa > Chordata > Mammalia > Macroscelidea > Macroscelididae > Elephantulus > Elephantulus edwardii. Next base: position 3,532,074 of record NW_006399818.1, read on the forward strand.
ACCTAGCTTCTTTAAGTTACCTTGCCTAGATTACAAGTCAACTGGTACTCAGCTGGTTTTCTCTGTGGAAAGCACTTGCAGGAGATGGAAGTGGGGTAGTGAAACAGGATATTTATTCCTTCCTGCCTCATTTCTTCTGAGACCCTGAGAGATACAAACCATTAATGCTCTCCTTAACTGAAAGCCTGGAGGTGCAAATTTACTAAGAGTCAACTTGGAAGACAGCACAGGAGAAAAAGACCTTGGACGAGATGGATTGGCATAGTAACTGGGATAATGAAAGTAAATGTGTCAGAGACAGTGAGATTGGCTCAGGATAGAGCACGGTTCAGAGCTATTGTACATAGGGTCCCTGTGAGTTGTAGTCGACTCGATGACATAATAACAACTTGCAAGAAATCAGTCCTTGAAAACTCCAAGAAAAATGGTTCTGCCCTGATACACGTGGAACTGCCAGGAGTCCAAATTAATTTTGAGAAACTGTTTTTTCTCTGCCTTATCTTCTCTTTTGTGAGCTTGTTGTTTGTTGTTGTTGTGTACCATCGAGTTGGAACTGTCTCATAGCTGAGCCTTAAGCAGCTTTTGGAAGTAGTTGATCGCATGAGAGGAGATTGGCCATCTTCCTTCATTGAGCAGCTGGTGGTCTCAAACCATGTGCCTTCAGGAGTGTACTGCAGCTTCTTGCCGCTAGGCCACCAGAGCTAGTCCTTAGTAAGTTGGAAAGATAGAGAGTGAATAAAAGACAGGAAGATCCTGCATGAGATGGATTTCACAATGATAGCAACCATGGATTTGAACATGGCAGAGATCGTGAAGATGCTTAGGAGAAGGAAAGGTTTCAGTTTGTTGTTCATAGGGCCCCTCTGGGACATAATCCACCTGACTACACCCTAAAACAATATCATTCTGGCTTCAGATAGTTGATGTAACCCTTGAGCTTGAAACACCACCCTACCTAGGAGGAGAGGCTGCCTGTGTTCTTAATCTCTCACTTGCTTCAGGGTCTTCTTTGGTTATTTATCTCTTACATCATCTGTGTGACAAATTCTCTCAAGTGCTAAATTCCCTCTTTAAATACTATTTGTCTAATGGGACTTTAATAGATAGGTTGACCTTACATGCATAGTATAAGGAATGAAATAATACGGTAGACCAATCTAAGATATTTGGGGAAAGGGAGTTAGGCATGTTCAAATAATAATTTTTATTTGATACCTTATGATCCAAGAATAATCATATTTAACACTGCCGGCTTTTACAGAAGCAGGACTTAGCCATGTGATAAAAATCCCCTAGTGACACTGAAATGATCTCTAAGTATTGCTTTCTAGGTTGTCAGTACAAACTTGATAGATTCCTAAATTCTGGAATATAGCCAATGTATAACGTGAATAGATAAGCACTTCTCAGTGTTAACTCTAACTCTTTTGATAAGGATTATTATATGTGTGTGTATGTAAGTTATTGTAACATTTTTTTCAGTTGCCTGATTAGTTTTGACAAAAAGGAGGAGATTTTGGCATATGAAAGTATTTATACGTTTTTGTGATTTATGTATGTTTCCGTGCAGTTTCAGCATATGCTAATATAATATTCTAAGAATGCTGTCAACCTATTCTCTTTAAAGTCTTAAATCCTCTGGGAAGTCTGTTTGGTCGTTATTATTGACTTGTAGTAGTTAACCTTGGTTCTGGTCCTCTGATGCTTGACTGTCCATGTTAGCTTTTCTTTCTTTAGATTGAGATTTTAATGAAAGATTATAAAAACCTTGAATTTCCAATTGTTCATTGTTGTACACTTTCCTTTCTACCCCCCACCCCCAGATCACCTTTTTCTTGGGGAAAAAAGATCTTTCACTGTTATACAGTCCCACACCCCCACCCCAGACCACTTTATTATGCAGCTCTTATTCTGTACACTTGTCATGCCAATGATACCTAATCATATATTCCTTTTATACAGTTCTCTTCCTCATCTGTTTCAATGCCGTGTAGGTTATTTATCTCTTCTTTTCTTAGTTTCTTCCTATCCCCCATGTCAGTCTTGTTATATAACAGTGGTATTATGCCCTGTTTGTTTTTTTTGTGATTGAGATATTTCATTCAGAATAGTGTCCTCCAGGGTCACCCATTTTGTATTGTAATTCATTAATTCCTTGTTTTTGAATGCAGCGTAATATTCCATTGTGTGAATATAACACAGCTTCTCTATCCATTCATTTGTTGATGGACATTTGTGTTGTTTCCAACTCTTTTTGCTATTATGAACGAAGCAGCAATAAACACGGGTGTGCATATATCTGCTTAGGAGGCAGGTATGGTTTCTTTAGGTTATATTCCCAGTAGTGGGATTGCTGGGTCAAATTGTATTTTTATTTGCAACTTTTTGAGAAAGCGCCATATAGCCTTCGCTAGTGGGTGCACTATTTTACACTCCCACCAACAGTGAATAAAGGTTCCAGTTTCTCCACAGCCTCACCAACATTTGTTGCTTGCTGTTCTGTTAATTTTTGCTATTCTTACTGGGGTCAGATTATATCTCATAGTTGTTTTGATTTGCATCTCTCTTAGAGCTAGGGATTTTGAACATTTTTCATGTGTTTGTTTGCCATCTGAATCTCTTCTTGGGTGAAGTTTCTGTTCATATCCTGTGCCCATTTTTCAGTTGGGTTGTTTGTCTTGTTGTGATGCTTGAGTATTTTATAAATTCTAGATATAAGTCCCTTATCTGACATGTCATTACCAAATATTTTTTCCCCAGTGTGTCACTTCTCTTTTTACTCTGTTGGAGAAGTTTTGGGATGGGCATAGGGATTTGATACTTCTTGTTGTTGCTGATTGCCTTTGAGTCGAGCACGACTCATAGTGACACTCTTAACAAAAGGTTTGAACCAACAGTTGACATTTATAAAAATTCATAGAGTTTCCAAAGACATGTTATTTAGAAAGTGGATACCACTCCTGCTTCCAAACTTGTCATAGTGTGTTATTGTTTATATATGCCATTGAGTTGATTGCAATGTATGTTGTTGTTGTTATGTGCCATCGAGTCGTTTCCGACTCATAGCGACCCTATGCACAACAGCTCTAAACCCTGCT
>NW_006399818.1:3539997-3541194 GCF_000299155.1 Elephantulus edwardii
TGCTTCTGGTTAGATTTACTCCTAAGTATTTAATCTTGTGATTTTAGCTGTTGTGAAGGGTATTGTTTTTCTTAGCTCCAGTTCTGTATTCTCTTTGTTACTCTAGAGAAATCTAATTGATTTTTGTATGTTGATCTTGTATCCTGCTGGTTTGCTGAATTAGTCAACTATGTCCAGTAGTTTTCTTGCTGAGTCTTCAAGATTTTCTAAGTATACTATCATATAATCTACTTATAGAGATAATTTTACCTTCTCTTTGCCAATTTGGATAACTCTTATTTCCTTCTCTTATTGTTATTGCTAAGACTTCAAATACAGTATTGCACAGTAGAGGTGATAGTGGGCATTCTTGCCTATTTTCTGCTCTCAAGGGGAATACCTGTAATCTCTCTCCATTGAGAACAATGCTGGCTCTTGGCTTTTATATATACTTTTTACTATGTTAAAGAAATTCCCCCCAATCCTGTTTTGTTGAGTACAGTGTAAGAAATGCTTGTCCGGGACTAACCTGGTATACTTATTAATATTATATGTATCAGAATCTCTGAAATCAGAATCTCTGAAAATAAAGTATGAAGAATGGAGTAAAACTGCATCTGTTTCTTTCTCTTCCTTTTCCTTTTCATGGTCATGGGGTACATAGAGAGTTGGCACTTGACCAAAAGGCCAACCCTTTCTCTAGTATGAATTAGCAAGCCCTTCTTTACCATTTATAGCCTTGGTAAGCCAACTCATGGTCCATAATGAGCTAATCCCAACTTGACAGCAATGCATTTGAGTTGAATTCTCTCTCAAGAACCTCTCAGCAGCACAAATGGATTTTTATCAGCTCTGGCCTAGTGTGGAACAGACCACTAACTACTCATATGCAAGTTCAAGCTGAAGATGAGGAAAATTAAACCGAATCTACAGGAGACAAAATATGACTTGGAGTTCATCCCACCTGAATTTCAGAATAATCTCAGAAACAGGTTTGAGGCCTTGAATACTAATGAGCAAAGACCAGATGAGTTGTGGGAGGATGTCAAATGTATCATCCAGGAAGGATGCAAATGGTCATTGCAAAGACAGAAGAGAAAGAAAAGACCAAAATGGATGTCAGAAGAAACTCTGAAGATTGCACTGGAGCATAGAGAAGCCAAAGCAGAAGGAAGAATTCAAGATAATAAAGAGCTTAACAGAAGATTCCAAAAGGCA
>NW_006399818.1:3543285-3559525 GCF_000299155.1 Elephantulus edwardii
GCGATTCGACGGCACATAACAACAAACAGCAACAACTGGCCTAGTGGCAAGAGGCTGCATTGCAATCTCAAAGGTGCGTGGTTCACATTCTACCAGCTCCAGAGGGAAAGGGTGGACCATCTCCTCCCATGCAATTAACTGCCTCTGAAAACCCAGCAAAGAGTAGCTATGGTTCAGTTCTGAACAACAACTCATGCCATAGGGAGCACTCGTGGCCCATAGGCAAGAAGCTGTGCTGTAATCCTGAAGGCACATGGTTCAAATCTACCACCTGCCTTGTGGAAGAATGATGCACAATCTCCTCCTATGCAATTCATTGCTTCTGAAAACCCACTGAAGTGTCAGCTATAGGTCGGTTCCAACTTAACAGTACACAACAACAACAACATTTGGGCCATGGTCTTTTCAGTCACTTCATATGCATTTGAGAGTTGTACAATTAGTAAGGATGACAGAAAAGGAATTGATGCCTTTCAGTTATGATTTGAGAATACTGAATATCCCACAGATTGACAACAAACAGATACGTCTTGGAGAGGGTGCAGCCAGAATGCTCTTTGGAGGCAAAGATTATAAAGTTTTGTCTTATGTATTTTGGTATATTTTTGTATAGGTAGGAAAGGCTATTGCTTGGAGAGGGACTTCATGCCCAGGTAAAGGGATGTTCAAGGAAAGGAAGACCCTCAACTAGGTGAATTGACACAATGACTGCAACAGTGGGCTCACGTGTGTCAGAGATTGTGAAGATGGCACAGGGAAGAACAAAGGTCACATCTCTTGTTCATAGAGTCACCATGAGTCATACTCAATTCAGTGGTATCTAACAATAATTAAACCATCTAAAGATTAGCAGTTCAGAAAGGAGGGAAATGGAGTAAAATCTAATAAATCACTAGGTTGGGAGAAGGGAAAGGCAATACATAATGAGGGTTGATTTTTGTTGCTGTTGTTGTAATGTGCCATTGAGTCACCTGCAACTCATTTAATGAATTAATTAGTCATTGACAATTAATGTTACAAAACAAAATATTTATGGATGTATGAAAAACCAATATAATTTATAAGGTTTCATTCGAATAAAAAGCATGGTGTTGGGTTTTCTAAAAAGATTAGCAGCCCAAAACCGCTCAGTGAGTTTTCAGAAGAAAATTCTTGCATACTGCTTTCATAAAAGTTACAGCCAAGAAAAGCTTATGGAGGTCTCTTATATTTTGTATTTCATCTTGTAACATATGATGGTTAAATAGGAATAAGAAAAATGGCTAACAATAGCAAGTATTTATCTCTCTTATTTTTCCATACTAGGTTTTATGAAACACTGGGTGCCAGTGAATGCAAACTTTTCATCTGAGTTTTACATTTTTAGTGAGATTGATGGCTTCCAGAAGGAAATTTCTTGTCTTCTCCATGTTTGTATTCCCCACAATGATTAGTAGTTTTCCAAGCAATTAGTAAATGAGCCGTAAATATTGGTAAGAATTGATTTGAATCCCTTTATTGACTCTAATATATGAAATAATTGCCTAAACATTATCCTCCTGGTAATGATTATTGTTGTTCTTAAAATGTGAACAACACTAACATAATTGTGTGGCAAAACTAAGTGAAAGCTGTATTAAGAGAATAGAATGAACATTAATGGAAAATATGCAAGCATCACTAAAACATTTAAAGATAATGATAATGGACATTATGAAATAGAAGTTTAAAAGGAGCAAATCATGCCAGACAAACTTGATTGCTTTTTTTGATAGAGCTACAAGACCAGTAGATAAAAGTAATGTGATATTGTAGATGCAATCTATCTCAATTTTGGTAAAGTGTTTGATAGTGTCACATGAAATTTTCTATCTTGAATTAATTGAAATTGGCTTTGGTGTGAGCCTCTTCTCATTATCTGCTAGATGCTAGAAAACTCCTACTATAAAGAAACAATTCAGCAATTGAAAAGGTGTTTCAGAAATGAGGACTGTGTTTGCCTTCATTTGCCTTTGTAGTATGTAACTAGGAGATAGTATTTAAAATAAGTTGATGATATTCGATATTTATGTTGCATTAAAACTTGTTGGAATCACCAGGGATAGAGAAATTATACCAAGATGTACTGAGATCTCATAAATATTCATACTTTATACCATTGAAACCTTTCAGGTCTTTAAACATTCTACCAACTTGTGAAGTTGTGTTCACTTATATATAGCTTTTCTAGACTATATGAATATATAAACATATGTCTGTTTTAACTGTACTTAGAGTTCCAGATTTAACAAATAAAAATACAGGAAACCTTAAATATACTTAGAATTTGTTCTCAAACACAGATGCTCTGAAGATTCTAAGAAAAAGTTAAGAAAAACATAATACTAATTATCATTAATCTCTTGAGGTTACTTGGCCAGTCTTTTAGGCCTAATCTGTTTCACTGGCTTGATTAAGAGAGGTGCTTTTACAAGTAGGGATGATAGGGTACCAATAAAAAATATTTGATTGAAAAGAATGGCTCCTCCTGTCATTTTGAGGGCAACATTCAAATTATTACATTTTACAAATGATATTTCTAGAAAATTATAGCAATGTTTAAGTGCTAGTTAGAAAAATGAAAAGGAAATATATAAAAGAAAAATGTGCACTTGATTGAAATAATAAGGAAAGGGGTATGTAATGTTGAGATAGTTATCTATTAATTTATAAAGGATATGAACATTGCTGAATTACTTACCATGGTACATGAGTATTAAGGAATGACATTAAGAAAATGAAAATTTAGAGAGTGATGCCAGGGTGAGCTATTTAAATTATAAAAATCTCTTCTAAGACACTCTTGTATGCTCTAAATTATAATATATTCAAAATTAGATTAAAATCCAGCATCTGCTTGGAAATGCTTTTAACTAGAAATGACAAATTCTTATTTCTCATTTTCTCTAATAGCATGACTTTTTTTGTAAGCAATTGAGAAGATTGATCTCCCTCTGTCTGTCTGTCTGTCTGTCTCTCTTTCTCTCTCCTCCCTCTTTCCTCCCTCTCTCCTCCCTCCCTTCCCCTCCCTCCCCTCTCTTCTCTCCTCTGTATTTTACAGCCTCAGAAATCCATTGGAGAATCAACTATGAGGCAGTATCAACTCAAAGGTCATGCATGATACAGAGAGAGAAGTTATTGGCAGAATTCTGGAAACTAATTTAAGTTATAAATGCCTAGTACAAAGCATGATGTTGAGCTCTAAGTAAAGTGAACTCTCATTAGCTCTTTTATACAGAAAAATAAAAAATTCCTTTGGGTTAGCAGTTCAGCTCTCTCTGGTCTAGGCCACCAGAGCTCCTTTGCAAGGAACCAAAGCCTTGGGTGAGTTCAGTGTCATGACTGAGGTTAAATTGGGGTTTTAGTTTCTAAAACCCATACCAATAACCACAGTGCTACCCTGCAGCCCATGAAGATAAAGAGAACTTGGATATGATTTCCAAATCTTAATCCAATAATTTCATTGGACTTGGATTTAAGCACAGACTTGAGTCCAGACCCTTTTAGTAAAAGTGAACTATTTTCTGCATTAATTAAATTAGGTTTCTTCATACTTGGAGACATCAGTAATGACCATCCACAATTTTACTTTATTTGCTAACCATGTGAGACTTAAGAACACAACAAATATTTCACATGCTTTCACTAAAATGTCTACAGATGAACTCAGAGAACTAAGAAAATATAAACGTAACCTTAGAAGAAAATCTGGTAGTTGAACCTAGTTGAAAAAGACATTTAACCCATTGAGGATCTAAGTTTATCTCTGAATCCCTTCATATCATTGTACAAATAATAGTATTTTAGGGGGGAAATGATCATGAAGAAAACTATTTGGTTTCTTAGCATTTCATTTCATTTCTTTGGTCTCAATTACTTAATGAAAGATAGAATAACAGTTACGGAAACAGGTTCTGAAACCCAACTGCTTAGCTTCAAATCTTAAGAACTTCTTCTGCTTCTGGCCAAGATGTAGTGACAGGGACCCAAGTCAGCCTCATACCTGAAACAGCTAAAATCCAGACAACAAATATGAAACAAGTTTTTAAACATTGAAAATCAGTCAACACTTGGTGAGCTCTGGTGGCCAAATGGTAAGAAGCTGGACTGTAATCCCAGAGGTGCGTGGTTCGAATCCACCAGATGCTCTGCTGGAGAAGGAGGAACAATCTCCTCCTGTACCAGGCGGATCTGATTTGACGGTACACACACAAAAATAATAATTTTTTTAAAAAGGAAAATCAGTCAATAAATGACAATGATTCCTGAGAAAAAGGATAAACAAAACAAAATGGGTTCTACAATTCCCCTACATGGGAGGGGAACCCTCAAAGCAAGGTTTTCTCCATGAGTTTAGAAGACAGGAATTCCAAGTCAACTAAACTTCACAGGGTAGAATATTGAAGAAAGAAGGTCTGGACAAAGCTCTGGATGTCTGCTGAGAGACCCCTTAAAATCTTCAGCTGAGTATTACTGATGTTCCTGTTGTTAGGTGCTGTGGAGTACAATTCATAATGACCCTGTGAACAACAGATCTGAGCCCTGTCCGATCCTGTGCCATCCTCACAGTCTCACAGCCCATTGCTGCAGTCACTGTGTCAATCTCCCTGGTTGAGGTTCTTCCTTCCTTTCACTGTTTATACACCTTTCCAAATATAATGTACTTCAGAAAGGACTAGCCTCTCCTAGCAACATACCCAAAGTATGTGAGATGAAGCTTTATCATGTTTGCCTCCATGGAGCACTCAGACACACCTTTTCTAAGATACATCTGTTTGTTCTTTTGGTAGTCCATAGAATATTCAGTATTCTTCCCCAACCACAGTTTAAAGACATCTGCCATTTTTTACACATTGTCTAGCTTTCAGCAGCATAAGTAAGTGATTAAAAAGACCATAGCCTGAATCAGGTGCACCTTAGTCCTCAAACTGATATTGTTGCTTCTCAATAATTTGTAGAGGTTCTTGACTGCAGACTTTCCCAGTGCAGTACATCTCCGAATTCCTGATTGCTGGTACCAAGGATGTTGATTTTAGATCCAAGTAAGATGCAGTCATTGGAAGATTCAGTCTTTTCTCCATTTATCATTATACTGTCTATTGGTTCAGTGGTGAGAATTTTTGTTTTCTTGATGTATTACTGATAAATTCATTCATCTAAGGAAATTACAAAAGAGAAGAATTACCAGAAAAGGATTTGAAGAACAATATAAAGGAATTATATAGAACTAACTGTCCCTGTTCACATCACCCAAAGGTAAAAGCCTCATAATTCATTGGGCTTCAGATTATGTACTTAACTACTGAAATGTAGACTTTGGAAAAACAATACTCTGGTCCTGCCTACCAAGTCTTAAAAGCAAGACTCAAACTATTGTTTCCAGAACAAAACTCAAAAAGGAAATACAATAATTTAGTACTTGACTAGGAGAAAATCTATAATGTCTAAATTGAAGTCAATATTTATGAAATCTCCATTTCTTTGAAATATAGAATGCCATTATTTAAAAGTAATTACTTTATTACTTTGCAAATAAAAATTTTGTTTTTAAAAACACCTCTAATCCCATTTTTGTGACAAGAGGTTGGGAATAGATTTAGGGTGAAAAGAATTCTGGTGGCCTAGTGGTTAAGGAGTTGCACTGTCAATGCCAGGGCTCAAGGTTCAAATCTAAAAGCTACTCCATAGGAGAAAGATGGTCAGTCTCCTCTCATGAAATTTATTGCCTCTGAAAACATGATGGAAGGTTAACTATCAGTCCATTCTGACTCAATGATGCATAACAACAATGAAAACTTAAATATTCTATCTTGTCAGTTTCAGAGTTTAGCTTGGTAAATAAATGTTGTCATAAACATATCATTATTTGATTTTTTTTCCTGACAGGAAGAGATAACTGAGCTTGACTTGGGGGTCCAGAATCTTCAGTGCTCCCATCTGCCATTAACTGTCATTAACTATCATTTCTGTGACAGAACCCCTTATCTGCTCAGTGTCATTTTTTGGCCTCCTGTCCTTCCCCCTCCCACCTCCATCACCAAGCTCGTTCTAATCGCACTGAGATCATGAAGTTCAATAATTCCAGGAATTCATGGTAGGTTGCTTCAGCTGAAGAAACCAGCTCTCCTTCTAAACATATTTCTTTGAACATTTGTGATTTTTTGAGTGGGATGCTCTATTAATTATCTTTGCAGTACAGCTATGTATTAATGGAACAGACTCTTCAATCTGGTTCTGTAGTCTTCTGTGGCATTGTGGCTAAAGAATTTAGCTACTAACCAGACTATTGGCTAATCCATACAGGATTTCTTGTGGCCTAGTGACAAGAAACTGCATTGCAATCCTGAAGACATAGAGATTGAGGCCATCAGCTGCTCCATGCCTCTGAAAACCCATTGGAGGGTCAGCTATGGGTCTGTTCTGACTCTGTGGTACACAACAACAACAACAACAACAATAATCCAGAAAAGAAGATGTAACAGTGTGCTTCTACAGAGATTGTTGTTGTTAGGTGACATCAACTTAGTTCTGAATTATAGAGGCCCTGTGTACAACAGAACATTTTCCAGTTCACATTTATTTAACATTTTCCTCACAATTACTATGTTTGATTGTTGCAACTATTTTGTTAATCCATCTCATTGAACACTGAGAGCCTTCCTGTTTTTCCATTCACTTCTACCAAGCATGAGTGTTTCAGACCGAGGGTAAAGTATTTCAATAATTATTAATAATGAGGCAGACAACCAAGAATAAGATAAAACAGGCAGTGTAAAAGACTGGGGGGCAACAGTTCCAACAACTGAATGCCCAACAACTGAATAGCTTCCCTGTGTCTTTACTGAAAATTATCAGGAAGTAAATCACAAAGAGAATTCAATTCAAATGAAGCCAAGCTTTTCTATTGAAAACCTGCTTGACTCAGGAGAGATGGGTCAGCAAATACAATGCAAGAATCTGGTAAACCCTTAAGGATTGTTTTAGTGCCTCAGAGTGAACTCCAGCTTGTACTGTGCCTCACCTACATCCTGAAAATAGCATTCGGTTTACTACAAATATTTAATATTGGCTTCCCATCATGAGATCTTCTTTAGGGACTAGTCCCCCCTGATAACATGTTCAAAGTATGTGAGACAAAGTCTTGCCATCTTCTCTTCTAGAGAAATTCTGGTTATGTTTCCTCAAAACCAGATTTGTAACATATTCAATAATATGAATTAATATTATAATTTAAAGGCATCAATTCTTCTTTAGTCTTCTTGTTCCCAGCATTTGCTTGCCTATAAGGTGATTGATAATATCATAGCTTGGAGTTGACACTTCTTTGTCCTCAATGTGACATCTTTACTTTTGAAAACTTTAAAGAGGTTTGTCTCCATTTGGTGGGTTTTGTTTGTTTTCAGCAGCAGATTTATCCTGATGCATAGCATCGTTTGATTTATTGACCAGTGTTTCCAAGAGCATTGATTGTAGAGCCAAAGAAAATGAAATCTTTGGAAACTTCAGGATCATGTGTTCCGCATAGTTAAGTAGGGCACTCTTGTGGCCTAGAGGTGAGAAGCTACACTGCAATCCCAAAGGCACACAGTTCAAGAACCCCAGCTGCTCCGTGGGAGAAGGATGAGCAGTCTTCGCCCCTGTGATTAATTGCCTCTGAAACCCCCTGGTCAGCTATGGGTTGGTTCTTACTCTACTGTACACAACAACAACATAGTTAAATGTCCTGGAATTTCTATTCTTTTCAGCGTTATCCATAATGTATTATGACCCATACAGATTCTAGCATTGGGCTAGCTCTACTCTGCCCTCTAATGTTGCTCTATGTTGGAATCAACCCAACAGCAAAGGATATTTTTGTTTGGGGTTTGTTTTGGGTTTTTTTTTTTTTAACTTGTTTTAATTTGGACAGAGTCTAATATAGTATAAAGTAAGTGAGGTGATTTTAATTTAGGATGATTTAATTTTGCTTTCTTCCATTTTATTATCTTCCTCTGTTATTTCTGGCAAAACCAAAACAAACCCCCAGATTCATCATTATTATTTTTCTTAGGTTTAAAGGTCTTACTCTACTGTTTACTTTCATGGCCTCTCTTTCTTTGGTTACTGGATTCTTCATTTTATTTTATTTGTTTTTCAGATGCTGGCACACTGCACCTCCAAAGGTTGTTAGCATTTGTCAGCTCTCAGAATGACAGTTCTATTCACTATAGGAGACAAGTCATTTTCTTCCTGAAGAAAGGGGAAGCTAATCTCCTCCCACAGTAACATGTTTTGAGAAACATAATGCAGTGGGAAAATGTACCAATTATTTTCCCGCAAATTGGCTCCCTTCCACTAGATAGACAATCATATCAACATTTTTGGACTTTTTTTTTATTTTTCAGTTTTATAACACAACTTGCCTTCCGCAAACTTAAACTTGATGTTAAAGAAAATGCGTGAATGTTTCATGAACTGTATGAGTGAAAATGTATTGCTGTGTGGTCTTGGGCACCTATCAGTTGAGATTTCATTCGTGTTGATAGCTTCCATCCAAGCCCTTTAGCAAGAACATTTGTTTTCAATCTTTCAGGGGCAGGAGTGGAGAAGAGGACTGAACAGGTTACTTATTCTTCATGAATTCAGAAAGAGCAAATTAGCTAGAAAGTTTTTCTTAAACATCTACTTGCGTCTGACCTCTTTCCAGATCATTTCCAGAAGGCAGTGGAAATGGAATGACTTAATTTTTGTGACCCTTTGAGTCTGCATGCAAACCGGTTGGTGCATAGTTTCAGATTTAGAGTCCAAGCTTATTTCAGTTCTGGTCCTGTCATATAAAGTGTGGGTGACCTTGTAAGTTGTTCATTCTCTCCAAGCTTTACTCTGTGTATCTGTAAAATGAGAGTAACAGAAGTACCTTCCTTGTAGGAAGTTTGGGAGAATTGAGCCATGTGAACATAACAAATGGAGTTCTTAGGATAACAACCACAGTGATCACCACCATAGACATGTTTAGGTAAAATGACTCTAACATGTTATAACCACTTGAACTGAGCAAAAAATACATTTTGTCTTTTATTCCCCCCATAGAGTACAGTCATACTGCAAGCATAGCAAATATAAAAGTGAAAAGTCTAGATCCTGATACATAATAAGTATCTGATCCAAGTTACTTGCTTGCTGGAACTAGATGGGTTTAAATTAATTAAAAGTTTGCCTATTTAAAAATAGTATAGAAGTATCTTGAAATTCAGATTAATAATTCAACCTTATGACTAAAATATTTTTCCTGCATGGCCCACTTAGATAATTAGGTAACATCTGAAGGCTTTTTAAAGAATGGAGGGACTGTGTGGATTGGAAAGCCCTGAGGGCACAGAGATCAAATTCTCCTCTGCAGACCCACCAGCCCTGTGTTGGAGGAAGATGAGGCCACCAGCTTCCATAAAGATTACAAACTTGGAGACCCTGTGAGACTGTTTTCTGTCAGGTGATGTCACTGTAATTCTGAATGGACTTAACAGCAATGGACTTTTGTTAGCTGATCTCATTCAGCTGTTCAACTATTGTGATTCCAAATTGAGAGAACTGGGATCTAGAGAATGTCACCCCTCCAGAATGCATAATTAATTGCTCCCAATGAAATGTAAACTCATTTCTCCCAACCTTGTTGAGTATCTTTAATGTCTCCTGCATCTCCTGGCCTCTTTTGTAGTTTCAGCCTCATAAATATAAAAGCATTTTACCCATCCTACCTGCAGCAGTGCTGTTTGCAGTATCGGTTTCCTTTAGAATCCTTTCTTCAGCAAAATTCTTTTTTGTTCTTGATTAAAGAGTTACAAATTGGAGATCAGTGCTATCCAAGTGACTATTGCTTCAGTTTATCCGTGGTCTGTAATTTCATTGTACTCGGTATGGTTTTTAACAGGAATTACATTTCCTTTGCATGGCTATGCATGTTCTCATTTTGAAACAATAAAATTTAAGCCTTTTAGAGCTAATAACTCAGGGAGAAACCCAGCCAGGTTTTAATTTGACAATGTTAGTCATGTGAATGCGAGACTCACAGCTTGCATTTTCCCCCCTGTTATGATACAGTTATCTGTAAATGCTGTATATGCACCAATAAAATGCTAAGAAGCCTACAATTATATTAATGTAGCTCCTTAATTACACATAATGGGATTTTTAGACTACAGCCACCTATCACATCTATCATATGCACAATAGAATTACTTCATCTTTATCTAAGGCCTTTTTATTTACTCTTCATTTAATTTAGAGGAACTCTAAAATATAATTTAGTTTTTAAGGACTTAAATGATTTGAAATGAAGGAAGAAAATATGAAAACTAGGTTAGGAGCCTAATCCACTTAAATAGACAGTTATCAGACACTCCCCCCCATCTTTCTGATAAACCATTTTGTGTTGCTGGTGGCAATTGTTAATAAGTGAACCCTGCTAGTTCTCTTTGCTTACAGGATTCCCAGTTTTCCTTTCAGCAGTAAGATGAGTTTTAGTCAGCCCTTTGAGGTCTTGTATCCCTTCATATAGCTCAAAAACCTTCTCGTCTTTAAGTCGAAACTGACTCATAGCTAGCTCTGCAGTGGGTTTCTAGAGGCTGTAAATTGATCTTTTTCCCTGGGAGTAGCTGGTGGATTTGAACTACCTGCCTTTGAGTTGGTAGTGCAACTCCTTAGCCCCATTCCTAAATAGAGCAGACATATTTCTCTCTCAAAGTTAGCTGCCTTTACTGAACAATTCTTTAAATCAGTTCTATTTGCAATGGTATTTCAAGCTCAAAGAATCTAAAAAAAGAACAATAATAATACTCAAACCTACCTATATTTGAAGTAATAATAAGAAACCAAAACATATAAAGAAACCAAAACAAATCCACTGTCATTGGGTCTATTCTGACTCAAAACAACCCTATAGGACAGACTAGAACTACCCCATTGAGATTTTGTAAAAGGAGCACATGCAACATGGGGCCAAATGGGAAATTTCCCCATCAATAATAGCCGTACAAACACTATGTAAATAGACATGCCACCCCACATGCTCTTGCAACTATTTTCAGCAATCATTGAGTCCAGTATCTATTGCAAGACTCCTAGAATTATTACAGTTATGAGTTTATTAGGGAAATAGATTGGGGTCTGGGGGAGGCAAAGAATATAATACAGTGCAAGTGCAAGTCCAGGTTTAGTCCATCAGTCCCAAGCCAGATTAACAAGGCATTAGTTATTCTTCAATTAGTGGAAGTTCAGGTTCAGTTCAGCAGCACAAATGCAAGAAGCTTCTGGTTTCTTCAGTCATCCTGCAAACTTTATTTTGGATCAGTTACAAGTTAGCATTTTCTTCAAGCATCCAGCAAACAAAACCTACCTCCAGGGTTCCTCTGGTAACACCTTGCTACCAACATCTAACTATCACCAGCACCACTTCAGAGTGTCATCACAGTCTCTCCACCACCATTTTTCACAGTGTGGAAAAGTTTTCTTTTATATTGGCCCCATAGCTGTTGACTATTGGCAAGACCAGATATCCCTGGTTAAGGGAGCTGGAGACCAACACAATGTCATTGAAGCCAATTTTCAAGGGTTCTGACACTCCAGTTTCCAAGACTATCAATCTTTACAAAAGATCCGTATCTTTCTTCTTCAGAGTGGCTGGTCAGTTCCAACTGCTAACCACCAGATTGTGCCACCGGAGCTCCTTGAATAAGGTATGGACACTGGTTTATATGTAAATATAATCTCATTTAAAAACAAAACCACTGAAAAAGTAATACATGCATATGCTAACCCTCAAATTACCAAATCATGTTTAAAAACTATGGTGACATAGAACTTAGAGCATTGTATCACTAAGATAAGAAGTCCTCTGATGGTTTGAATCTACCAACTACTTCTCAGAAGAAAATGGGCATTCTCTTTGCATATGATTGACAAGCCTAAGAAAACTTGCTGGAGAGTCAGCTATGAGTTGGTTCTGACTTGATGGCAGTGAGTTGAGTTGACTTGTTGGGGACAAAAGATAGTCCAGCTTTGAGGAACTAGAATAAGCTGGGGCAAGGTCTTGATAGAGCTCATTATAGGGAGAAAAATCCTATGAAGGGTACACACACAAGTCATTAGTTGTGTGTTGATTGACTGGCTTCTTCCTGTTTGCTCACTCACTCGGAATCTCTTTAACCACATTCCACTTGTTTTTGCTTTCTTAAATCTTTTCATCCTGGTTTACCAACCACAGGGTTGAATCATGCTTTCATAACAACATAGCATGTGTGGAAGCAGCCAGATTGAAGGTAGTGTTTTCATCAGTGACCTCAAGTTAGTTCCCGCTCTTAATGATGAAAGACTATTGTGTTCTGTGCTACCTTCACGATCTCTGATATGCTTACATCTGTTGTACAGTATCTCATTGAGGATCTACCCTTTTTAAAGACTTTCGTTTTACCACATATGCTATCTTGCTCCATGGAATGGCCCTTCCTGATGGCATACTCAAAGTATATGAGGCCAAGTCTCACCATCTTCACTTCCAAGGAGCTTTCTGACAGCACTTTTGGCAGTTCATTATCTAGTCAATATTCGGAGCCAAGACTACAATTCAAATGCATCAATTCTTTGGTATTCTTTATTCTCTGTCTTAACTATTACATGCATTGAACATCCTATAGTATGGGTCATATGTACCTTAGTGTTCAAAGTGACATCCTTGCTTTTTGGCTCTTTAAAAGTGTCAGTGGCCTCATTGACATCAGGGTGGGGGTAAGACAGAAAAACTGGATAAATTATGTATACTGCATTGAAGCCGATGAGGGAGAGAACAGTTTAAAAGTCATAATATAATTTAGGGCGTTATGATTATCACGAGTTTGGAATGAGGGTTGCAGAGTGGAGTATGCCTCGGGATGGAGTTGGGGAGGTGTGGGGGAGGATTGTATACCAATGGAGGAGTTTTTCTTTTGCTTTTCAAGGAGAAGAGCTAACTGGGGATGGGGGTGGGATAGGCGGGGAGAAAAGTGCAACAATGAATGGAAATCCAAATTTTTTTGTAAATGTTCATTGAAATGAATAGAAAAAAATAAATAAAAAAGTGTCAGTGGCAGCAGATTTGCCCACTGTTTGATTATCCCTTGATTTCTTGATTGTTGCTTATCATGGGCATTGATTATGGAGGCAAGCAAAATAAAATCCTGGACAGCCTTAATCTCTTCTCCATTTATCATGGTTTGATTTATTGGCCCAGCTGTGAGGATTTTTGGTTTTGTTATGTTGAGGTATTATTCATAATCAAAGCTTTAGTCATTAAGCTTTATCAGTAAGTGTGTCAAGTCTTCTTTTTTAAATTTTTTTATTACTTTTAATGAAAGTTTACAGAAACTTTGGATTTCTATTCATTCATTGTTGCACTTTTCTCCCAAAGTTGTTATATCCATATTGCAGGTTATTAATAGGTTTCTGTCAAACCTGAAGTCACATTCTTCTGCAAATAACACAGCTCCTTGGATTATTTGCTCAGCATATTGATCGAATAGGTATGGTGCAAAGATACAACTCTGATGCATACCTTTTCGGATTTGAAACTGGGCAATATCCCCATGCTTTGTTCAACCACTGCTTTGTGGTTCTTTTACAGGTTCTGCATGAGTGAAATTATGTGTTCTGGAATGCCCGTTTCTTCTTAATGCTTGGCATAATTTTTGTAAGCCACACAGTCAAATAGCTTTGCATAGTAAATAAAATATGGGTGCGCTGCTTTCTCATATTCTCTGCTTTTAGCCAAAATACATCTGATTTATCTGGTTTCATATCCCTTTCTGACTCCAGCTTAAATTTCTGGCAGCCTGCTGTTAATAATGATCTTCCACAAAATGTTACTGGAATTTAATATTAATGATACTGTTTTCTAACTCTCACTTTCTGTTGTGTATCTTTCTTTAGAATGGACACAGATAGGAGTTTTTTCCCCATAGTTGTTTATTATGTTGCTGTCTCCCAAATTTCTTGACAAAGGTCAGTGAGCATGCCCAGCACTGAATCAGTTTGTATTCCAGTAATTCCTGGAGTCTTATGTTTTCCCAGTGCCTTCAGTGCACCTTGAACTTTTCCTTTAGTACCACTCGTTCTTGATCATATATGACTCAAATGGCTCACTGTCAGCAGTTCTTTTTGGCACAGTGACTCTGTATATCATTCCCATCTTTTATTTTTATTTTTCCTGCATTACAAATATTGAGTAATATTTTTTTCCTATAGAGTATTTTAGAATTGCACCTCAAGGCTTCAGTTCTTATTCAGTTCTTTTAGCTTAAGACATGCTGAGCATATGCTTCCCTTTTGCTTTTCTCAAGGCCTTTTTATGTTTCATCATAGTACTTGGCTTAGTCTACTTGAGCTGCTCTGTGAAATTTTTGCTTAAACACTCTTTCATAACTTATTTTTCTTATCCACTTTGTTGTTGTTATGTACTGTTGAGTCAGAACCAACTCATAACTGACCCTCCAGTGGGTTGTCAGAGGCTATAAACGATGTGGGAGGAAACTGATTGTCCATATTTCTCCCACAGAGCAGCTGGTGGGTTCAAACTATGTACCTTAGGGTCATTATGTATCGCAGGTGACTCAGCAGCACATAACAGCAACACCACCTTTGAGATGTCAAGTGCAACTCCTTACCACAGACCACCAGAGCACTCTGTATTTAAAAGTGTTTCTGAGTCTCTTCTGACATCCATTTTGGTCTTTTCTTTCTTTCCGATTTTTTTTAAATGACCTTTCGCTTTTTTTATATATGTTATACTTAATGTTATTCCACAACTTGTCTGTTCTTTTGTCATTGATGTTCAATGCATCATACCTATTCTTGAGATGATTTCTGAATTCATGTAGAATATACTTAGTCATACTTTGAATTCGGTGGACTTGTTTTAATACTGTTCAGCTTCAGTTTGAACTTGAGTATGGGTGATTGATGATCTGTTCCATACTTGGCCCCTGGCCTTGTTATGATTGATGATGTCTAGTTTCCTCACCATTTTATTGACACTTACAGCCAATGGGATTCCAGTGCATTCCATTTGACAAAGTCCAATCTACAGTTACCATTATGTTTTTGTAAAAGGTCTTTGCCATGAATTAGTTCCTTCTTCTTGTTGTGTACCACAGAGTTGAAAGTGACTCAAAGCTGGCTCTTCAGTGGGTTTTCCAGAGGCAGTTCATTGCATGGGAGGAGATTGCCCATCTTTTTCCTATGGAGTAACTGGAGGATTCAAACTCCAGGCCTTTGGTTTGGCAATGCACTTTGTGAATCACAGCAAATTGTAGCTAACCTTGAGAAGAAGGAGAATTTTGCTAATGCAAAATTTTGCTAATTTTGCTCATGCAAAACCTATAATTGGACCAGGAATCAGCCAATAGAACAAAGCAGAGAAACACTACGTAGTTCAAAATCAGGATAAGAGTGCATTTGGGATGCATCCTCTCTTCATACCTTCTCAATTTATATGTGGAACAATTATTTGGGAGATTTTATGATGAGGAATATGACATCAGGAGTGGAGGAAGATTCATCAAGAACCTGCGTTATGCAGATGAAACAATCTTGCTTGCCAAAACTGAGGAGGACTTCAAGTGTTTGCGGAAGAAAGTGAAGGACTGCAGCCTCCAAGATGAATTGACGCTCAGAACCAAGAAAGCAAACATTCTCACCACTGGGTCAATTGGCAGTACCATGATAAATGGAAATGGGACTGAGACTGTTAACAATTTCAGCTTGTTTGGTTTCATACTCAAAACTCTTGGTACAAGCAGTCAGGAAATCAAAAGATGAAATGTATTGGGAAAATATATTGTCAGGGACCTCTCCAGAGTGCTGAAGAGAAACAATGTCAGTCTAGAGATTAAGGTATGCCTGATCCAGGCTATGGCCTTCGCAGTTACTTGCTATGGATCAGATCTGGACAGTGACTAAGGATGATAATAGAATTGATGCCTTTGAGATGTGGTGCTGAAGAGGAGTATTGACTATAATATAGGGTACCAAGAGAACAAACATGTTTTTCCTGGAGAAGATACACTCAAGCTACTCAGTGGACGTAAAGATTGATTGTGAAGCTTTGTCTGACATATTTTGAGCATGTTGCCAGGAGGGACCACTCCTTGGAGAAGGACGTCATACTTGGAAGGGTGGAGGAATGACTCAGGAGATGAAGACCCTGGATGAAATAGAC
>NW_006399818.1:3562525-3581079 GCF_000299155.1 Elephantulus edwardii
AGGAAACAAAAAGGTCTTTCTTAGGGTGAAAACAAGTTTCTCCTTGGAGGCTAGGATTTTGAAACTCTATCTCATATTCTTTGGACACGTGGCCAGGAGATGATGTCCTTGGAGAAGGATATCATGCTCTGAAGCATGGAGGAATAGTGCAAAAGAGGAAAACTCTGGATGAGATGGATTGATACAATGACTGGGGCAATGGGGGTTGGTGTGTTGGAATTAGTGAGACTGGCTCAGGACAGGGCAGGGTTCAGAGCTGTTGCACATAGGGTAGCCATGGGTTGCATGCTACTCAACAGCACATAACAATACAATAACAAATCATTCCAACAGCAGAAGCCAAGTACACATTCAATTCAAGGACAGGTTTAGGAACAGAACTCCTTCATAATGAAGGACTGCCTTTATTAACATCACTGTGAAATACTGCTTGTCAGCTTTTTCTATTTTGAGAAATATTGGTACTATATGCAATATATATTTAGCATATTTGAAAGCACAAACCATAGATATTTTAAATTGTGACAGTCCAGAGACAAAAACGCCATCTTTTTTTTAGAATTATGTATGTGTGCTAAAACTAATCCTTTCCTTCACAATTTTATATTTTCCGGGTAATAGCTAAGGCTCTCCCACTACCATCTCCTCAGTCTCTAATTTTAGATACTAAATATAATATTGGATAGTGCTATACAGGGGTCAGAAAGTCAGAATTCTCCCTTTTATCTTTATTCTCTTGATAACTCTCATGCAGGTCTTAGGAGGAAACATAAGGGTGATAAAGTGGGTGTTAAGACAATTTCTTACTTTGGCTTCCTCCTTCCTTTTGCTGCTTGCAGCTTGCAGAGATTTATCTTATTACTTATATAAAGAAAATAAATACCAAAGCACAGAGTAATTTTTTTTTGCCACTGTTGCCATTCTTTCTAATGGAATTATGGCTTTGGAACTGTTGGAGTTTGGTTGTGATAGGGAAAAGCATAGCTCTTTGTGGCTGCCTAGAGAGGGGGAGAATATTTAAGGCCAGCCCGTTATTTGCTTGCCTGACTGCCTGCTTGACCTGATGCATTGGCATCTGAGAGAAATGAATCTCGGGAGAGAATTTATTTGGGTCACCATGGCAACAGGAGGGGTGAACCAATCGAGTCTGCAAGGCTATAAAGAATGCACACATGTTGGTATGACAACTGCAGTATCTCGCTTCCTGAGTTTAAATGTTCCAGGGTAAGTCTAATATTTAACTTTTGCAGTGGCATTCAAACTTTTCTTTGACCATTGGTGGTTAATGTGGCGTGACTCAGACTTTGATGTCTGATGTCTTTTTAAGCAGTTAGATTCCTGAAGGAATTCAATGACTCTTACGTTTTGAGTCATAATACTCCTGTGGCATTCTAGTAGGAAGAAACTTTTTTTTTTTAATTATCTTGTTCTATCTTTTTGGTCTCAGACTAATAAAAAAATGTTCTTTTTATTGGTGTGTACTAACACCAGGTGCCCTTCTTTATCATCCTCTTACGAGTTGAACATTTTAAATGTCATTTAGAAGAACATTATATTGAG
Source organism: Elephantulus edwardii (assembly GCF_000299155.1). Taxonomy (NCBI): domain Eukaryota; kingdom Metazoa; phylum Chordata; class Mammalia; order Macroscelidea; family Macroscelididae; genus Elephantulus; species Elephantulus edwardii. Next base: position 3,564,086 of record NW_006399818.1, read on the forward strand.
CTGCTCACAAAGAAATGCCTTTCATGTTGGAATTCAATATAGGAGTTTAATTCAGCTTTGCACTGAGATACTAGAAAGATTAACAGATTATAGGATGGGAATGAAAATTTAAATGACAGATCAAAGAAAGTTGAGTAGGCTGTAGTCCTGGGTTCCCCAAATACGTGATGGATGAGTAAAACTAAGTGTATTTTTAAAAGAACAAATATAGAAGCAAGTTACACACATTTGTTTGAAGTCACTATGCTAGAACTTGAGAAGAGAGATCTATAGATATGTGGAAATTTGAAGAGGACAGGTTTCAGAAATAGTTCCCCACGTCTCACTATCATGCTTTTGTATTTTTGTTGTTATTAGGAGCCATCGAGTCAAGTGCAACACATAGTAACCTTATGAACAATGGATCTGAAACCTGCCCTACTCTGGGCCATCCTCACCATTTCCGACACACTTGAGTCCATTTTATTAAAATTATTAAAATTTAAAATTTATTAAAGCCACCTTATTTGTCCCTGTACAAAAGTAGGCTAAATGCATAGATAGATAATTAACAGCATTTCAGTAACAAATGAGTAGTCAAACTAATACACATTAAAATGAAATGCTATGAAATATTTTTGAGAAGAGATACCATTCTGCTGTTTATGAAATTGACAAAGATTTTGACACTGCACTGGAACAGAGGAAGAAAAAGACCATCTGAAAGGAACGTATGATTAAGCATTAAGGAAATTTGAAGAGGACAGGTTTCAGAAACAGTTAATGACAATCTGGAAGAAGAGGTGAATTAGAAAGTGAACTAAGATAGGAGAAAGGGAAGGAGGAGGGAGGAAAGTTTGCATCAGTGAAAGAATGAAAGTTCAATCTTTCCATAAACTTTCATTAAAGCCACAATTTAAAAAATAATCTTTGAGCCCATTGTTACAGTCACCATGTCAGTCTGTCTTGTTGAAGGTCTTCTTTTCTAATGCTGACCCTCAACCTTTCCAAACATGCTAGCCTTCTGCAAGGACTGGCCTCTCCTAACAAAATACCCAAAATATTTCAGATGATATTTCCACATCCTTGCCTCCAAAGAGCCCCTGGCTTCACTTCCTCCAAGACAGACCTGTTTAATCTCTTGGCAGTTCATGTCATATTCAATACTTTTCTCCAACACCACAATTCAAAGACATTGATTCTTCTATTTTCCAGAATCATTATCCAGCTTTCAGATGCATAGCAAGCAAGTGAGAAGAGCATGGCTTTACCTTGCCCTAATTCTGGCCTCTTCCTTACTCTATTTTTGCTTCCAATTTTTTAATTCTTGTGCTGAACCTATGATTGGTTTGTTCTAGCCATTGAGTGAAGTCCCTGAGCGATGCAAATGGTTAAGTGGCTTGCCTGTTAAAGTTTGGAAGTGCGAGTCTACCTAGAACAAGGATGCCCGTTTTAAGATTAAGATGCATCTGATTCTTGTCATTGTATTTTCAGTTCCTTTGTATGCATGTGAAAGTTGGCAGTGAATAAGGGAGATGAAAGAATTGATGCTTTGAGTGTGATGTTGGCAAGGAATATTGACTATACCATGGATTGCTGAAAGAACAAACAAATCTATCTTGGAGGAAATGCAGCCATGGTGCTCCATAGAGGCAAAGATAATGAAACTTTGTCTCACATACTTTGGGCATGTTGTTAGGAGATGCCAGTTATTAGAAAAGAACATGATGCCTGGAAGAGGGTCAGCAAAAGAGAAGAAGGTCCTCCACAAGATAGATTCACACAGGGAATGAACGCAATGGATTTGAGCACGACCAATATTGTGAATGTCATGCGGATTTGGGCAGAGTTCCAATCTGTTGTTCATAGGGTTACTATGAATCATAGTAAACTCAATGGCACTGAACAATAGCAACAAACATACCTTGAAAACCAGGTCTACTGATCTCATTCTGAAAAAGAGCCATTAAAAACCTTGTTAGTGCAAGTCAGCTCCTACATACTTATGATCACCATGAGTTGAAGCTAACATCAAGGCAGCAATTGTTTTAGGCACTAAGTTGATTGCCCAGATTTCTCCGGGACTGTCATAGTTTTAACACTGCAAGTCCTGCAAAAATGTAGACATGGGCAGGTTCAGGTTATTATCCCAGCACCGAGTGTCCTGTGCACATCGTTTTCTGTTTCCCACTTCCTATCTCACTGCCCTCTCAGGAGAGTCATCAGTGCCTTTGAACTGTATGTTGGAGAAAAGCTCTGAATATCCCATAGACTTCCAAAAGAACAAACAGATCTGTCTTGGAGGAAATACCCCCAGAGTGCTCCTTGGAGGCAGGGATGATGAAACTTGGCCTCACATATGCTGAGTATGTTGTCAAGAGGGGCCAGTCCTTGGAAAAGGACATAAAGCTGGGCAAGGTGGATGGTCAAATAAATTAAGACACCTCCCCACAAAATGGATTGAACCAGTGACTGTAATTATGGGTTAGAACATATGAGAGATCATGTGAATGGTGCAGGACAGAGAGAGGTTCAGATCTGTTATCCAGTAAGGTCACTATGAGTTGCAGTGGACTTGACAATTCCTGACATCTCTCATCACAGCTCTTGTCTCTGCCACTTTCTAAATTGCAAATGATCCAGGCAAAGTTCTGGGTGTTTTGCTTGTTTGCTTTATTTGAGTTTTGTCTCTGTTGTTCTTTTTGTTCTATGTGGTGGTTTAAGAGAATGAAAATGAAATAATAATTTAGTTCCTTGACAAGTCTGGCTACATTTCACATGCTTTCTAGTGGCATGGGATTAGTCTCTATCATATTAGACAGTGCAGGCACAGAGTGTTCCCATCATCTCAGAATATTCCCTGGGCAGGACTAGTCTAAACGTAAGACTTCTGAGCATGGGGATAGTGGTGTGAGGGTCAGACATGCAAGGTTTTTCTGCCCTTTATTGCTTAAATATAACTTCAGCTGGAAAACATGTAATACCGAAAGAGTTCTATTTGGGGTAATATCCAAGTAATCTTTCAGTTTCTCTTTCTTTAAATTTCTTCTTATCCCAACTATGGAGCATGCAATAAGGCCATCTGTCACCCTTATTTAGGCCATTCATCAAACAGGTATCGAGCACCTGTGCAGGGGATATAATGATGAATTATGGTGTCTGCCTCCTAGTAATTTATGGCTTAAAATGAGAAGAAGAGTTGTGATAGTTATAAGACTCTTCACAAAGTACATAAAAACGGATGGGATAGCTATTGAGTTTGGAGTTTAGGGAGGGCCTTGCAGAGGAGATGATAGAAAAGCAAGAGATGGAAGAAACAGAGAGACTATGCAGTGTATGGTTAAACATGAAAATGGAAATCCTAGATCTGAACTTCTTGGACTTGAATCTTGTCTCCCCCTCCTCAGTTCATCAGCTACCAGGCTAAATGATTTGGGACAATGGTCCTAACTGGCCTGTTCCTGGTTCCATTATGTGAATTGAAAAAAAAAAAATTATGTTGTTGTTAAGTGTGAATAGAGTAATACATATAGTAACCATAGGAACAGCAGGTCTGAACCCTGTCCTACCCTCACAATTTATGGTGACACATCAAGCCCATTGCTGCAGCCACTGTGCCAAACTCTTTGGTTGAGGATCTTCTCTTTCATTGACCCTCCATCTTTCCAACCATAATGTACCTCTTCAAAGAATAGCCTCTCCTAGCAACATGCTTATGTTGAACATGCTAGTTAATCTGTACGCTTAGAAAACTATTTGAGAAACTGGATTCTATGAAGAGGAATGTGGCATCAGGATCAGAGGGAAACTCATCAATAACCTCCATTATGCAGATAACACAACCTTGATTGCTGGTAGGAGGAGGATGTGAAGCACTTGTTGCAGAAGATCAAGGAATACTGCTTTCAGTATGGATTGTGTTTCCATGTCAAGAAGGCAAAGATTCTTGCCACTGGACTTATAGGCAACATCATGTTGTTGTTATTGTTGATGTTGTTAGGTGCCATTGAGTAGAGTACAACTCATAGCGATCCTATGAACAAAATACCTGAACCCTGAAACGCAAAAGCCCATTTTAGCAGTCACCATGTCAGTCTGCCTGGTTGAGGGTCTTCCTCTCCTTTGCTGACCCTCCACTCTTCCAGCATCATTTCCTTCTCCAAGGAATAACACCTCCTAGCAACATGCCCAAAGAATGTGAGGCGAAGCCTCATCATCCTTGCCTCCAAAGAGCACTCTGGCTGCACCCTCTCCAAGAAATATGTTTGTTCTCTTGGTCGTCCATGGTATGTTCAATGCTCTTCTCCAACACCACAGTTCAAGGGTGTCAAATCCTTTTCTGTCATTCTTATTCATTGTCCAACTCTCAGATGAGTAGCTAGTGATTGCAAAGGCTATGGCTTGAATCAGACACATCTTAGTTTTCAAACTTACATCATCACTCCTCAGTAATTTGGAAATGTTCCTAACTGCAGAAAGATCATAACAGATTGAGAAAATATTAGAACTGTCAACAACTTAATCTTACTTGGATCCACAATTAACACCTTTGGTACCAGCAGTCAGGAAATTCAGAGATGTATTGCACTGGGAGTGAAGTAGAAACTCTGGGCATGTTGCTAGAAGGGACTATTTCTTGGAGAAGGACATGGTGCTTTGAAAGGTGGATGATCGGTGAAGGAGAGGATAACCCTGGACCAGCTGGATTGACACAGTGAGTGCTGCATTGGGCTCTAGTGTGGTCGGAGGTGTGAGGACGGCACAGGATAGGAAAGGACCAGCTGCTCATAGGGTCACTATGGGTTGTATGCGACTCAACAGCACCTAACAACAGCAGCAACATGCTTGAATTATATGAGATGAAGCTTTATTATCTTTGTCTCCAAGGAACACTCTGGCTGCCCCTTCTGCAAGGCATCTTTGTTCTTTTCGTGTTTTGTAGGATATTCAGTACTCTTCTGCAAACCACAACTGGAAGACAACTATTCTTCTGTCATTCTTATTCATTGTCCAGCTTTCAGACAGCAAGGGATTGAAGAGACTATGACTGAATCAGGTGCACTTTAGTCCTCAATCTGACATCGTTGCTCCTTTATAATTGGAGATGTTCCTGACTATAGACTTTCCCAGTGCAATTTGTCTCCTGATCTCCTGACTACTGGTACCAAGAGTGTTGATTGTGGATCCAAGTAAGGTGGAGTTGTTGACCACTTACTTCAATCTTTTATCCATTCTCTTTTATCTATTGTTCAATAGTCCAGTGGTGGGAATCTTTGTTTTCTTGACGTTGAGATGCAATCCATATTGAAGGCTGTACTCTTGAATCTTCTGCAGCAAGTGCGCCAAGCGCTTCTAACTTTCAGCAAGAGAGGTTGTGTCATTGGCGTAACCAGGGTTATTAATGAGTCTCCCTCTGATCCTGATGCCACATTCTTCTTCATAGAGTTCAGCTTTTTTAATAATTTACTCAACATACAGATTGAATAGGTAGGAAGAGAGGATTATTTTAGTAAGTAAATAAAAAGTGATTAGTTATAGACTTCACCTTATATCCTTGTAGGAAGAACTTTAGTTAATTACATTGCGCTGGATTCCATTATGGAGTATGAATAGATTAGATTCATGGGTATAAGAGTTAGGATTACTGCATATGTTTGGAGGTGGGGAAACATAAATCACTTCATAACAGTGTGCTCTCTAGAACTGTAGGAGTTAAAACAATGGGGCTAGGTTAGCATGGGGGTAGTAAGCATTAAACCAATAGCTGGACAAGTATGTAGGTCTTACTCAGGAGCAAGGATGCCAATTTGTAAGTTATGGAAAGAAGTTGTTGAGCTTTTTCTTTTAAGCAGGAAAGGGAGGAGTTCTTTGTTCTTTAAGACATTTTTGATACAAAGACTGCTGCCATTGTTCTTAGTTTTCCAGTTCTGGGACATCTTCATTGATATGCTTGGATCCAGTCTTTTGCCTTCTTATTTGGTGCCATGGAATGAACTAAGGCAGCAACTCCACGTACAGCAGAATGATGCCATGCCTAATCTTCCACCATCCTCAAAATCTTTGCAGTGCTCTGACTTATCATTATAATTGTGTCAGTCCTCATGGAACGTTTTCCTCTCCTTTGCTGACCTACTTTCCCAACCAATAGATATCCATTTCTGAGGTTTGGTCTCTTCTGATAACATGCCCAAAGTATTATGTGACAAACTTGGAAATATCTGAAATAAAAGAGACTTGGAAGGAGACAGCAAATTTGAGAGGCACTCAGGATGTTAATGGAAGGAAACTTGGCTAATTGAACGTGGAACTCAATGAAATAGAGAAGTACAGTGGACCAACCAATTAGCCCCATCTTCTTGGAAAAAAAAAGTTAGATATGGGGGCTAATGTCAAATTCAGTTTCTTGTTTTGCTATAAAAGTATATACTAAGATTCTTGTGTATGACTCTACTATAATATGTTAAATGGAGTTTTAATATTTTTTAGAAGACCAGTTCTTTGTGAGATGGAGAAAGAACAAGGGGAAATTTAAGTGTGGCATGTGGTTGAAAATTTAAGACCGTTCGGTTATTCTAAGTTAACACTTTGTCTTTGGAAAAGTAATAAAAGCTTATTTCCTTTATAACTCCATCTGTGTACTCAGGGCTGTCACATTAACCTCACATTAGTATTAGATTTTAATAAAAGACAACACAGTAGAAAGAAAGATGTCTGCTAAGTGTAAAGAAAAGGGCTATGTAATTTTGTTTTTGGAGGGTTTCTAATATTGTTTTTATTTTTTCATTGTCTTGAAAATGATATTTGACTTTGTCAAATAACTGCAACAGAAAACAAGCCTGTGTTGAAATAGTACTTAGAAGGTGTTGCTAAACAACATAAGCTGGGACTTCTGTTTCTTTACTGATTTACTTGTTGGTAGCATTTTGTTGCCAAAGGGAAGAATTAAATTTCTTGATTAGAACAGAGTTCTCCTCTGGACTGTTCAAAACCTGGTTTTGGGGATTTGGTGTCCTGTGTTTTTGTTTGTTTGTTATTTTTTTAATTATTGTGGTATCTGCCTCTCTCATTGGTGTCAAGTCAAAACTGTCTCATAGCTGAGTAGCTCATTGTCCGTCAGATTTCCGTGATTGTAAATCACAGGGGAGGAAACTGACTATCTTTCTTCCTTAGAGGCTTTGGTGGATTCCAGTTACCTGTGCAATTTACTGCCTCTGAAAACCTGCTGGAGGGTCAGCTGTGTGTCAGTTCCCAATTGATGATGCATAACAGTAACAACAACATATAGTATCTTTGAGTCAGCACTGACCCATATGTAATCAACATGTATGTATGTACGTACGTACATATATATATATGTGTGTGTGTGTGTGTGTGTGCATAAGTATGTGTGTATGTGTAAAAAACAAAGAACTTACACTTGATTGTTAATTAAATAAAAACTTGCTTTCCAGAGTCCAATTGATTCAAATAAGAGGCTATCATGCAGGCCTCAATCAACTTTTAATCACAAAGGTCTGTCCACTGGGTCCTCATTGGATTAAACAAGAGGCATCCAGCCACAGCTGACTGTTCATTAAGTCAAAATAATCAAACAACTTACATCTGATTGTTAATGAAAATAAAAATGACCAAACAACTTACACCTGATTGTTAATTTAATAACAATCACCTTGTTGTTGTTATGTGCCGTCGAGTCATTTGCGACTCATAGCAACCCTATGTACAACAGCCCTAAACCCTGCTATATCCTGTGCCAACCGCATTTCCTCTGACACACCCATCCCAATTACCCCAGTCACTGAATCAATCCACCTCATAGAGGGTCTTCCCCTCCTGCGCTGTCCCTCTACTCTACCCAGCATGATGTCCCTCTCTAAAGACCTGTCTCTCCTTACAACATGTCCAAAGTATGTCAGACAAAGCCCCAGAATCCTAGCCTGGTTTAACCCTCTCTAGGATGAATCTGTTTGTTTTCTTGGCAGTCCATGGTACATTCAATACTCTTCTCCAGCACCACAGCTCAAAGGCATCAATTCTCCTTCTATCCTCCCTAGTCATTGTCCAACTCTCTGATGCATAACAAGTGATTGCAAAAACCATGGCCTGTATCAGATGCACCTTAGTCTCCAGAGAGACACCGTTGCTCTTGAGAACTTTTCAGAGGTCCCTAACAGCAGACTTTCCCATCGCAATATGTTTACCTTCCAGAATCTAACTGCTTCAAAGAAGAGGAATTATCTTTATTTCAATTGTATCTTCACTGAAAATATCTTTTCTTAAAAGACCCAAAGGATGACTTTACACATGGACCTCACCTGATGTGCTACGTAGAAATCAGATTGACTACATCTGTGTGAGAAATCATTAGAGAAATTCAATATCAGAAGTCAAAAGTAGGCTAGGGAAAAACTGTGAGTCAGACCATGGGCACAAACTCATGTGCAAGTACAAATTGAGGCTGAAAGAAATGAAAGTAAGTTTACAAGAACCAAGATATGATCTTGATGTATCCCATCTGAATTTCAAGATCATCTTAAGACTAATTTCAAAGCATTGAACACCAATGATTGAAGACCAGATGAGTTATCGTGTGTTACCAAGGATATAATTCATGAAGAAAGCAAAGGTCGTTACCAAAACAGAGAAAGGAAAAACTGAAATGGATGTCAGAAGAGACTCCAAAACAAAGGGAAAACATGCCGAAGTAAAAGAATTGAATAGAAGATTTTAAAGGGAAGCTCGAGAAGATAAAGCAAAGAGTTATAATGGAATGCGCAGACAGCTAGAATTGGAGAATTTAAAGAGAAGAACTTGTTCTGCATTTCTCAAGCTGAAAGAACTGTAAAGCAAATTATAGTCTTTAGTCACAGTACTGAAAGATGATATGGGCAATATATTGAATGACCCAGACAGCATCAAAAGAAGAGGGAGGAAATACTCAGAATCACTGTACCAGGAAGAACTGACTGACACTGAAAAATTTAAGGAAATATTATATGAGCCAATGGTAATGAAAGAGGAAATGGAAGGTGCATTAAAGGGACAGGCAAAAAAATAAGGCCCCAGGAAATGATGGGATAATAATTGAATTGTTTCAGTTAACAGATGCAGCCCTGGATGAGCTCACCAATCTATGCTAGGAAATTTGGAGGAGAGCTGTCTGGCCAGTGGATTAGAAGAGATACATATTTGTTCCCATTCCCAAGAAAGGTGATCCAAGAGAATGTGGAAACTATAAAATAATATCATTAGTATCATACGCAAGCAAAATACTGCTGAAGGACATAAGAAAAACAGCTAAAACAGTACATAGATAGGGAACTGCCAGAAATTCAAGCAGGATATAGAAGAGGCCATGGCACTAAGGATATCATTATTGATATCAGATGGATCCTGGCTGAAAGTAGAGAATACCAGAAGAATTTATCTTTATGCTTTATTGACCACAAAGCCATTTGACTGTGTGGCTCATAACAGGTTATGGTTAACATTGTGAGGAATTGGAATCCCAGAGCACTTAACTGTGCTCATATGAAATCTATCTATACCAGGAGGATGTTGTGCGAACAAAGCAAGGGATCACTACATGGTTTAAAATTATGAAGGAAGTGCATCAGGGTTGTAATCCCTCTTTATACCTATTCAATATGTATACTGAGCAAATGAATTGAGAAGTTGGACTCTATGAAGAGGGTCAGAGGGAGACTCATCAATAACCTGTGTCATGCAGATGACAACTTTGCTCACTGAGAGTGAGGAGGATTTGAAACACTTGTTGCAGAAGATCAAAGAATACAGTCTTCAATATAGATTGCATCTCAAAGTCAAGAAGTCAGAGATGTTTACCACTAAACCTACAGGCAACATCATGAAAATGGAGAAAAGTTTGGAAGTGTCAACAACTTCATCTTACTTGGATCCACAGTTAACACCCTTGGTAACAGCAGTCATCAGGAAATCAGGAGATACTGGGACAGTCAGTAGTTAGGGACCTCTGCAAATTATTGAGGAATAATGATGTCAGTTTGAGGACTAAGGCATGTCTGATTCAGGCTATGGTCTTTCTAATCACTTGCTATGAATCTGAGAGCTGGTCGATGGAAAAGCATGACAGAAGAATTTAGGACATTGAGTTGTAGTGTTGGAAAAGAGTGCTGAACATCATGTACTGCCAAAAGAAGAGAAAAATATCTCTTGGAGAAGATGCAGTCAGAGTGCTCTTTAGAGGCAAATATGATGAGGCTTCCCCTCACATACTTCGGGCGTGTTGCTAGAGGGGTTAATTCTTGGAGAGGGATATAATGTGTGGAAAGATAGAGGGTTTACAAAGGAGAAGACGATCCTCAACCAGGTGGATTGACGTAGTCACTGCTGCAATGGGCTCTGACATATCAGGAAATGTAAGGATGACACCAGCTAGAACATAGTTCAGATCTATTGTTCATGGGATTGTTATGGTTCAAACTCAACTCAATGGCACCTAACAACAACATGTGTAAAGACATCAACCAGATGGAGCTTTGGTAGTCTAGTGGGTATGAGTTACACCACTAATCCGAAGGCAAGTGGTTTGAATCTATCAGTTGCTCTGAAGGTGAAAGATGGCCAGTCTTTTTCCGTGTGATGTATATATAACCTCAGAAAACCCACTGAGGAGTTGACTATGAGTCCATTCTGACTCACTGTTAGATTTCCTTCTCCAAGTCCCTGGTAACCACTAATAAACTTTATCTCTTGCATTTGCCCGTTCCAGATATTTCATGGAAATAAGATTATACATTTGCTCTTCTGGTATTATTTAGTTTACTTGACATAATGATTTGAATATAATTGTTGTTGTTGTTGCTGTTGTTATTGTTATGTTCTGTCGAGTCGCTTGCAACTCATAGTGACTACATACAACAGCCCGAAACTCTGTTCTGTCCTGTGCCAATCTCATTGGCTCTGACACACTCATTCCAATTACTCCAGTCACCAAATCAATCCATCTCCTAGAGGGTCTTCCCCTCCTGCACCTGCCCTCCACTCTCCCAAGCATGATGTCCTTCTCCAAGGATCAGTCTCTCCTTACAACATAACCAAAGTATGTCAGACGAAACCTCAGAATCCTTGCCTCCAAGGAGCCACCCAGTTTAACCCTTTCAAGGATGAATCTGTTTTCTTAGCAGTTCATGGTACTCTCAATACTTTTCTCCAGCACCACAGCTCAAAGGCATCAATTCTCCTTCTATCCTCCCTAGTCATTGTCCAACTCTCTGACACATAACATGTAATTGCAAAGACCATGGCCTGTTTCAGACGCACTTGAATATAGTATCGTCATAAAATGCAACTTTATTATCTTGTCTAAGAGCTCTGAGAATGTGGAGCAGCAAGTTCTTTTTTTACAAAGGAAGATACTAACACTGGTATGAAGAATGGCAAGACTCAGGACACAAAGAGTGAGCTTAATATGATTCCAAGCTTTTTAGTAAAAATTCAAATTCAAAACACATTGTTGTCAAGTCGGAACCAACTCATAGCCGGCTTTTCAGATGACTCAGAGCTGTAAATTGTGTGGGAGGAGATTGCCCATCTTTCTGCCATGGAGTTGCTGGTGCCTGGGAGGTACCACATCTGGGTTAGTCCCACAGCTCCCAAAGGGCTCGACCTGAATACAAACCTGGCATCCTTTTGAGACTGGACTTCTCTGGAGTGCACTTCTCCTGTCGTCCCACCTTGTTTCAGCAGTGACTTTGGTGATTATATGCCCTCCAATGTTTGAGCGTTCAGAAGCTCTTGAGCTTTTCACTCTGCCCAGAGCAGCTCCTATAACCTGCTCACCTCTTCCCAAGCACCTGTGTGTGCACAACTCCTTTTATAAATGCTAAATGTCCTAACTTAAGCGATTTGAAAAACCAAAACCCAAAGCTACTGTTGTGAGTCATAGCAATTCCGCAGCAGAGAGTGGGGCTTCCCCATTTTACGTCTAAGGCTGTAAATCCTTACAGAACTAAACTGTCACATCATTCTCCCAAGGAGCAATTGGTAGGTTGACATGGAAAATTTTTGCTTATTCATTGAGCATTTTAACTGCTGCATGACTAGAACTCCTCGTAAGTTATTCAAGTTAAGATTTTTCCATAAGTGGAGGATTCCATCATTTGGAATCAGTGCTTTTTGCCCACTGCTCCCACCCCCCACTCCAATAAGGTGTTGCCTTTGCCCAGACCATCAGAATTTCTCATGTTTCCTCTTTTCATTTCCTTCTGGGCTCTGTCAGAAGATTAAGAAAGAAGGAAGAGACGTGGGCTGGTCCATTCACAGTTCCTTATAGTCCTAGTGGAATAGAAGAAGTTGAAAATGCCAGGTGAGATGGAATTAAGCAAACGTTTGTCACTTGTAAGTCAGCAGAGATCCTTAGTTTCTTTATTTTTGGTTTTAGCAATTGGTGTGTTGTTCTTGTGTGCTGCTGAGCCAGAAGTCACTTATAGGCGACCTTTCATTTCAGTGGGTTTTCAGGCAGTAAATTACACAGGAAGAGATTGCCCAGCTTTCTCCTGAGAGAGATGCTAGAGGATTTGAACCATGTGCCTTTGGGACTGCAGCACAGCTTCTTGCCACCATAATATTTGCATTAATAGACTGTAAGCCCATGGATATTACCCTATCACTGATAGCACTGTACTTCAGGATAGTATGCAAAACTTTGTCTCACATAATGTGGGCTTGTTGTCAGTCCTTGGAAGAGACACGTTGGTAAAATTAGAGAGTGGATCAAGGAAAGGCAGGAAACCCCTCACTCAGATGGACTGACACGGTGGCTGTTGACGGTGGGCTCCGGCGTGGCGGGGATGCTGCAGGATAGGGCACGGCTTCCAATCTGTTGGTCGTAAGGTCGCCATGAGGTGTAGGTGACTTGATGTCACCTAACAACTACCACATGCTATCCTGCTGTCTTTTATTTTAGTATTTTTCCAGAAATATCTTCCTGAGCCTCTGATTTCAATGTTAGCTTTTAATTAGTATCCTTCCCTTGACAGTTCCCTGAGCCTCATTAGTATCAAAATATAATGGTATTTACAGCGAACATCTCAATGTTAGCCAGGTTCTTTACATTCAGTCTTTCTTTTAATACTTAATATTAAATCATTGAAGTATATACTTTATAGGTGAGAAAATGCTTCAAAAAGCTGGACAGTGACTAGGGATGATAGAAAGAGAATTGCTGCCTTTGAGCTGTGGTGCTGGAGAAGAGTATTCAATATACCATGGACTGCTAAGAGAACAGGTTCATCCTGGAGAGGGTGAAGTCAGGCTGCTCCTTGGAGGCAAGGATTCAGAGGCTACATCTGACATACTTTGGGCATGTTGTAAGGAGGGACAGGTCCTTGGAGAGGGTCATCATGCTTAGGAGGGTGGAGGGACGGAGAAAGACAGAGAGACCCTCGAGGAGATGGATTGATTCGGTGACTGGGGTAATGAGGGTAGGTGTATCTGAGACAGTAAATTTGGCACAGGATAGAGCAGGTTTCAGGGGCTAGTGTATATAGGGTCACTATGAGTTGCAAGTGGCTTGATGGCATATAACAGCAACACAACAACAATGCAATAGAAAGTGATTCTCAAATCCATGACTAGTACCTAGTGAGTATTGCCTTACCTGACAACTGCCAAGCATTTTCATATAGTCCTTGCTTTATTAGAGGAAAAACCCCAGCAACATATGTTTTCATAAAATCAGGGAGAAAAAGGACATTTAGTGTATATGATTTTGCAGAAACCCAACGTTCTTTGCCTTTCCCTTTTGGTGAAAATGGTTAATGTACTCAGATGATAATGAAGATTTGGTGGTTTGATTTCACATGGAGGCACTTCAGAAAAAGCAGCAAAGTGGTCTATTTCCAAAAAGTCAGCTATTGAGAAATTCTGTAAAATACACTTCCACTGTGACACATATGAGTCACCATGCTTTGGGGTCGACTTGATGACAACTGGATTGTTTACTTAATTTTTTTTAAAAGATGTGATAAGCTTCCAAATATCGGTTCTCAGCAGTTCCCAAACTCCTTCTCCAAGAATGACAGGAAATTGCCACAGCTCCGTCCCTACATGTTGAGTTTCCACTGCAGTAAATTTCTCTTTACAAGACGTTTTGGTTGTAGTCACTCACATGCTGTAAGGGAGGCACGTTTTCATCATCCTGCTTTTATAGGTATAGAAAGAGACCTGAGTAGGTTAAGTGACTTTGCCAGAGGTTGAGTGACAAGTTTTCAGAGGTGATTAAAAAAAGGTGACATGGAGATAAAGAAATCTCAACTTTTTTTTTTTTCTTTCTCTCCAAAGTCCTGTAAGTTTTTGGCTTATGGGATTCTCTCCACTTCTTCAGCTTTTATAATACCACTCTCAGTCTCTGACCTGACCTCTCATTGTTCCCTGAGAGAGCTAAGACAGCCGCTAGCAACAAGTCCCATGCAGGCCCACGTTGGTTGATTCGTTTAATAACTGCCTTTTGTTGTGTTCTCTCCACTCGGAGAGGGAGTGTGCTTTTCTTGTGTGCCGGCTCCATCCCACTGTCTGTCTGCTGCTGAGAAAGGCCATAGAGTATTTTTATTCCGGTCATCCTCTCATTACCCTTGTATAAAGTAGCCACAGGCGCGGTGTAGGTAGCATTTAGAGTCGTTTTTCAGTAGAGTTGACTTTCCTTTCTGTTTTTTTCCAAACACAGCTAAGAAAAAAATCTCCTGGTAGTCAGAGCCAATGGAAGCTCCTCACCTACAGGTCAAATCCCATTATAAAGAGTGCGGCTGAGGCTAGCATCCCTGCTTGATGAAAAGGGTTTCTGACCAGAGCACCCATCTTTCAGAAAGCAACAGGAGATCCTTTTACACCTTCCAGCTACTGTTTCATCTCCTTCCTTTCATCTTAATCACTTCTAGAGCACCATTCCATCTCACTGTGAAAATGCCAGTCCCAGAGACCTCTTTCATAAGGGCTCTTATTCCTCCAAATTACAGTTACATAGAGCCCATTTCCCTTTACCAGGATAGCTGAAGGCTCCCTTGTCATCAGCTCCCAAAGTTCTTCTCAGCCACTCCTCTCCACTCCTGCTGCTGGTCCTGCGAGCTACTCCATTATTCTGAAGCAGCCCAAAAGCTCTCTGAGGGCCCAGCACAGTGCCTGGCAAAGAAGAGAAGCCCAGATAATGCTCACAGACGAGATGGATTCCCCACTGACTTCGGCCTTTGAGGACCAGGCCTCAAGTGGGTTGCCCATTACTTCTCTGACAGGCCCACTGTACATCTTTTCTCTGACATATACACCTCCCAGAGCCATCACTGATTTCTAAGTCTCTTTTCTCTTTGTGTCTTCTCTCTCAATTCATTTTCTCCTCCCTCTTGGTTTATTTCATTTCTTTCAAGCTCTCTAATTACGTTCTCATTTCATCCCTTGTAATATTCCTCACTCCAGTCCCTTTCCACACACCCAAAAGATACCACAGGCAAGACTCTGGAGGACTGCTTACAGAGGAGTTTTGGTGTTTTTCTCCTCTTGAGGTAGCAACTTTGACACCATTATCTGCTTCCATGATCCTCAGATATGTTAATAGCCATACATAACTATCTTGTCAAGTTCAGATGACCTCATCTTCTCAAATATTTAGGTCCAAAGTTGGTAAACTTTTCCCCTTCAGATAGTAAAATTTTAAGCTTTGTGGGTTGTTTAGTCTCTTTTGCAACTATTCAGTTCTGTGGAAAGAAAGTAGTCATAGACTATAAATGAATGCGGTGTCTCTCAATAAATCTTTATTTACAAAAATGAGTAGCTGGCAGGATTTTGTTCATCCATCTCTGGTGTAGACTATTACTTCTTCTTATTTTACAATGTTTGAGTCATTACGGCTTTCTTCTCTGGAATGTCAGTTATGAAGTGTACCATCCACAGCAGTGGTACCCTGGAACTCATAGAGAATTTATACCCAAAGACTCTTCTCTTAACTCAGGTTGAAACTTGCTTTCTACTTTCAGCTGCTGCTTCCTCACCTCTGTGGTTTAATCCTTTTCTGAGTCTTTTTACTAATAGTTCAGAGTAAGTTGTGGCAAATCTCATTTGAGGGATGTCACACTTGAACAAGTGGAGGGTAAGTGAAGGACAGGAATTGTCGCTAGGAGAAGGATTGAAGTGGTGACTGTGTTGATGGGTTTAAGCACAGAGATTACAGGACTGGGCAGGATGAGGCCAAGTTATGCTCCCTCATATGAGGTCGGTACGATTTGGAGCTGACTCGGTACTGCCTAACCTAACAACATCTTAAAGAATGTTTTGAAAGAATCCATTTTCAATGATTAATTATATTTCATTCGGAACATAAGAGGTGATTCTATTGTATCACATTGTATCAAATCACAGTTGAATAAACTTGACAGCACCTAACAATAACAATCTACCACATCACATCAAGGAGCTCTGGTGGTTCAATAATTAGGTGTATGGCTGCTGAATAAAAGATCAATGGTTCTAACCCACCACCTGCTCCAATAACCTGGTGATTTGCACTTGTGAGAGGTTTAGCCTAAGAGACTCTTTTGGGCTTTTCTACTATGTTTTAGAGAATTGCTATGAGTTGAAAGTAATCCATTGCATACCACAACAATATCACAGTATTTCAGCACATCACATTAAATTACAAGGCAACAACCAGATTAGTGTTTGGCCAAATCACTTGGAACCATTGCCTCATCAAGTGGACACATAAAATTAGCCATCACACAGGGTATTATAGAATTTACAAACGTTTTAGTCCTAGGAACTACGTTCTCATGTTCTGCAGCCAGAAAGAACAACCTGTAATAAAAAAGAAATCTCTGCAAGCAACAAATGCTGGCGAGGTTGTGGAGAAACTGGAACCCTGATTCACTGTTGGTGGGAGTGTAAAATGGTGCAACCCATGTGGAAAGCAGTATGGCGCTTTCTCAAAAAGTTGCAAATAGAGATACCATTTGACCCAGCAATTCCACTACTGGGAATATACCCTG
>NW_006399818.1:3582025-3606711 GCF_000299155.1 Elephantulus edwardii
TTATAAAAAAAAAGAAAGACTAATTAAAAAAAAAAAAGAAATCTCTAAAAAGATCCCACAGCCAGTTCTGGCTGCCATGCAACGCTGTTATGAATTGAACACAAACCACCTCTGTTACTGCCCTCGAAGAACTAGAAGCTCATGGGCATGCATGCTCTCCACTTCATGGTCACTTCTTCCTCCTTATTCTTCCATGGGTGTGTGGCTGAACCTAGGTCACACGTAGAACCAGAGCTGCAAGGAAGCCTCAAAAATTGTTCTGCTTTTATTTACTGTCTCTGAAAACTCACTGGAGGGTCAGCTGTGGGTTGGTTCTGACTCAATGGTGCACAACAAAAACATAGTTTATGAAGGTGAGTTAATGGTAGCATCTGCTACAGCTAATTAGTATGTTTGAGGATTTTAATAGATAGAGTGAGGATAAAAGTATATCCTTTCTAGTGTTACCCTTGAAGAGGGATATCATACTTGGAAAGGTGGAGGGATGGCCAAGGAGAAGAAGACCTTCAACCAGGTGTGTTGACAATGATTGCATCAGTGGGCTGTCACAGGGTTTCAGAGATTGTGCGGTTTGGCACAGATAAAACAGAGTTCAGATATGTTGTTTGTAGGGTCACAGTGAGTTATATTTAGTGGCACCTAACAACAACAGCAACAGTGTGTCATTTATATTATTGTGATTTGAAAGTTGACAAAGTAAAAGGACTTTTTTATACTGATCTTTTTTTAAAATAATATTGCCCACAATGTAATTACACTTTTCCTGCTTCCTCCCCATAGCACTGTTGTTATATGTCATCAAATTGACGGCAGCTGCCATTGCCACAGTTACCGTGCACCTCATCCAGGGTCTTCCTCTTTTGCGCTGTCCCTCCACCCTTCCAAGCATGATATTCTTCTCTAAGACTGGTCCCTCCTGGCAACATGCCCAAAATATATGAGCTGGAGCTTCAATATCCTTGCCTCTGTGGAACAATCTGGTTTCACCCTTTCTAGGATAGACCTCTTGATTCTTTGTCAGTCCATGGTATATTCAATACAGGCTTGAAAACTCTGAAGCATAGTGTTAAAATGTTCGTAAAGCACCTAACACAGAATTGCTCAATAAATAACTACAATGTGATTCTGATCACATAAAAATAAAAATCCTTAATTCTATTAGTACACAATGACCACATTAAGGGATGCTTTCCTTATGTTGAAATATATACAGAAAAATATAAAAATAATCTTCTCACTTTGATAATTTTATTCTGCTAACTTTCTGCCATTCTGTCCTCTGCTTAGTTTAAACTGATTTGATCGTGCTCTTAACCCATGTCTATTCATGGAGTCTAGTGCCTTTAGGCTAATTCTACTGTCTAAAATTCACCCATATATTTTGATTTAAATTTTTATGAAAGCTACATATTATCACTGTAGAACAATCTGAAAATCTAGGAATTATAAAGAAGAAAGTGGAAATCACAGGTGATCCTTAACATCATTCTTGCCTTAAGCATGAGAGAGTGAAAAGCACTCATCCTTGACTATTCACATGTTCATTTGCTTGATACTCGTTGAGGTTCCGTTTCAGCAAAAACTTGCTTAACTGCGGTCAGGCCACTGCGCTTAGTGATTGAATATGTATTATTCTTTTATTTTTCGTCAACCTTTAGGGATACAGCTAGAGTTGTAGCTGTCATCCTATTTTCTTCTGGAAGAAACTGACCAGAGGTACTGTTGTTGTTATGTGCTGTTGAGTAGACTACAACTCATAATGACGCTGTGAATGACAGATCTGAGCCTTGCCCTGCCCTGCCCCCTTTCAGGATCTCCAACGTCCTTGGACCCATTGTTGCAGCCACTGTGTCTGTCAGTCCACCTCGTTGAGGGTCATCTTATCTTTTGCTGTCCTAACTTTCCCCAGTGGGATCTCTTTTCCAAAGGACTGAGCCCTCCTGATAGCATGCCCAGGGGAGGTGAGGCCGAATTTCACCATCCTTGCCTCTAAGGAGCACCCTTGTACTTCTTTCAGGAGAGATTTATTCTGTTGGCAGTTCGTGGGATAGTCAATAATCTTCGCCAATGCCACAAGAGGTAACAGGTATATTGCTGTTATTGTGTACTGTAGAGTCAGAAGGAAATCATAGCTGACCCGCCAGTGGATTTTCAGAGGCAGTTAATCACACGGGAGGAGACTGCCCATCTTTCTCCCACAGAGTAGCTGGTAGCCTTGAACCTCATTCCTTTTGGATTGTAGAGCAGTTTCTTTGTCACTGGGTAACGAGAGCTCCTAATAGGTTGTATGGTTTGTTTGTTATTTTCTTTTTAAAAAAATTAAAATTTGATTTTATATTGCTTTGCTGACAAAGTTCATATACATTGTGTTTCACACTATTCTTCATTCATATTTTGTTTCATACAATCATTCCGTAGGTATTAAGTTTTATAGCTTGTGACTTGTTAGGCCCCCAGCTCTAATTCTTACCCCATTATCCCATGTTTCTCTTTTCTTTGAATTGCAATGATCTGTGGTTGGTCAGTATCACGTGGGAATGTTACAGATTATCATTTCAAGATGAGCCATTCTCATCTACTCTCTGAGACAGTGTATTAATATCAACCTCTCAGTTTAGGAATGATACTGTCTTACCAAGGATTGTATAGAAATAATATTGGGGTAATGATACAAAGAATCTCTAGCACAACACAGAAAGTGGTTTATTTTATTATAACCATGAAGACAGGATTTTTCTTACTTTTAACCATGTATGCTTAGCACATAGAATTCTTCTTATTATATGTGAACATTATGTTATGTAAAGACACTGAGCTAATGAATGCTGAACCATTGCTTCTATCCATACACAGAGTCAGCTTTCTGTTAGCTTCTGGTCATAACATTTTTGTCAACCAGTCAATACATGACCTTGTTTATGAAAGTTTCTGCTTAAAAATACTTTTCTTTAACATGTTGTCTATCTTTGGTCCCTTGGTATTCAACTCATAATCAGTAGCACTCTGACTCAGGCTTGAATATAACAAGCATATTTCCTCTGTAAAGCAAGACACAGCTTCTTTGTGGTTAGAACGCTAAATGACACTTCAGCATTGTGCTTAGGGACCATTTAAAACAGTGAAAGCATCAAAAAACAGCACAAAAATGCAAAGCATGTGCCGAGTACTGTATCGAGTCCTAAAAGCTACTTGTTTGAGAACTGATACAAGAAGGCAGAAACTGTCTTATTTGGCTTCAACTGGGCACATGCTTTGTGAATAAATATCTCCACCCCTCCAGTTCTGTGCATGTACGTGAATGACCTTAAAAGCACTTGGAGTTTTGATTTATGGGTTCCAAATACAAAGTAGCATGTAGATGAATTCATAAGTGAGGAATCTGCAAACAGCAAGAATAAAGTCTGCTACCGTGTTGGTTAAAAACTCTGAATTCATGTTTGTAAGAAAATAATTCAACATATGGGCAGGAATATTTGTAAACTCAACAGAGTCATTGGGTTAAGAAGGAGCTACTTCCTCATATGTTGGAAATACAAGACAAAAATAAACACCATGCAATTTGAATTTATTGGATGGTTTTTAGTTTTGAATATTTTGAAATATATTTGCCTTAATTTTGAAGTGAAATGATGTTAAATAGCAAGTTGGATATGTGCAAGCTACACCAACATTCTTTTTGATATGGTCCTTGCGTGGTTGTTGTTCTTATTGCTATGTACTGTAGAGTTGTTTGTGACTTATAGCGACCTTATATACAAGAGCCCTAAATGCTGCTCTATCCTGTGTCAACCTCATTGTCTCCGACACACGTACTCCCACCACCCCAGTTACTGAATTGATCCATCTCATCGAGGGTCTTCCTCTCCTGCGCTGTCCCTCCACCCTCCTAAACATGATGTCCCTCTCCAAGGACTGGTCTGTCTTTGCAACATGCCCAAAGTATGTCAGGTAAAGCCTCAGAATCCTTGACTCCAAGGAGCATTCCAGCTTCACCTTCTCCAGGACAAACCTGTTCATTCTCCTAGCAGTCCGTGGTATATTCAGCACTCTTCTCCAGCACCACAGCTCAGAGGCATCAATTCTCTTTCTATCATCCCTAGTCACTGTCCAGCTCTCCAATGCATAGCATGCAGTTGTGAAGACTATAGCCCAAATCAGGTGCACCTTAATCTTCAGATTGACATTGTTGTTCTTCAGTACTCTGATGAGGTCCCTGACAGCTGACTTTCCAAAAGCAATTCATCTCTTGATTTCTTGGCTGCTGGTACCAAGAGTGTTGGCTTTGGAGCCAAGCAAACTAAAGCTATTAACTATCTTAAACTCTTCACAATCCATACTGAAGCTGCCAGTTGGCCCAGTGGTGAGAATCTTTGTTTTCTTGATGTTGAGTTTTTGGGTGTGGAACCTTATTCTCCCTGTTTCTGTAATCACTTGCGAGACATTTAGCGAAGTGCCCAAGTAGTTCTGGGTCAAACTCATGTAAACTCCATATATAAACTCAATCTCAATTAATTCAGTCTTACTAGTGCTAGAGAGAAAAAACAGAACAAAAAATGTGACTTTGTACATCAGATAGAAAAAGATGGACTCCATTGATTTCTAGGTCGGGGGCTGGGGGGCTTCCCACAGCAGAGCTGACTTGCCAGGTGCAGCTTCCCAGCATTAGAATTGGCCAGGCTCAGAATAACCTGTTTATGCCTCAAGTGTATCTCCAGCAGGGATGAATCGTGGTGGAGAGAAGATAATGTGGGTGATTGAGGCTGGGCCCAGGGCAGCCGGGAGAGCAGTCAGGTTAGAGCACAGCCCAATGATTTCATTCTCTGTGTGGCATATCCAAGCCCCTGCTGGCACAGTGGATAAAACAATTAGCTGCTATTTGGTTCAAACCCACAGTTCCTGCTGCTGTGACGCATAAAGATGTGGCAATCTGCTTCCATAAAGTAAACTTATAGGAAATCTTCTAGGGTTGCGGTACTGAGTGTCCCGTTGGCCTGCCAAAAAGAACAAACCAAGGTCTGTCTTGGAAGAAGTATAACCAGCGTGTGCGGGCACGTTGTCTGAAGGGGCCAGTCCTTGGAAAAGGTCATCACGCTAGGAAAGGTGAAAAGTAAGAGAAAAGCCCCTCCATGAGAATTGACACAGTGACTGTACCAGTGAGCTCAAGCACAGTGGCGACTGTGAGTACGACACAGTATAGGGCAAGGCTCCAATGTGTTGTTCACAGGTAAATGAGTTGCAGTTGACTTGAAGGCACATAATGACAACATGACTTGGGATCTACTTAATGGCCGCGGATTTGGTTTCAATTTGAATAGTATGTACACATACCTGGGATTTCTCCTGGAGTGACCTGATTCTGTTCTAGTCCCTCTGCAGAAGCTATTCTTATTAAAAGGCAAGTCCTAGCTTTAAGATGACTGTCAAATATTTCTACATATCTTTTTTTTCTTCTAGATATAGACACATTTGTTGTTTTCTATGAAGTTTAACTGCTTTGTTTCTTAGCTAGTTTTTCCATATTACATTTCATATAGCTTAAAAAAAATAGTCTTTCACAAGACAGAAGGAGTAGAGGAAGTGGTAAGGCCTCAGTTTTCTCCCTTCTCATGATCACTGTTTAGTCAACAGATGTCACCAAAGACAGGTTCACTTTATATAGCTGTCTAGGCAGGAAGTGCTTGCTGCAGAGAGTTCAAGGATTATAGTCTTCAATGTGGATTGAAGCTCAACATCAAGAAGATGAAGATTCTCATCACTGGGCCAATTGACAGTACAGTGGTGGATGGAGAAGATATTGAGGTTGTTAACAGTTACAGCTTTCTCGACTCTACAAACAATACTCTTGGCACCAGCAGTAAGGAACTCAAAAGATGAATTGCATTAGGTAAATCTGCTTTCAGAGACCTCTCCAGAATACTGAGAAGCAAGGATGTCAATCTGAGGACTAAGATGTGCCTGATCCTGGCCATTTTATTTGCAATTACTTGCTATGCATCTGAGAGCTGCATAATGACTAAGAATGAAAGAAGAAGAATTGTTGCCTTTAAGTTGTGGTGCTGGCGAAGAGTCTTGAACATACCACGGACCCCCAAGGAAACAAATAGATCTGTCTTGTAGAGAGCAAAACCAAGTTTCTCCTTGGAGGCTAGGATTTTGAAGCTCCGTCTCACCTACGTTGGGCACGTGGCAAGGAGGGACTGGTCCTTAGAGAAGGACATCATGCTTGGAAGGGTGGAAGGATGGCACAGGAGAGGAAGACCCCGGATGAGGTGGACTGATACAGTAATGAGGGCAGTGGGGGTAGGCGTGTTGGAGTCAGTGAGATTGACTCAAAACAGGGCAGACTTCAGAGCTATTGTACACAAGTTGCTATGAGTCTCAGGTGACTTGATGGCACCTAACAGCAACCACAAACAACAAAGATTTGTCTAGGAGAAATATCCCCCAAGCTCAGAATAGTTATCACAGTCTGTTTTAAATGCCAATCAGTGGAGATCTTTTTCCTTTAGACTGAGCTTCACTGATGTTGTTAATAAAGTTAGGAAGTGGTTACAATTGTGAAGGTCTTTAAATACACCTGGCTGTAAAAATACCCATTGGAGAGAAAACCGTCTTCATCCTTTAATTCTTAAGGAAAACAAGTGATTCAAGCAAGTTGAGTTCTTCCTCTAGGGAAAAATTCCATTTTGGAAAGTGGTCTTACTTGTAAAATAGTCCTCACTCCTTCCTCTTCTCAATCAGTTGGACATATTTAATTATTTATCTCTAGAGTGGTGATTCTCAACCTTGGCTGCATATTATAATCATCTGGGGAGCCTTAACATGTTCTTATACTCCCTCATAGCATCTAGCTTGATTGATTTGGGGTATAGCCTGGGAACTGAGATTTTGAAAACTCACCAGGTGAGTCTAGTGTGTAGCCAAGGTGAAAATCACTCATCCAGGACAGGGACTTCATAGCTGGATTCTTGACATTTGGTCACTGAGACCATCTCCTACTAAAATGTGTGAAAAGAAATATGATTGGATAAATAGGGAGGAAGCTCCTTAACTGAAGGAAAGAAATAAATGACTGGGTTCCAGAAAGGACAGAAACCAAGACAAGTGTGCCAGGAACAGTCGTATGAATGGATGGATGGACTCAGTGGGGTACTACTGCTGGACTTACCAGCCCCAGCTATTTTCTGTTCATGAATGACTCCACTTTAGGTTCAAGTTCTAGGGCAGGTTCATTGGTGAACTTTGAGTCAAATGCCAACTCTTAGTCAGGAGAGTATAGACTCCTTGGCTGACAGTTTGTGCTAGACCACCTACCACGGGCAGAGGTAGTTCCCAGAATCAAAACTGCTTTGTTCATCTTGGAAGATGATGGTATTGATTCTTGGCAGGCAGAACCAACAGATGTCCTCATACCCTGAGACCATTTTGCTCTGGATGGGTAGGATGGAAGGAACAGGTCTCTCAGGAGGCAGTTGGCTCCAGAACAGATCCTCTTAGTATGTGCTAATTTGTTCATAGTAGTTATTCATTCACTCAGAAAATGTTTATTGATTATCTGCTGTATGAAAGGCTCTCTGGGAATGCCAAATGGAGGAAATAGTTGATGCTTTTAAGGTGCTTACAATATCATAAGGGTAAAAGACAAGCAAAGATAAGTATAACATGCCAAGCTACGTGGCAATAGTGCCGTAGAGTAAAAACAGCATAAGCCAGATGACCAACATTTTGATTTTCTATAATTTGTGAAGTCTTCACAGCCCTGTTACTGTTGTAAAGGACCTTAGAGTTGGCTCCAATTCATAACGTTATGTACAGCAGAAGGAAACCCTGCCCAATCTAGTGCTGTTTTCACAAGCTCTGCTGTGTTTCATCTCATTGCTACAGTCACCAGGTCAATCCATCACACTTAAGGCCAAGGTCCTTGAAAGGAATATGTGGTTGTTTGGTGACATCAAGTAAGCTGGGATTCATGCCCAACAGACCTGAACCTTGCCCCGCCCTGCACCATGCTCATGGCCTCTGCCATGCTCAAGCCCATTGTTACAGTCGTTATGTCAGTCCATAGTGTGGAAGGTAATCTCTTTTGTTGATCCTCTGCCTTCCTCAGCATGATGTATTTTCTAAAGACTGTCCCCTCCTGGCAAGATGCTCAAAGTTTGTGAGATCCTGTTTTACTATTCCTGCCTCCTAAGTGCACTGTGGTTGCACTTCCTCAAGTCAGAGGTGTTTGTGGCAGTTTATAGGATTGTCAATACTGTAGGGGCAACCGAATGTCCCTACATAAACATGGTCCTTGCTTTCTTTGCTTGTGGTTTGAGTTTCCATCTTCTGATGACCCTTTTCCTATTGTACCTCAGTCTCTTGGTCTAGCTCACTGATGCCACCCTCCTTCTACTCTACCTGAAGTTCCTAAACTGCCTTCATCCTCTGTTTTAGTTGTGTTTTCTGTATGTGACTTCATGCCTGCTTAATACAGGACACTTAAGAAAACAAACAAAAACAGTTGCCACTTGTAACTCCTGATGCTGCCATTCATGTCAGAACAGAATCATGCTCTCCACAGGGTTGTCAAAGGCTGATTCCTCACAAGGAGATTCTTCCAGCATACCTCTGGATGAGCTCAACTGTTTGATCTTTTCGTTACCAGTTAAGTGTGTTCATTTATTAACTGTTGAAACACTTGGTGGCATCATTTTATTTTTCAATTGCCTTTCTGACACAGCTCATGCTTCTTGCTTTACTCTGTCTAGTTGTCAAACAGAAAAATAGAAAAAAATTACTTTAAAAAAATTTTGAGCACAGGAATTCTGTAACAGACATGTAAAACATGCTGAGAATATATTCTTTAAAGGACTCTGAATTTGTGGGTTAATGTCTTAAACTCACACATCAAGAGACTGCTGTGTTAGAACTGTAGTGTACTTGGATATAATATCTCTAATTCATATACAAACTATATTTCATTGTAGTAAATACCTGATAAAACTAACAATGCACAGTGATTACAACTATAGAAATCTGAATATGTTCTTATATCCTCTTAGTATTTTTGTTAAATAGGATTCATAGGCTCCCTGTAAACATCAGATCTGAACCCTGTCCTATCCTGTGCCATCCTCACAATCTCTGACACACTCAAGCCCATAGCTGCAGCCACTGTGTCAGTCCTCCTAGTTGAGAATCTTCCTCTCCTTCACCATCCTTTCATCTTTCCAAGAAAGAGGCTATCTAAGCAACATGCCCAAATTATGAGAGATGAAGCTTCATCATCTTTGCTTCCAAAGAGCACTCTAACTACACCTTCTCCAAGACATGGCTGTTCTTTTGGTAGTCCATGGGATGTTCAGCACTCTTCTCTAACACCACAGTTCAAAGGCATCAGTTTTTTCTGCCATCCTTATTCATTGTCTGTCTCTCAGCAGCACTGTTGTTGATGTTGTTAGGTGTTGTCAAGCTGAGTCTGATCCATAATGACCCTATGAATGACAGATCTGAACCCTGTCCTATCCTGTGCCATTCTCACATTTCCTGACACATAAGAGCCCATTGTAGCAGTCACCATGTCAGTTCACCTGGTCAAGGATCTTCCTCTGCTTCTTTAACCCTCTATCTTTCTCAGCATCATGTTTCTCTCCAAGAAACTGTTCCTCCTAGCAACATGCCTGAAGTATGTGCAGCAAAGCCTCATCGTCTTTGCTTGCAAATAGCACCCTGGCTGCACCCTCTCAAAAAACATATTTGTTTATTCTTTTGGCCGTCTATGGGATGAGATGTTCAGTGCTCTTCTCCAACATCACAGCTCAATGGCATCATGTCATTCTTATTTATTGTCCAGCTCTTAGATCCATATCCAGAGATCAGAAAGACCATGGCCTGAATCAGATACACCTTAGCCCTCAAACTAACATCATTACTCCTCAGTAATTTGGAGAGGTGCCTAACTGCAGAATTTCCCGGTGCAATCCACCTCCTGATTTCCTGACTACACCCTTAGGACCAAGAGTATTAATTGTGGATCCAAGTAAGATGAAGTTGTTGACAGTTCCAATTTTGTTTCTATTATGATGTTGTCTATAGGTACAGTGGTAAGAATCTTTGTTTTCTTGATGTTGAGATACAATCCATATTGAAGCTGTAACTGCAAGTCCTCCTCACTTTTAGCAAGCAAGGTTGTGTCACTGGCATAATGTAGGTCACTGATGAGTCTCCCTCTGATTCTGATGCCACATTCCTCTTCATAGAGTTCAGCTTTTCAAAAATGTTGCATAATATACATATTGAATAGGTTTGGAGAAAGAATACAACTCTGATGCACGTCCTTAGTCTGTCGTGGTCTAGATATAAGTTTTGCAAGAGCACAATTAAGTGTTCTGGGATTCCCATTCTTCTCAATGTTAGCTGTAACTTGTTATGATCCACACATAGTCAATAAAGCATAAATAGACATTCTTCTGGTGTTCTTTACTTTCAGCCAGGATCCATCTGACATCAGCAATGACATTCTTGGTGCCATAGCCTTTTCTAAATTCTGTTTGAACTTCTTGCAGTTCTCTGTTTATGTTGTTCTAGCTGTTTTTGAATGATCTTCAGCAGTATTTTGCTTGCATGTGATGTCAATGATATTGTTTGATAGTTTCCACATTCTGTTGGATCACTTTTCTTGGGAATGGGAGCAAATATGGATCTCTTCTAAACCATTGGCCAGACAGCTGCCCTCCAAATTTCCTGGCATACACTGGTGAGTGCATTCAGGGCTGCATCTCTTAATTAAAATAAGTAAATTGATATCCTATTGATTCCTGGGGCCTTATTTTTTCCAATGCCTTCAATGCAGCTTCCATTTCCTCCTTAATTTTCATTGGCTCATATGGTACTTTCTGAAGTTTTTTCATGTCAGTCAGTTCTTTTTGGTAAAATGATTCCCTGCATTTCCTCCATCTTCTTTTCATGCTTTCTGAGTCGTTCAATACATTGCCCATAGCATCTTTCAGTACTGTGACTCAAGAATTAAATTTGCTTTTCAGTTCTTTCAGCTTGAGAAATGCAGAGTGAGTTCTTTTGAGTCTCCAATTCCAGCTCTCTGCACATTTCTTTATAATACTTTGTCTCCTCAGCTGCCCTTTGAAATGTTCTGTTCAGCTCTTATTTCGGCTTCTGTTCAAATTAATGTCAAAGAAAATGAAAATAAGTCCATGAGAACCACAAATATATGACCTTGAATCTATTCCATTTGAATTTCAAAATTATCTTAAGAATAGGTTTGAAACATTGAATACCAGTGATCAAAGACCAGATAAGTTATGGGATGATATCAAGGCTATCATCCATGAAGAAAGCAAAATATCTTTACAAAGACAGAGGAAAAACACAAATATCAAAAGGGATGTTAGAAGAGACTGAAAATTGCACTAGAGCATCAAGAAGCTAAAACAAAGGGAAGACATGCTGGAGTCAGAAGCATAGCAAATGATTGACAAGGCCATGGCCTGAGTCAGATGCACCTTAGTCCTGACATTATTTATTTAGATCTGTTGAAAAAAAAATTTTTTTTTGCTACTGGTTTTCTTACAGGGGGCTCCGGTGGCATAATCCTTAGGCAGTTGAGCTGCTAACACAAAGCCTCTTCATGTTTCGCCTTCTGGTTCTATAAGTTGCTGTTGTTGTTGTCGTCATGTGCTGTCAAGTTGTTTGTGACTCATAGCGACCCTATGTACAACAGCACTAAACCCTCCTCTGTCCTGTGCCAATTGCAGTATCTCCGACAGAGAAAAAATCTGCTCAGTGCAATTTACAGTCTCAGAAGTTACTTGGCTCCAACTCACCAGAAAGGAGGTGTTTTTCTCTTCTCTTTTTCAGTGTTTTTTATGATCTGGGTAAAAGTTTATAGAACAAATAAGGCTTTTTGTTCAACAATTAGCATTCTGTCTTCTATTATTCTATTCTATTCTATTCTCTGTGTTCTTTTGTTTGCAATTGTTCTTATTTTCTTACCCTGTCCTGCCTTGTGAACTTTGCATCTGGGAATATTCTGTTCTTTAGATTTTAAGTGAATGACAACTCTAAGGGATGCGTGTGCATCTTTGGTGTTACTGACTCTCTTTTAGCCAGTATATACCTCTGGTGCTGTAGTTTCTTATAGGCTGTGCTAAGAACTGAAAGATCCTACCATAAAGAAGCCCAATGGAGACTTGCTCTGAGTCAGAATCTCCTAGAAAATCATGGGTTGGTTGATTTGTTTTATTATTTTGAGGAAAGTTGAGTCAACTGCAACTCATAGTGACCCTATGCAATCCTGAGCCAGTCTTACTGTCTCAATACACCTACCACTATTTACTCCAGTTACTGTGTCAATCCATCTCATCCAGGTGTGTTGTTAGGACAGGCCAATCCTTGGGAAAGGACATCATACTTGGAAAGGTGGAGGGTCAGAGAAAGAGAGGAAGACTGTCAATGAGATGGATTGACCCAGTGGTTGTGACATTGGGCTTGAGTATATCAAAGGGTGGTTAGGATGGTGTAGGATAAGGCCATGATTCAGATCTGCTGTTCATTGGGTCACTATGAATCATGGTCAACTCAATGGCCTCTAACAGCAACCACAAAAATTATGATAGCTATAAAAAAATCTACATTTTGCTATACTAGCTTTATTTGCCATTTATCAGGTGACTCCTCATGATTGTATTAATCTGAATTCTGAGATTTTTCTCATCTTGAAAGTATAATGATCTATTTGACCAGTAGAGTCATAATTTCAGGAAAATACTGTAGTAACCAAGAGAAAATACCATTCTCTTGCCTTCTGGGTTTCTTTCTATCTCCTCTGCTTGCTTTTTCTACCCCAGAGGTGACTCTCCCTGAAATGAATTCCTCAGTTGTCCTTGCTGTGTCAGCTACCTCTCTTTTCTGAAGGATTTCCTTAATCCTCTCTGATTCTTTAAGTGGCTGTCTTGATAACACCAAATGCTGTCTGACAAGCAAATGACCTTACGTGCCTATCCCCATATATTGTTAGAAGAGACTGTGAACTTAGTTCGGATCTTAATTTTAGGAAATAGGATCCCTAGGTGGGTATACTAACCACCCAGTACCTGCCCTATTTCCTGTCCCTGCACTTTGGCAGAGAATAATAGAAATGGCTGCTCATTGTATTTGTGTTTATTTACCTATGTTTGGAAGAGCTGCTTATTTTTAAGTGATGGAGAAAGAACGCCGATAAACCAATACCTTGGTAAATCACGTACTGACAGTAACCCTGCTGGGGATGGTGTAAAGATGCTGTTGTGTCTTTCAGGCCAGGAGAACCTGAAAGCAGCTCTTTGTGGGATTTCTTTATTAAGCATTGCCCTCAGTTTAAGCTGTTATATTTACAAAACAAAGGACTCGGGGGAAAAATGTGGTTCCATTTTTCCTGTGAAGTCTGTCCCTGGCTTTTGCAAATGGTTCTTGGCTGCTAATGGAAATGTTGGCAGTTTGAATCTATCTGGAGGCACCTCAGAAGAATGTTCTTGTGACCCATTTCCAAAAATCAGTCTTGGAAACCCCGTGGAGCATAGTTCTATGCTGTCACATGAATGGGGCTGTAATGAATCGGAATTGACTCAGTGGAAGCTGGTTTACTGCATTTATTTTCATTGCCTGGGAGAGTGAAAATGAAACCTATTCCTGGGCATACTTTAAAGAAATAAAAACAACTCAGTTTTTAAGTCAGAGTTAACAAGGGTTTTTGAGCTGAAGCAACTATCATACAAAGCTGAGGATGGCAGGACCCACAACATGCATAATTTTAGGTGAATTCATCATGGAATAGATGGAAGAAACAGGAAATCAGAAGTCTCCATATATATGGACCACCAAACAATGCAATACTCTGAGAAACTTTTAACTGAGTCCAGGGTTCCGTGGAGAAAATGATCTCTAATCAGAATCTTAAGGGAGTAGAAGTTTGTTTAACAGAGAAATAGAGAGCTTCCCAAAGAGGGGTCAGTGTGTAGACATTTTAAAAGCAAGGACGTGACATGATAAAAAGTAGACTCTAGTTGGTGCAAATGGAAAAGTTGAGAGTTTATGTGTACTCAGAAGCACTTGAGAAGAAAGCTCTTGTGATCTGCTCCTGGACAACCAGCCACTGAAAAGCTTGCAGAAGCACATTTATACTTTACACACGTAAAATGTTTGTGAGTAAGAACCAATTTGGCAGCTGGTAGTTGAGGTGGTGACATGATAAAGACATGATAAATGTGTGTTAGGAAGATGTGGGAAATGAAAAGAAGAACCAGATGACGTGGGCTTTGTTCCCAAAATAATGGTTTAGCTTTTCATCCCGAAGACTTGAAGGAGAAAGAGAAGGGAATTGTAAAAGCTACAGTATCAGCATCTCACTTTAGAACCATCATTCTTAGGACAATGTGAAGGAGGAGCTTTGGAGTCACTATGAAGCAAGAACACCAGGTAAAAAAAAGGCTGAACCAGGAGTGGAAAGAGGATGAGTGGCTTTGTGAGATATTGGGAAGTAGAGTCAACAGAACTTGGAGAGTGACTATACTTGAGAGGAAGGCAAATGATGGTGTTGAATTCTAAAATAGGAATGGTAGGAGATTCAGAAAGAAAGAATGTGGGAACATTCACAGAAATTGACCAGAATTAAATATTGGACTTATTTATCAACCAGAATTTATTTCATGTACATAAATAAATCAAAAGGTGTGTTCCATTAGGAAAATCTGCCATCAAAGACCTTTCCAAAGTGCTAAAGAGCACTCAGTGCTAAAGAATAGTGATGTCATCTTAAAGACTAAGGTGCACCTGAGTCAAGCTATGCTCCAATAGCTTCTTAGGCACCTGAAATCTGGATAATGAACAAGGAAGACAGAAGAAGAACCGATACTTCTGAATTGTGGTGTTATAGAAGAGTATTGAATATCATATAGACTGCCAAAAGAACGAACAAATCGGTTTTGAAGGAATTACAAGATTGGTGAAACTTCATCTCACATACTTTGGGCATATATTTTGTCAGGAGGGGCTTGTCAATCCTTGGAGAAAGACATGATGCTGGGAAAGGTAGAGAGTCAGAGGAAGAGAGGAAGACCCTCAACAAGTTGAGGCAGTGAGCTTGAGGACCTCAGAGATCTTGAGTAAAGTGCAGGATACAGCATGATTCAGATCTGTTATTCATTGGGTCACTATTAATCTACTTGACACGTATCACTTTACAATAAGAACATAATGGTATTTAAGTTCTCAACATCAACAGATTCAGCCCAATGGTCTTCCTGAGACTCTCAGTACTGATTCTTTAATGGCAATGCCAAAAAGACAAATATGATCAAGGCTATTACAGTTAGCAGGGTTTACTGAATGCAATGCTGTTAGTGAGCAGAGAGCACTCCAGACCGAACAGTGGGGAGGAGACTCAAGTTCATGCAGTTACAATGCCCTTTTCAAACTTAATGAGTAAGTATTTTGCCCTTTGGTTTGATTAACTAACCACATTTCATTTTTCTTTCATTTTGGGAACACTGGTCATTGAATACTAATCTAGTGTATCTTGATTGGCTGACCTGACTCTCACTGATAAAGAAAATGTGCCTAAGTTTCAGCTTTATCTAATGCTTATTTGTATGTATAGATTTGTGACTAGTTTTTCTCATGGGCTTTGTCCCAGGGAACCAGTTGAACCCCTTGCTTAACACATCATTCTGCCACCATAGGAATTTGAAAGCAGAGGCACCTGCCATTTCAATATGATTTGAGGTCCATTGTCCCCCCAGGCTTAAGTCCTGGAAACTGGGGGATAAGAGTGTTTCAGTGCACTTGCCTCTGGAGAAGTAGCCTGGTAGCACAACAACTGGCCATTAGAGGTCAAGAGGAGACTCATACCCACTCTCCTCCAGTAAAAGTCTTGGATCCTCCAATCTCATCATTCAGAGATCCTTGCTAACCTTCTGTATCACTCCCGTCTTTCTCAGATGAAGGGTCCATGCACCCCATAATCCTGTCATTTGTGAATTCCTTCCATCAAACCTTTTGCCAAAGCATTCTTTCAAACTACTAAACCCCTCACCACATTAATGAGCTGTGTGGTAGACTAATACAATCTCAATGTCTTAACAGAAGTGCCCTACAGATCTGCATAATCCTCTCCAGCCAGGTGTTTCTTGGCAAGTCCTGAGGAAGTGTTTCCTATGTGCTCCTCAAAGCCCTCCTGTTCTTCTGTTCTGGCTTGTCACCACAATGAGCAGATGCTTTAGCTGGCATCTGGTAGATCCCAGTGTCCAGACAGTGCCTGCTCTGATCCGTCTCAGTTCTCAAGGGTCGGAATAGCTGACTGTCTTTGCAGAAAGAACCTGCTTGACTCCGCCATGTGCATAGCTTGTCTCTTGGTCCCAAAGTGATCCTGCCTATGACTCCACATCTCTCAGTATCCCTGACATCTCCAGAAATACTTTTGCTCTAGTATCTGCTTCTACTTCATCAACACAGGCCATTTGGTTACAGGTCCTGGGAGAGACAGAACCAGTCATGGTTTTTGACATGTAACATAGTGCATTATGTGCCGATCAGCTAACAGAGGGGGCATCAATTCAGATCTCTCAGTTGTTCTGTGGGATGATCCATCTCCTCCTGTAAAGGTTTCCAGCCTTGGGTACTTGGTGGAGAGCTGCTGAGGGTTGGAATTGACTCCGTGGCAATGGGCAGTGGGAGGGTAGCTGTCTCACGAGCTCATCATATCTGTGTCATCCTTCGCCAGGCCCTCATCCCTAGCAGAGCACCTGCGTGCGTTGTGGTTGCTGCTGCTGTTAGTTGCCAGGGAGTCAGATCTGACTCCTGGAGACTTGCTGTATAACACAATGTAATGATGCTGCGTTCTTTGCCATCTTTCTGATTATTAATATAGCCTTCCATGTCCTTTCTTCCTTCCTAGTTCATTCTGACTCATGATGACCTGATGCATGCCAAAGTAGAAGTGTGCTCTGTAGGGTTTTCAGTAGCAGAGTTCATGGAAGTAGATCGCCAGGCCTTTCTTCTGAGGAGCCTCTTGGGAGATGCAAACTGCAAGTATATTTGTTAACAGAAAGGAGTCCATAGCTCACCACAGGCTAAGCTTCTCCGGTGGTTCAGATCCATCTAAGCTTCTGTGGGAGAAAGATAAGCAGCCATCTCCTGTTAAGACTGTTGTGTTGTTGTGTGGCATCAAGTCGACCCATAGCTGACCGTTCAGGGGGTTTTCAGAGGCATAAATAGCACGGGAGGAAATTGCTCATCCTTCTCCGGAGGAGCAGCTGGTGGACATAAACCATGTGCCTTTGGGACTGCAGTACACTTTCTTACCACTAGGCCACCAGAGCTCCCTCCTGTTAAGATTACAGCTTTGAAAACCTGATGGATGCCCACTATGAATTGGAGCCAATGTGGTGACTCTCAGCTTGACTTTTCAGTCTACACAAGGACTTTACCCATTGAATACTCTATTGTTATACATTTACTGATGGAAAGGAAATAGAACATTCCATTTTTCTTTTACTGGTCATTTTCTCTAGATCAAGAATTCCAAATCCTAATCAACCTATTTATGTCCTGTGTACCATGACACATGCTCCAAATGAATCCAAGTACTTGCTTCAGGTGCTAATTGAGAAAGTGGGCTGTGCAGACTGCTTCTTGACTCTGTCTCTCTCTCTCTGCCCCCACCAGCACTATGCCCCTTACCACACTTCTTCATAAAGCATGATCAAGCCCCTTTTTCTCCCTTTGCATTTCCTCCATCAGTCAGTCTATCCTCCCCAACAAGACTAGGACCTGGCTTATTTATCTTTAGATTCTTAGTGCCTCAAACAGTATAGGGAGCATGTTGGATGTGACAATGCAATTTCATAAAGGGGGGTGGGAAATGGATAGAAGGAGGGAAGGAGCAAGAAAGAAAAATCCCTCACAGGGTAATGGTAGACATGAATCAATGATGACTGATTTCATAAAACTCAATGTATATAAATGCCTGTATGAAACTTTGTGAATGAAGGAATGCGTGAAACACAATGTACATGAATCAAACACAATGTCTAGAGTCTTATATGCAAACCAATCTAAAATAAAAGAAAACTAAGAAGATAGATACATTTGATTAAAGAAACAAATCCCCATTTTTCATGGCAGCCTCCAGACTCTCTTAGTATTGTAGTGAGTTGTGTCAGATTATTCAAATAAGAAAAGTTTGTCCCAGCTGGGAAATTAGGTCAATGGAGAGTACTGAGAATTTTCAGAGGAACTCTGGTGGTATAATGCTTTGCACGATGCTCTTCTAGCTGAAAGGCTAGCTGCTCAAATCCACTAGCTTCTCTTTAGTCTTTTCCCATAAAAATTAACAGCCCTGGAAACCCTCAATAGTGTCACTTTGAGCCAGAATTGACTTGTTAGTAGCAGGCTTTGTTTGGTTAGTTGTAAAACTATTGGTGTAATGCATAAAATAATACTCTGATAGACTGAAGGCATCAACACCAACACCTGAGAATAACCTGAGGTTCCAACTCCTCCAGCTACAAAACTCTAAACCTATGTGCCAGATGAGGCACTTAAATGCTGTAACAGAATAATCAGATTTCATGATATATTTTGACTAATGAATGTGTGGGATGGAGCGCTTGTGACTTTAACACACATGCCTTGTGTTATGGCTAAGTGGAATTGATGCCTGGTGTGTTGAAATCTAGTGTTAAAATCACTGCATATGTCGCCCAATCCTAGAGAGACTCAGACGGAAGAATCTGCTACAATTAGAATGTCAAATCACACTTCTCCTCTTCAAATTGCATTTCTAAAAATAAGATAATGAAAATATGTATTTGTGTGGGAGAGGGCTTATTGTAGAGAGCGGCAAATAAGGCATAAGAAAATGTCTGTGCTCAGAAGCTCCATTCAGGGAGGCTTTCCCTGCGGGGAGCTTTAGTGCCCAGTGCCAGCTTCACAATGTGCTCTTCACACAAAGAGTGAGGCCAAGAATGCAGAATGCATTCGTAAACCTCTCCAATAAAAAGAGGCTTGCAGAAAACACTGTTTTATTTTACTGGCGAAGGCACATTTTACCATCTCCTTGTCATTGGATCTCGGACATTCTTTGGAGAGGCTGAGAAGAAACTTCCAGAACCATTCTGCAGCTTTTAGACCTTTAAAATGGCTCATTATCAAATACTTTTGTGATCAGAATACAATAGAATTAGCGCTGATGGCCTAGTTTGTAGGGAGCTGTGCTGCCAGCCCAAAACCCTGGCCTCTTTGATGGTTTGAATCTAGGAGCAACTCCAGGGAGAAAGATAGGCAGCCTCTTATCATTGGGTTAATAGCCTCATAAACCCACTGGCGGGTCAGCTGTGACCATCATTGGAAAGTTGGTGTCTACTCAACCACAAGAAAGAATGTTTTGTGTGTTTGTTTGTTTTTCAGTTTATACAATGGAGTAGGAGCCCTGGTGGTGTAGTGTATGATGTTGTCAGGTTGCTAACCAGAAAGTCAATGGTTCAAATCTACCAACTGCCCCTCCAAAAAAAAAAAAAGACCAGTCTCTTCCCATCTGGGAAACCCAATGGCAGGTCATCTGAGTTGTACTAAAGTCCACTGGCAGTGTGTTTGGTTTTTTTACATAAATGTAAGGAGCCCTGAAAGTATAGTGTGTAACATGTCAAACCACTAACCAAATGGTTGGTAATTCAAATCCACTAGCTTGTTCTGAGAGAAAGATAGTCTCCTTCTGTAAAGATTACAGACTTTGAAAGTCAATAGAGGGGTACAGTGAGTTGAAATTGACCTGATGGCAGTGGTTCTTTGTTTTTATGTAATGGAAATCATCTAAAGAGTCCTGAAAGAGCCTTAAGTATTTCTCCCATACTCTATTTTTTTTTCTTTATGTTGTGTAGATAAAACTAAACATAGCACAGATTTAGAAGTTTCACCAGTGCTTAGTGAAAGAATCTATTGATCTTGGAGTCATTCCTTTAGGAGGAGAGAGACTTCATGCTCAGTGAGATTGCATTAGGTAATTTCTCTGTTGGAATGAAAGTAGTAAATAGGAAAGTATGGGACATTCATTCTCTGGAGATATTAATTTGGTTTAAGGGTTTTAATAAGGATGGCCTGGTGGTTCAATGGCAGATTTCTGCTTTTCATAGGGGGGGTCATTGTTGTTGTATATCATTGAATCAGAGCCAACCCATAGCTGACCCACCAGCAGGTTTCCAGAGGCTTTAATTGCAAAGGAGAAGATTGCCCATCTTTCTCCCTTAGAGCAACTGGTAGCCTTGAACTGCATGGCTTCAGAATTACAATACAGCTCTTTACCAGTAGGCCACCAGAGCTCCCCAGCTCCAATTCCCTGTTGTAGTAGCACACATGTAGCCAGTGTGGGTTTGTGTGTTGCTATGCTGCTGAACAGGTTTCAGTGTAAAGTATTATACCAACACCAACAAGCAGGGTAGTGGGTTGAGAAGGGAAGGAAATCATGCAGGATTGTATGGCTCTCTCCTAATTCTTTGATTTAGAAGTGATACTATTGGCCAAAATTACTCATTTAACTGTAATGGAGTCTAGGGGTGTAGGGGGAACCAATAGACTATTTTGGTGAGTATTATTGTCTCACCATTACTGTTTAGTTAGCAAAAAAAATAGTACAGTCAAGGATGGAGAAACTTCATCTCACATTATCTTGGGCATACTGTCAGGAAGGATCAGTCCTTGGAGAAAGATATGCGGAGAAAGATGAGGAGTCAGTGAAAGAAAGGAAGGGCATCAATAATGTGGATTGACACAGTGGTGTTATGCAGCATTTGTCTTTTGTTACTGAGCTGTTTCACTCAGCATAATGTCCTCTAGAGTCACCCATGTTGTGTAATATTTTCCGAGTTTCCTGTTTTTCAGTGCTGCATAATATTCCATTGTGTGAATATGCCTTGGTTTTGTATCCATTCATTTGTTGATGGGCACTTGGGTCGCTTCCATTGTTTTGCTATTGTGAATAACACAACAATACAAATGAGTGTGTATATATCTGTTTGCATGGTAGCTCTGGTTTCTTTAGAGTATATTCCTAGTAGTGGAATTCCTAGGTCAAATGATATATCTGTGTCCCAGTTTTTGAGGAAGTGCCACTTCCTCCAACAGTGAATAAGGGACCCAGCCTACCCGTGGAAATTGCCTACTAATTTACAGGCCATCTCTCTCCCCAACTGAAACAAGTCTTCCCTTGAGTCAAAAGATCAAAAGAAATTCAGGCAGGGTGAGCTATACCTCTCTCCTCTGGAGCAGTGAGCTCCTGAACCAAGCTATCACACAAAGGGTCTGCTAACTCCTAGTCATGCAACACTACCACGGCAATGACATGGAAGAAGTAAACTGCTTCACATCCTACACAAAACCAAAACAATATATCATAAAAAATAGTGATCAAAACAGAGAATCTTTGCATTTACTGAAGCCAGAAAGTCTGATGAAACTTTCTGACACAAATATAGATATTATTGTTGTGACAAGTGTTCAGAACAAATGTAGCATAGTGGAGTGGAACTAGGGGGAAGGATTAAATAACAATGAAAGAATTTTTTCTTTTACTTCTCAAAAAGAAAAGCAAATTGAGGGGGAGGGGTGGCCAGGGAGAAAAGTACAATAGTGAATGAATGGAAATCCAAACTCTCTGTAAACTTTCATTAAAATCAATTTAAAAGTAAAAAATTAAATATTTTCAATGGTGAAAGATACACACAGAGAATTACAGGATTCTGCAAGCAAAAGCCAAGAGGAACTTAAAAACAAAAGCAACAACAATCCACGACAATGCAGATAAAACAAATGAATCATTAGAGTCAAACAAACAAGAATCTGCAATCCAGAATATGAGGACCAATGTTTAGATGCTGTCAACATGTTGGAGGGACATATGAGCAGAATTGAAGAGATGAAACACAGAATCAGTAAAATAGAAGATAGAATTCTCAGCACTGATCTGCTAGAACAAAAAAAGCAAAATAAAAAAGTAAGGAAAAAGAAGAAAGTCAAAGAATGACGTAGTACACCATCAAGAGGAATAACAGCATAATTGTAGTCCCAGAACAGGAATAAACAAGTAAAGGCACCAAGAAAGTTGTGGAAGAATTACTAGAAGAAAAGTTTCCAGGCATAATGAAGAATGAGAGCATATATATTCAAGAAGTTGAGCAAAAAAAAAAAAAAAAAGAAGCTGAGCAAACACCATTTAGAATAGACCCCAAACACTAAGGCATATCATAGTAAAATTTGCCAGAACCAAAGAATTGCAGTTTCTTCAAGTCCTGGAGCATAACTCAGACTTGTTGGGTTCTCCCACCATCTCAGTTGAAGTCTCATAAGTATGTGGTCAATTATTAATTACTTGACCGTCTAGAGAAGAACTTCAAGATTTAAGGACTTCTTGGTAGGAAATGTCCTCTTAAACTGAGATTTATCCAAGATTCCAACTTCTGTCTTCTCACTTAAGACCTTTATACTTTTGAAATTGGCTTACAGTGTGGTTGGAATTTATTACATTAGAGAATCTATGTTCATATATGATATTTAAGATATTATACTTAAAGCAGAGGTGCTGTTTTCTGTATTTATCTGAATTTATACAAGCAAGAATCAGATTGACTACACTGGTGGAAGAAA
Source organism: Elephantulus edwardii (assembly GCF_000299155.1). Taxonomy (NCBI): domain Eukaryota; kingdom Metazoa; phylum Chordata; class Mammalia; order Macroscelidea; family Macroscelididae; genus Elephantulus; species Elephantulus edwardii. The sequence continues at coordinate 3,604,694 of NW_006399818.1, forward strand.
TCATTGGAGAAGTTCAATAGCAGCAGTTAAAACCTGGCCAAGTGCTGACTGTGGAACAGACCATCAATTACTCATGTGCAAATTTAACTTGAGGCTGAAGAAAAGGAAAACAAGTCCGTGGAAATAAAGTATAATCTTGAGTTTCTCACTCCTGAATTGAAAAAGCATCTTAAGAAGAGGCTTAAAGTGGCCTCCCCTCCATATTTCAAGTACAGAGGTCCATCCCTTTGGGGATGTTACTTTCTAATGAATCTTTTACTATTTTATCCTAATTTCTGCCTCTTGGTCTTTTTCTTCTCATTTCTAAAGTAGTAAAAAGCTCTAACCTGTACTTTAATGCTCCATGCACTAACATCTGCTCTCTCAAGAAACACAGAAATTGTTGTACACTGTACTACATCCTCTATATCCTGCACTATATCGTCTTCCCCTGATAGAATTCCTTTGCTTGTGTGAGAAGGGCAAACTAGGACATTGATTTCACAGTAAAATTTTGGCTCCAAGAAACACTAAAATTGTTGCACACTGTACTAAATCCTCTGTATCCTGCACTGTATCCTCTTCCCCTGATAATAATTCCTTTATTTGTGTGAGAAGGACAAACTAGGACATTGATGGCACAGTAACATTTTGGCACCTGAAACCTAGGATTATTCAAGATTTCCCACCATCATCAAGTAGACCCAGACATCCAATTGGTGATTGAAATGATGAATGAATCACAGCCACCTCCTATAGGAGTGGATTCTGTAGAAATCGTGGACCATGGCCACTGAATCAGATAGGAGATGCCAGCAGAGGAGGACTGACACAAACTCAGATCTTGGGATGCCCTGACAGCCCTACTTGCAAGCACAGGAAAGTCCGACATCAACCAAAGTGAGCAACCTGCAGAGGTTCTCCATGAGCTGAAACATGGCACTAACTCGTAACTAAAATTGAAGCCAGTCATAAGAAAAAATGGAATCAGGCATGGCATCTCTGTTGTCAGCTGCTTCTTGGCAGAAAACAGACAATACCAGAAAGATTTGATTAATTGTTTTCTTGAGTTCTGCCAATAATAAAATGGGATTTGCTTCTTTAAAAAAAAAGATGTTATTAAAGCATTGAATACCAAAGATTGAAGGCTAGATGAGCTGAGGCATGACATTAAGGATATCATCCATGAAAAGAGCAAAAAGATCACTAAAAATAGAGGAAGGGAAAAAAACGAACAAAATTGATGTCCGAAGAAACCCTGAAAATTGCACTAGAGCAATGAGAAGTCAAAACAAAGGGAGGAGATGCATGAATGAAAGAGTTGAACAAAAGTTTTCAAAAAGCAGCTCAGGAATACAAAGCAAATACTATAATGGAATGTGCAGATATCTAGACTTGAAGAATAAAAAGAGAAGAACTTGCTTAGTATTTCTCAAGCAGAGAGAACTGAAAAATATATTTAATCTTCAGGTTACAATACTTAGGAAAGTTATGAGAAAAATTTTGAATGATCTAAGAAATATCAAAAGAAGATGGAAAGAATACACAGAATCACCATACCAAAAAATATTGACCAATACTAAAATATTTTGGAAAGTACCATATGTTCATTGATTCACATGCAAGCAAGATTCTACTGAAGAGTATCCAAAAACGACTGGAACGGCACATCAGCAGAGAACTACTGAAAGTCCAGGCTGGGTTTAGAAGGGGTCGTGAAACTAGGGACATTGTAGCTAATGTTAGATGGATCTTGGCTGAAAGCAGGAAATACCAGAGGAATGTCTATCAATGTTTCATTGACTGTGCAAAGGCATTTGACTGTGTGGATCATAATAAACTGTGGCTGACTCTGAGAAGAATGAGAATCCAAAAACATTTGATCATGCTAATGTGAAATCTACACTTGAACCAAGAGGCAGTTGTCAGAACAGAGCAATGAAAACACTGCATCGTTCAAAATTGGGAAGGGCGTATGCCAGGAATGTGTCGTGTCTCCATACCTTTTCAACCTGTATGCAGAACAGATTATCCAGGGG
>NW_006399818.1:3607286-3609115 GCF_000299155.1 Elephantulus edwardii
GGCTGTTCCTTGGAGGCAGGGATTCTGAGGCTTCATCTGACATACTCTGGACATGTTGTAAGGTGACCCGGTCCTTGAAGAGGGTCATCATGCTTGGGAGAGTGTAGGGACGATGCAGGAGCGGAAGACCCTCTATGCGGTGGATTGGGTAATCAGGTGACTTGGGCAATCAGGATGGTTGTGTCACAGACAGTGCGATTAGCACAGAATAGAGCAGAGTTTAGGGCTGTTGTATATAAGGTCGCTATGAGTCGCAAGCAACTTGACGGCACATAACAACAACCACCACCATATCATCAAAAGCCAATGATAATGAAGGAAGAAGTTCAAACTCCAGTTAAAACATTGGCAAAAAAGAAAGTCCAAGCAATCAATTAGCAACCAATTGACATATTTCAACTAAAAAGATGCAGCCCTGGAGGTACTCATCATTCTGTGACAGAGAATTTGGAAGACAGTTGCATGGAAGACTGACTGGAAGAGATATATATTTGCTACATTCCCCCCCAAAAGATAATCCAACATCTTTTATCAAACAGTATTATTAATATCTCATACAAGTAAAATACAGATGAAGGTAATTTAAAAAATGGATAGAACAATCAGGGAACTTCCTGACATTCAAGCTGGATTTAGAAGAGGCCATGGCACCAAGGATATCATGTTGATGTCAAATTCTGGCTGAAATTTAAGAGTACTTGAAAAATATCAATTTATGCCTTATTGACTGTGCAAAGGCATTTGACTGTGGATTATAACAAATATTGGCTAACGTTGAGAAGAGTGAAAATCCCACAACAGTTAATTATGCTTGTGCAAAACCTATACCTTGACCAAGAGGCTATTGTGTGAACACAGCAAGGAAAAAGTATCTGTCAGAGTTGTACCCTTTCTCCATAACTATTGAATCTGTATGCTGAGCAAATTATGCAAGAAACTGGACTCTATAAAGAAGAATGTAGCATTAAGATTAGAGGAAGAATCATCAATAACCTTTGTTATTCAGATGATACAACCTTGCTTGCTGAAGATGAAGAAGAATTGAAGCACTTGTTGCTGAAAACGAAACACTGCAACCTTGAATATGAACTGCCTTTCAACATCAAGAAAACAAACTCTTACCACTAGATCAATAGACAACATCATGATAGATGGAGAAAAGATTGAAATTATCAACAACTTCATCTTACTTGGACCCACAATCAGTATACCTGGTACCAGCAGTCTGGAGACCAGGAGATAAATTGCACTGGGAGAGTCTGCAGTCAGGAACCTCTCCAAATTATTGAGGGACAGTGGTATTAGTTTGAGGCCTAAGGTGTGCCTGAATCGAGCCCTGATCTTTCCAGTCACTTGCTGTGAATGAATGTGAGAATTGAACAGTGCATAAGGATGACAGAAGAATTGATGCCCTTTAACTGTGGTGTTGGAGAACAGTGCTGAATGTCCCGAGGACTACCAAAAGAACTAAGGCATTGATTCTTCATTTTTTAAAACTGAAATTTTAATGAAAGATAATAGAGAACTTGGATTTCCATTCATTAATTGTTGCACATTTTCCTCTCTGCCCACTCATTTCATTTTTCTCTTTGAGAAGAAAAAAAAAATTCTTTAATTGTTATACAATACGCCCCCCCCCTTTTTCCTCTACTTTCCTATGCAGCTCTTATCCTGGACTCTTGTCATACAAATAATAATTATATATATCCCTTTTAATCAGTTCTCTCCCTCATCTGTTTCAATGCAGTGTACATTATTTATCCCCTCTTTTATTAGTTTTCCCCCAAACCTGATGGCAGTCCCATTTTACAAAGGTGGCATTAGCAGTA
>NW_006399818.1:3615915-3616957 GCF_000299155.1 Elephantulus edwardii
TCCTCCCTAGTCATTGTCCAACTCTCTGATGCATAACAAGTGATTGCAAAGACCATGGCTTGTATCAGGCGCACCTTTGTCTCCAAAGAGACACCATTGCTCTTGAGTACTTTAGAGAGGTCCCTAACAGCAGACTTTCCCATCGTAATACGTTTTTTGATTTCCTGGCTGCTGGTGCCAAGGTAGGTTGTGAATTTCTAAGCATTTGTCCATTCCCACTAGGTTTTCATATTTGTTTGAGTATAGTTTTTCTGAATATTCCAATATTAGCCTTTTAGTTTTAGTTTGTTCTGTTGTGACATTACCCATTTCATCTTTTAATTGGGTTATTTGTTTCTTTTCCTTTGTTAATTTTCCTAGTCGTTTGCCAATTTTGTTGATTTTTTCCACAGAACCAACTCCTAGTTTTATTGATGGTTTCAGTTGTTCTTCTGTTTTCTATTTCATTTATTTCTGCCCTAATTTTTATAACTGCAGGTTTTTTTAGAGGGTGTCAGGCTTTCTTGCCGTCCTTTTTTCAATTTGTTGGAGATGTTGGGTTAGATAGTCAATGGTCATTTTTTCCTGCCTTTTGATGTGTTTGCTTATTGCTATAAATTGACCTCTGATTACTGCTTTGGCTGTTTCCCAGAAGTTGTGGTAAGTTATGTTTTTATTGTCATTTTTTTCAAGAAAGTTTTTATTTCATTTTTATTTCTTCTTATATCCCTTCATTTTCAAGGGAGTTGTTCAGTTTCCAAATGTATGGGGGTTTTTTTCTCCTTTATCTCCTTTTTATTGATTTCTAATTTTGTAGAATTGTGGTCTGAGAAGATGCTTTGTATTATTTCTATATTTTTTAATTTATTAATGCTTGCCTTGTGATCTAAAATGTGATATATATTTGAGAACATTCCATTCATATTGGAGAATAAGGTAAACTGTGCTTTTTTGGTGTACACTAGCTTATAAATATCTATGAGATAAAATTGGTTTATTGTGTGGTTTAATTCTTAAGCATCTTTTTTTAGTTTCTTTTTGATAGTTCTGTCTTTTCTTGAGA
>NW_006399818.1:3618532-3621394 GCF_000299155.1 Elephantulus edwardii
GAAGAGTGTTAGACAGGTGTGTGTACATGAATGCATGTTGGCTAGGTGCACATGCATATGCACTTGGGGTGGGGGTGGGGCACACACAGACACACACTGGGGATGGGGGCATACATAGGAACCTGAATTGAAAACCAGGAAGCCTTGGTTTTCCCCTTATTAATTGGGTCTGCCACCCCAGTCAAGCTCCAGCTGTCTCATTTCCTCCTGCTTAAGGTGAAGGGGTCCAGCAATCAGCAGTGATACCCCCAAAATAGTTCACTCAAATTCTCACTGTTCTTCTTGCTCCTAGTGAGTGGGTCTAAACACTTCTCAATGCTCCACACTGGCTCACCACTCCCCACCATGGCTCTCTGCTCCCTTCCGAGGCTTGCTGCTTCCATGACTCCAAGTCTAATTATTTCAATAATAGTCCTCACTCAAATTCTAGCTGTCCTACTCGCTCCATGTGTTTTGCTCCATGTGCGTCCAGCACTGATTCTTCTTCAATCATCCTTAGTCATTGTCCAGCTCTCTGACACATAACAAGTAATTGCAAGACCATGGCCTATATCAGACACACCCTAGTCTCTATACTGACATTATTGCTCTTCAGTACTCTAGAGAGGTCCCTGAAATCAGATTCTCCCAAAGCAATTTATCTTTTAATTTTCTGACTACTGGTGCCAAGAGTGTTCATTGTGGAATCAAACAAATAGAAGTTAACCATCTCAATCTTTTCTCCATCTGTCCTGAAGCTGTCAGTTGTCCCAATGGTGAGAATCTTTGTTTTCCTAATGTTGAGCTTCGGTTCATATTGAAGACTACAAAAAGAATCAATGCCTTTGAATTGTGGTGCTGGAGAAGGGTGTTGAACATAATGTGTATTGTCAGAAGAACAAAGAGGTCAGTCCTGAAGAGGGTGAAGCCTAGCTGCTCATTGGAAGCAAGGATTTTGAATCTCTGTTTCACATCCTTTAGGCATGAGACTAGGAGGGACCAATCCTTGGAGAAGAACATCATGGTGGAGGGACAGCACAGAGAGGAAGACTCAGAACTAGATGGATTAACTCAGTCACTGGAGAAGTAGATTGGGTCTGTCAAAAGTGATGAGATTGGATTAGGACAGGTCATGGTTCAGAAATGTTGTACATATGGTCAGTATGAGTTACAGATAACATAATAACATACTCACAAAACAACAAAATAAACCAAAAGAAAAGATATGTCTTAGAGAAGATGTAGCCAGAGTGTTCCTCAGAGACAAAGATCATAAAGTTTCATCTCACATACTCTGGACATGTTACTAGGAGAGGTTGTTCCTTGGAGAGGGACATCATGCTTAGGAAGGTGGAGGGATGGTGAAAGTGCCGAAGACCTTCAACCAAATTGATTAATACATTAACTGCAAGTATAAGATTGAGTATGTCAGAGATTGTGGGGATGGCACAGGATAGTACAGAGTTCAATTCTGTTGTTCATAGTGTTGCTAGGAGTCATACTTGACATGACAGCACCAAACAACAATGACCTCACTAACATGGCTACTTTCAAGAGATTAGGCCTTTAGGTGAGAATCTTTGTTTTGTGAATGTGGAGAATGACCCCTTAAGATCATACAATGGAGGATGAGTACTTCATTATATTACTGACAAATTACATCATGATGTAGTTTCAAGATGACATCATTAAATCATGGGAATCATCTTCCAACCAAGTTGAGGCATAACCTTAACCATTACAGCCAGAGGTACTTCTACCTCACATTGTAATAGTCAACATTTATTATATATTCTCTACAGTAAAATAGTCCAACAGTAGATGTTCTACTGTTATCATAAATGTGAAGTGTCAGATAGCAAGTTGGTAAGTGAGGAGTGAGTGTACTGTTTCTAATGTAGTTATTAGTGCTGAGCCATCACAATGCTGGCTCCTTTGCAAAGACCCCTAAGCAATAATTTATATAAAATACGTAAAAAGACTCTAACCAAGGCTTCAGATTGGTCCATTCTAGTTTCACCCCCTGCTGAGGGTTTGCCTTTCCACCCTCGTTATATCAAATTAGAATCTGCATTTTAACAGGATTCTGATTCAGTGTATCTGGGGTAGAAAAAGGCACTTTGGTGGTGAATTGTGTCAGGCTACTAACCATAATGTTGCAAGTTTGAATCCATGAGGTGCTCTTCAGAAGAAAGATGAAGATTATCCTCCTGGAAAGAGTTATACCCTCAGAAATTGAATGGAGGGCCTCAAATAGGTGGAATAGAATTTATGGTAATAGGTTTAGAGGTTTAAGAGAGTTATTGTTGTTGTTATGTGCTGTCGAGTCGCTTGTGACTCATAGTGACCCTATGTACAACAGCCCAAACTCTACCCTGTCCTGTGTCAATCTTACTGTCCTCGACACACCTATCCCAACTACTCCAGTCACTGAATCAGTCCACCTCATAGAGGGCCTTCCCCTCCTGCGCCTGCCCTTCACCCTCCCAAGCATGATGTCCCTCTCCAAGGACCTGTCTCTCCTTACAACATGACCAAAGTATGCCAGACGAAGCCTCAGAATCCTTGCCTTTAAGCAGCAGCCCGGTTTAACCATCTCCAGGATAAATCTATTTGTTTTCTTAGCAGTCCATGGTACTCTCAATACTCTTCTCCAGCACCACAGCTCAAAGACATCAATTCTCCTAGTCATTATCCAACTCTCTGATGCATAACAAGTGATTGCAAAGACCATGGCCTGTATCAAATGCACCTTAGTCTCCAGAGAGACACCATTGCTCTTTATTACTTTGGAGAGGTCCCTAACAGCAGACTTTCCCATGGAAATATGTCTTTTAATTTCCTGGCTACTGGTGCCAAGAGTGTTGACTGTGGAGCCAAGCA
>NW_006399818.1:3621600-3649435 GCF_000299155.1 Elephantulus edwardii
TCTTCCACCAATCCTGATGCCACACCTCTCCTCATAGAGCCCAGCCCCCTGGATAATCTGTTCTGCATACAGGTTGAAAAGATATTTAGAGAGTAGAATGGAAAATTCTAAGCAGAATGTCTACTTGGAATAAACTAGTCTGAAATTCTATTTTTAGCCACATTATGGTTTTATCTTCTTAAATAGTGCAAGGTTTATCTTGTACTTCAAGATGACATCACTTGTGTTAATACACCTGGAACTTGGTTAAAGGATCTTTTACTAGAGAGCAGCTTCTTATGTCATGTGGAATTCTCTTGCCTTCTTATTTAATAAGGTTAAGGGATGCTGCATTGGTCATAAAGTCACTATATGACCTCTCGCCTATCAGCCTACTGAAAATAGTTGAGTCTCTGACAGAAACAGTTGGCTGTTGAGTGATAGAATGGGTTTATAATACAGCCATGGTAGGAGGAAAGAAATAAGGTGATAATGTTAATCATTCTCCTTTTTTGCCCACCAACTAGTGATACACACCCATATCTTGTTTCATTATTACACTTTATTGCATTTTGTAGATATTGTGTTTGTTTTTATAAATTGTAGATTTATAGGTACCCTTCATTGAAACAAGTTTGTTGACACCATTTTTTTCAACAACATATGCTGACTGTATCTCTGTGTCACATTTTGGTAATCCTCACAATATTTCAAACTCTTCCAGAATGTTATTACACACAAAATTGACTACAATAAAGTATAAACATAACTTTTATATGTACTTGGAAACAAAAATATTGCTTTATTGTGTAATGCACACTTTATTGTGAAGGTCTGTAACTAAACGTGTAATACATATTTTCCTTAAATGAGGCAATGTCCTCTCGTATTATGATACAGAGACAAAGAAATTTTTCTGTCTAACCTCACGAATATCCTAGTATTTTGGCTTTCTTTGGTTTTAAATTAAGGATCTCTAGTGACACAGTTTTGAGTACTACTAGCCAAATGATCATGGGAGAAAGATGTGGGAGTCTCCTTTTGTTATGATCACAGCCTTGGAAACCCTATGAGATAGTTTTGTTTAAGTTATAATCAGTTCAGTAGCAATGGGGTTTGGCTTTTAAATTAGGGTATTGTCTTGATAGAAGGAAACAACTGTTTCCTAGAATGTGGAGATCACTGTTACGAGCATTGGGATTTTTTTTCTTCATGTGAAATGAGGACTGCAATATGGTGCTGTTAGAAGCTTTTATGCTCAATTTATAGTTAAGAGCATGTGCATAGCCAAGATTAGATTTAGAAGTCTATACGTACTTGTTATTGTTTGCTTCATGCATCTGTCACACCACAGCTGTGGTATTAGAATTGACCTGTTGTATTCGTTTTCTTACTACTGCTGTAACAAGTACCAAAGTACAAGGCAACAAGTACTGTGCTCAATTTAGTGGTTTAGCATAGCACCTACACTATGTTTTGAAGGTCAGAAGTCCAAAATTAGTCTCTCTGGGCTAAAACATAGGTGTTGTCTAGAAGCTCCAGGAGAAAATATGTTTCCTTGACGTTTCCTTGACTTTTCCTTGTTTTTAGAGGCCATCTTGGTTTGCAGCTCACTTGTAATAAGAGCAAGGGGGGCATGTACTTTGTGGAGTCTGACTTCTACCAATTCCACCAGGAGGAACTGCTCCCCAAAGCAGCATCCACAACATAAAACTAATTACCCTGAGGCCCACACCCCTGCATCTAGTTATAGGTAGCCCAAAAGTTTGCAGTGAACACACAGACTACACAGAACTGTGCATATTCGGGTTAACAGTAAAATACAATCCCTTAGTCCAAAGAGTTTCTCATTTAACAGCCAAATACAATCCCTTTGTTCAAAAGGTTCCTCAATGAACAGCAAGATACAGTCTCGGAGTCCAGATCACTTCTCGGTTTACAGCAAGATGCAGTCTGTGGCCCAGGAATCTCCAGCCCTGAAGGAAGCACCTGCCCATTCTCCTGTACTTCCTCTCTTCTCCTGGTGGTGAGAATTCCCCTTTCTGTCCCTGAATCTGCTCCATTTAATGAGTAGACTAGCCAGTCCCTGTGGAATGACTAACATGCTCTATTTGAATGTGGAAGAGATGGCTCACACAGTTGGTGTGTGTGTGTGTGTGTGTGTGTGTGTGTGTGTGTGTCTACCAGAGGTTCGCGAGAGGTCTGTCTACAATGAAATTAGCCACTGAAAAACATATGGAGTACTGTTCAGGGACTGAACTGGAAGTGTTATCAAGGATAACTAGTTAACAAGTGTTTGTGATTATAGTGGGCCTACCTGGATAATCAAAGATACTCTTCCTATTTTAAGATCTTAGTTCTGTCTGTAACTTTAGTTGCCCCCTGAAATGCAGTCTACCATGCCTACAGGTTATGGTGATTTAAACTTGGGTACCTTTGAGAGAGAATCATTCTGCCTACCATACCTCTTGTACGGAGAATGACATGTAATATTATTGTTGTCAGTTGCCTTCGAGTCTAGCACAACACATAGAGACCCTATGAACAAAAGGCCTGAAGCCTCTCTAGAACTATCAATATTTATCAAAGTTTATAGAGTTTCTGGAGGCATATTATTTAGGAAGTGGATGCCACTCCTGCTTCCAAACCTGTCATAGTGTGTTATTGTTTTTATGTGCCATTGAGTCACCTGCAATGAGGAATTATTATAAGGTGGGCTTTTCTGTCTTTTGAAGTTTTGTTTTTATCATAACTAGTGCTGCTTCCTAGTTGTAGTGTCATTTGTCAAACACTTTAAGGTGCAATCACTAAATTTAAATATCCACATAATTAATGAATATAATTTTACAATTTCCCCAGTTTTACAATTTAGACAATTAAACATAAACATTGATTATCAACCATTTAATGAGATTAGAAACTGCTAGTAAATTACTTATTGATTATGTTTGTTATAATTATTTTACCTATATTGTAGATCTTTTAACTAAGTTAAGATCTGAAGTTGTTTCTGATGTGACCTATTCTTTTATCATCTTCAAATCATCAATAGGTTGCTACTTTGAATTTCTCATGTTCTGGCATCATAAACTGGAATTTTTAGTGTCATCTTTGATGCACTAAATTGTCGTCTTTAGATCCAAGGCCCTGATGCTTATGTTATCTCATTTCCCTGAAATTGCAATAAACTTCTAGTAATTTGCTCTTATTCTAATTTTTCATCCCTGCAGTCAATCCTTATTTCAGATAGGTGAATTTAATTTTTCTTCTACAAATAATTACTTCCTGTTGATTTATTTACTAGCTGTGTGACTTTGCAAAAGTAGTTAACTTTTCTTTGAGACTCTGAAAACAAGATACTAATATTATCTCAGAAGCAGGGGTGCAAATGGTAAGCATTTAGATGCTCACTTCAGAAGGAAAGTAAAAAAACAATCATCTCTGAGAAATCAGCCCTTGAAAACCTCTATGGGGCATAGTTTTACTCTGACAAATATCTTGCCCTGAGTCAGAAGCGACCCAATGCTAACTCATTGTTGATATGGCTGTGAAAATAAAATTAATTACATGTTAAATTCTTAAAAGAGTATCAGACATATATTAAGCCTTCAGATTCTAACCACTGGGCCAATTGGCAGCATCAGCATGGATGGTGAAGAGATTGAGATAGTTAACAGTTTTAGTTTACTTGGCTCCACAGTCAACACTCTTGGTAACAGCAGCCAGGAAATCAGGAGACGAATTGCATTGGGAAAGTCGGCTGTGAGGGACCTCTCAAGAGTACTGAAGAGCAACGATGTCAGGCTGAAGACTAAGGTGCGCCTGATCAGGGCTATAGTCTCCGCAGTTATGTGCTATGCATCAGAGAATTGGACAGTGAATAGGGATGATAGAAAGAGGATTGATGCCTTTGAGCTGTGGTGCTGGAGAAGAGTGCTGAATATACCATGGACTGCTAGGAGAACAAACAGGTTTGTCCTGGAGAGGGTGAGGCCAGAGTGTTCCCTGGAGTCAAAGATTCTGAAGCTTCGTCTGACATATTTTGTGCATGTTGCAAGGAGGGACTGGTCCTTGGAGAGGGACATCATGTTTGGCAGAGTGGAGGGGAGGCGAAGGAGAGGAAGACCTTTGGTGAGATGGATCGATTCTGTGACTGGAGCAGTGGGAATAAGTGCGTTTGAGATGGCTAGGTTGGCACAGGATAGAACAGCATTTAGGGCTCTTGTACATAGGGTCGCTATGAGTCGCAAGCGACTCGATGGCACATAACAACAACAACAGCAAATATTTGCTGAAACTACTTGGTAGGATTTCCTATTTTGAGTGATCCAGGAAACATCAAAAGTAGATGGAGGGAATACACAGACTAATGGTACCATAAAGAATTGTACGACATGGAAATATTTCTGACAGAGATGGTAAGGATGGCAAGGTTCTGATTGGCTATTCGTAGAATCACTATGAGTCATTCTTGACTCAATGGCACCTAACACCACCACCACCACTATATGATCAAGAACCAGTGATAATGAAGAGAGAAGTTCAATATGCAATAAAGACATTAAAAAAAGTAAGACCCTAGGAGTTGATGGAATACCAATTGACATATTTCATGACTGAGGCATCCCTGAACATGATAAGCAGTGTATGCCAGGCAGTTTGGAGAACAGCAACCTGGCTGACTGTCCCATGCCCAAGAAAGGAATATGGAAATTACTGAACAATATCATTAATATAACATGCAAGCAAAATACAGCTGAAGATCATTCAAAAACAGCTATGACAGTACATGGATAGAGAACGTCTAGAAGTTTGAGTTGGGTTTAGAAGAGGCTGTGAAACCAGGGATATCATTGTTGTTGTGAGATGGATCCTGGATGAAATCAAAGAATACCAGAAGTATGTCTAGTTGTGTTTTATTGACTATGAATGAGAATCCCAGAACACTTAGTTGTGCTCTTGTGAGACCTATACCAAGAGGCTATTGTGCAAACAAGAGCAAGGGAAAACGACATAGTTTAAAATTAAAAAAGGTGTGTTTCAGGGTTGCATCCTTTCTTTATACCTACTTAATCTGTATGCTCAACTAATTAATTATTCAGAAATCTAGACTCAATGAAGAAGAATGTGCCAGCAAGATTGGAGGGAGACTCATCAATAATCTGCATTATGTGTTTGACACAACCTTGCTTGGTGAGAGTGAGGAGGACTTGAAACATTTGCTGTAGAAGGTTAAACACTACAGCCTTCAATATGGTTTGCATACCAACATTCAGAAAGCAAAAATCCTCACTGCTAGACCAATAGGGAATGTCATGATAGCTGGGGAAAAGATGGAAAGAGCCAACCGCTTCATCTTACTTGAATCCACAATCAAAAAACACTTAGTACTAATCATCAGGAAATCAGCAGACATATTGCACTAGGAAAGTCTATATATAGCCAGAGACCTCTCCAAATTACTGGGAAGCAATGATGTCACTTTGAAGACTAAGATGCACCTGTCAGGCCATGGTCTTTTTAGTCATTTTCTATGCATCAGAGGACTGGACAATGCATAAGGATGACTGAAGAAGAACTGATGCCTTTGAACTGTGGTGTGGGAGGAGAGTACTGAATATCTCATAGACTGGCAAGAGAACAAACAGCTATGTCTTGGAGAAGGTGCAACCAGAGCGCTCCTTGGAGGCAAGGATGATAAAGCTTCGTTTCACGTACTTTTGGCATGTGGCTATAAGAGGTTATTCCTTGGAGAGAGACAAAATGCTTGGAAACTTGGAGGGATGGTGAAGGAGAGGAAGACCCTCAACCAGGTGGATTGATACATTGACTGCAACAGTGGGCTTCAGTGTGTCAGAGATTGTGAGGATGACACAGGAGAGGACAAGATTAAAAAATATTTTTCATAGGGTTGTCGTGAGTCATACTTTACTGGATGGTACCTAACAACAACAGCTGCCTTAGCTAGGCAATCTTATTTTCAGTTCTTTACATGGATTCTCTGAGTCTGCTTTACTTCCCTGAATGTGGCTTTACAGTCCTGCTTCTCAGCCTTCCTTTCTGTCATTGCCTCTGTCTAGATTGCCTTTCTCTTTCTTGTCAGTTTACTCAACTCCTCCTCGTTATTTATGGCTCATCAGTAGCACTTTCTCCAACTCTCCTAAAGCTGGTGGACTAGACACTGTGGGAGAGAAAAGTGAAGCCTTTGAAGAGGAGGACTGAAAGGAAGTAGCCCCTAGTAGTTAGCAATACTCTCACCATTTTGCCTTTCTTGTAGTTATTTCATGCACATTAGGCTTTCAAGTTACTAACCCTTTGCTGCTTCTTATAAGGAAGATAAGAATAATTTGTACTTATCAAATATTCCTTCAGTAACTAACCCTGTATCAGTGTTTTACTGTAAATTCTGCTTGTTATTGGTGGTGTTAGGGGCCCTCCAGTCAACTCATAGCCAATCATATGATAGTCCAATGCCAGTTCATTTCAGCTTGCCAAAGTCTAGGATACCAATCTTCAAATATTCCATTTCACTTTTGACAAGCTCTTATTTTCCTTGATTCACACTTTGCACATTTTTTGTTCTAACAATTACTGTATGCTTACAGATATTTCCTTCTTTTTTTGCATTATGTCATAACAGCAAATGAAGGTCCTGGAAGCTTTAATCTATCAAAGCTGTTAAAGTTGACTCTACTTGAAGAGAGGCAACTCTTTCCTAGTCATATTTTGAGTGCTTCCCAACCAGAGAAGTTCATCTTCTGGTATCATCTCAGATAATGGGACAGTGCTATTCATAAGGTTTTCACTGGCTGATTTTTAAGAAGTAGATTGTTGTTGTGTACCATCAAACTGGAACCAACCCACAGCTGACCCTCCAGTGGGTTTTCAGAGACAATTAATCACACAGGAAGAGATTGTCCATCCTTCTCCCGTGAAGCAGCTTGTGGACTCGAACCACGTGCCTTTGGGATTGCAGGGCAGCATACTTTTTATTCTTTCTTTGGACAGGAATCTCTGTCTATCTGAAACCGATCTACCGTGGATGACCCTGCTGGCATTTGATATACTGATATATAAGTTATCACAGTTTGAAGAACTTACAGACAAGTGGTGACAGTATTGACTTCTTGGGTTATATGCTGTCAAATCAGAACTGACTCACAGTTGACCCTCCAGTGAATTTTCAGAGGCTGTGAATCACATGGGAGGAGATTGTCCATCTTTTCTCTCACTGAGTATTGTCTAAGTGCCAAAACACACATGCCATATAGATATTGAATGTGTGTGTCTGCACACATGTGTGTTTTAGAGTAGATTAGCTTATACATATCAAGAAGAGGCAAAAAAAAAAAAGATTACTGTTGGCTCTACAGTGCTGCAGGAAGATTTTGATAGATACTGTTTATTGTTGTCAAGGGTCTGACTCAGGCCTTCCTGAGAAAGGTCATTAGTGACACCCAACAAATCATTTTTATGCTGTGGCCGATGTGAAAGTCAAATGGAAATTGTTTATAGAAGTCAATGAAAGTGAAGCTCTTTGTCAATCTGCTTAAAAAGAACTTCTCCCAAACTTCCCAGTTCACAGTCTAAAATGCCATAACTAGAAGTGAAAGAAATAAAGGAAAAGAAAAGACCTGGCTTTATTAAACACTGTGGGAATGTGGGCTGGGAAAAGAAATGTTTTTCAGAGCAAGAGCCTCCCTTCCAGCTCCAGGACCACACAGGCCCCTTCAGTTTCAGCTCAACAATGTGGACACTCAAGGCAGAAGGCTGCCAGTGTGGCTGGATGGAGCCCACCACGCAGTAACTGCCGGCTGGAGCAGAACGACCAAAGGGAATTGAAGTCCGTGATTAGGAAATTGAAGACTGGCTGAAAACTTGAGATTTCCTGTACTTAGCTGGGAGGACTTGTGAGAGATTTGATTAGAATGCACCGGAGAGGCCAAATTCTTTGTCTCTCTTGGTCTCCACTGGACTGAAGTGGTAGGGTGCATTCCAGTGCCCTTATTGGATTTGCCTCTGAAGCTCTAAAGCATTCAAAAGTAAAATTCCATTGATCTGAGAGTCAGGGAGGGGTGGGAGGACGGCATTACAGGTTTAATTTCCAGTTTGAGACCACTTCCTAGCACTTACCTTCCTTTACTTAGTATCTTATCCATAAAAAGGGACAAAATTAGTGTGTAAGAGGTAAAATAGGAAAGGAAAATTCCTCAGCATCAATACTAGTAAAAAACCAAATGTATGAAGCACTTCTAAAATGAGTTATGAAAATGGATATTTTTAGTATCATTTCTGCCCAAATCCAGTACAGTTGGGTTTACCAGAAATAAGAAGCAAAAGTAAGATGAGATGTTGTATGCAGTGGTAAATCATAGTTAATAGAAACATTTTTATATAAAGGGGAGGAGAAGCTGTGAATGTATGATAGCTAATGGATTCATGCAATCAAATCCACATATCTAAAAAAAAAATTAAAATGAGGAAGGAAAGACCAGATTACTTTGGGTAAAGTGGAATGCCAAGGAATAGTCTGCGAAGATAACTTGTGGGTTCCTGACAGGTATATAGCAAGACATGAACAGAGTGTGCGAAATTCTGTTTTCCCAGCTCTGGTAGACCCAAATGATAATGGAGATGCCTTTTTTCCTTCACCTCTGTGAACTCCCTCAAAGTTAGCCCTTTGATTAATTCTGCCAATTTAGTGTGCTGCCGGAGTCATTTTGATTTAGTGACACTTTGAATCCATCTCCTGTGTTTTCCCCCTCCTTCGGTCTAAAGTTAGCATAGCCATAGCACTCTGATGCACAGTTGCCCTGTGCTTCTGAACTCTCGTCTTCCAGAGAAGCTCCTAGTGTGGCTGCATTTGATTTCCTAATATAGAAGAAGGCATAGCTGAAGCACCTCTGCAGCTGTTTTACATGGTAAATATAAATGACAGCGCTCTCTCCTAGGTCCCATTTTATCTTGAACATCGATTTCATATGCCAGCCTTCCTTTCTTGTCCTTTCACGTCAGGATTCCTTCCAGTCATTTTCAGCAAAATCAATTCCCACATTCATGATGGCACAGCCCTGCTTACGTCCTAACAACCTATTTACAATTGGGTCCACGTTGTCAAAAATGGTAGAGAGAAATAAAGAGGCAAGGAAAGAAGGCATGCATTGTTTGTAATGACGTCCCCAATGCGCAAGGTTCCTGCACTTGCCCAGCACCTTTCCTGGTCCGTATTAGGTACTGAAGAGTGTATATTTTGCAATAGAGAAATTTCATATGCAGAATGAATAACGATAACAGATTTCTAAAAATAATTTTTAAAAATTAGCTCTTTCTAAATTTTAAGTGGGAAAGATATTTGTAAATTTTAGTCATGAGAAATTAAGTCAGAGAATGTTACCCAACTTGGCTCAACTCTCCTCACTCTTGTCAAAAAAGTTGTTTTTGTTATGTACCATCGAGTTGCCTGTGACTCATAGTGATCCTAAGTAAAACAGCTCTGAACCCTGTCCTGTCCTGAGCGAGTATCACTGACTCCAACACATCTACCCCTCATTACTCCAGTTACTGTGTTAATCCATCTCATCCTCTTCTTCTCTGTGCTGTCCCTCCACCCTTCTGAGCATGATGTCCTTCTCCAAGGAACAGTCCCTCCTGGACACAGGCCCAAAGTATGTGAGATGGAGCTTCAAAATCCTTGTCTCCAAGGGGAAACTAAGTTTCACCCTCTCCAATACAGAACTGTTTGTTCTCTTGGAAGTCCCTGGTATGTTCAATACTCTTCTCAAGCACCACACTCAAAGGCATAGATTCTTCTTCTGTCATCCTTGGTCATTGTCCAGCTCTCTGATACAAAGTAAATAATTGTGAAGACTGTGGCCTGGATTACACACACCTGAGTCTCTAGACTAACATTGTTACGTCTCAGGATTCTGCAGAAGTTCCTGACAGCTGACTTTCCCAGTGCAATTAGTCTTTTTGATGTCCTGAATTCTAATACCAAGAGTTGATTAGGAACCAAGCAAGCTGAAGCTGTTAACAATCTCAGTCTCTTCTCCATCCATCATGGTGCAACCAGTTAGCCCAGTCATGAGAATCTTTGTCTTCTTGATGTTGAGCTGTTGTGGCCCAAATCCAGTTTCCCCCCAAGTCACCAAGGAGTCGACACCGATGCAAGGGCAAGAGGGAATTTATTTCAGATTCGAATCCGGGGCCGCGATCCAAACCGTGTTCATACAACAGGGAAGATGGCCGCAGGCCCCGATTCTGGGCTGTCCCGCCTATTTAAAGGGGAAAGCCCGCGAAAACAGGGCGATACAGGATTGTCTGGTTCAAAGGAAGGGCGCGAAAACAGGGTGATACAGGATTGGCTGATGTTTGGGTGGGGGCTCTTTTCCCCCTTCCCCCACCGCCTTCAGTTTACTGCTCTAGAGGCTTATACATTTTAAAATGACATATTGGTTACAAAATGGAGCCCCTCAGAGCTTCAACTCATATTAAAGATTAAAGTCTTTGATTTTCTGCAGCAAGTGCTTCAGGTCCTCCCCAGTTTCAGAGAGCAAGGTTGTCATCTGCATATTGCAGGTTGTTGATGAGTCTTCCTCCAATCCTGAGGCTACATTCTTGCTTATAAAGCCCAGCTTCATGAATGCTCTGTTCTGCATATAGATGAAAAGATACATCCCTGACACATTCCTTTCCTGATTTTGAGCCATGAAGCATTTCCTTGATCTGTTCTGAGAACTGCTTCTTGGTCCAAGCATAGGTTTCACATGAACACAATTAAGTGCTCTGGGTTCCCTATTCTCCTCAAAGTCAGCAACAATTTGTTATGATCCCCGTAGTCAAATGCCTTTGTGTAGTCAATAAAACACAGATAGGCATTCTTCTGGTACCCTTTGCTTTCTGCCAAGATCCATCTGACATTGGCAATAATGTCTTTTGTGCCACCAACTCTTCTAAACCCAACTTGTATGTCTGGAATCTTCAGCAGGATTTTGCTTACATGTGATTAATATCATTGTTCACGTTTGATAATTTCCATGCCCTGTCATGTCACACTTTTTTAGACTGGGAATACATATGGATTTTTTCCAGTCAGCTGGCCAGGTAGTTGTCCTCCAGATTTCTTGGAACAATCTGATGAACACATTTAGGGCAGCATCTGTTTGTTGAAATATGTCAACTGGCATTCCATGTGTTCCTGGGGCCTTGTTTGTCATTGGCTTTTTTGTTTATTGGTTCGGTTTTTTGGTTTGGTTTGGTTTTTTGTGGTGATTTTTCCCCCCTAATTCCTTCAGAGCAGCCTGAATTTCCTCCTTCATCACCATTACCTCTTGATCATATGTAGTTTCATGAAATTCTTCTGTCAGTCAATTGTTTTTAGTACAGTGATTCTGTATACTCCTTCCATCTTCTTTTAATGCCTCCTGGATCATTCAGTATTTTGTCCATAGCATCCTTAAGTATTGCAACTTGAGGCTTGCATTTGTTCTTTAGTTCTTTCAGTTTAAGAAACGCCAAGTTTGTTTAGCTCTTTTGATTTTCTGACTCCAGCATTTGTACATTTCATGGTAATGCTTTGCTATGTCTTCCAGAGCTGCCTTTTCAAATCTTCTGTTCTGTTCCTTCACTTCCTGTTTTCTTCCCTTTGCTTTGGCTTCTCAGTGCTCTAGCACAGTATTTAGAGCCTCTTGTGACATCTATATCTATCTTTTCTTCCTCTTCTATCTTTGTAATGACTTTTTGCATTCTGCCTGGATTTTTCTATTATCATATTAGCCTCTTAGCTGGCCTCCCAATAGTTTTTTTTTTTTTTCTTAAAACAACTGGAGTGATTTTCTAGATCTTTTTATGTCTAATCATAAAACGCCTCAGCTCAAACTCTTTGTGTCTCTTCATCTCGCTTGGCGTAGAAGTCAAAATCCTTACAGTATTTTGACGATCTAGTCAAAGTTGGTTTTGGCGTTCTCAATCTCAGTCTCAATTTGAGCAAGAGCCTATGGTGATGAAAGAAGAAGTTCAGGCTGATTTGAAGGAAATGGCAAAAAATAAGGCTCCAGGAATAGATGGTATACCAATTGACATATTTCAGTTAACAGATGCTGCCCTGGACGTGCTCACCAAGTTGTGCCAAGAAATCTGGAGAACAACCAATTGGCCAACTGACTGGAAGAGATAAATATTTGTTCCTATCCCAAAGAAAGGTGACCCAACAGAATGTGGAAACTACAGAACAATCTCACTGATTTCACATGCAAGCAAGATTTTACTGAAGATTATCCAAAAACGACTGGAACAGCACATCAACAGAGAATTACCAGAAGTCCAGGCTGGTTTCAGAAGGGGTTGTGGTACTAGAGATATTGTAGCTGATGTTAGATGGATCTTGGCTGAAAGCAGGGAATACCAGAGGAATGTGTATCTGTGTTTCATTGACTATGCAAAGGCATTTGACTTTGTAGATCATAACAAACTATGGCTGACTCTGAGAAGAACAGGAATCCCAGAACACTTGATCGTTCTAATGCGAAACTTATACTTGGACCAGGAGGCAGTCATCAGAACAGAGCAAGGGAACACTGAATGGTTCAAAATTGGGAAGGGCGTACGCCAGGGATGCATCCTATCTCCATACCTTTTCAACCTATATGCAGAACAGATTATTTGGGAGGCGGGGCTCTATGAGGAGAAATGTGGGGTCAAGATTGGTGACGATTTATCAATAATCTGCGTTATGCGGATGACACAACCCTGCTTGCTGAAACTGAGGAGGACCTGAAGTGCCTGCTTCAGAGTGTCAAGGACTGTAGCCTCCAATATGGATTGAGGCTCAATGTCAAGAAGACAAAGATTCTCACCACTGGACCAATTGGCAGCATCAGGATGGATGGTGAAGTGATTGAGATTGTACACAGCTTTAGTTTGCTTGGCTCCATAGTCAACAGTCTTGGCACCAGCAGCCAGGAAATTAAAAGGTGCATTGCCATGGGAAAGTCTGCTGTTAGGGACCTCTCCAAAGTGCTGAAGAGTAATGGTATCTCTTTGGAGACTAAGGTGCGTCTGATACAGGCCATGGTCTTCACAATCACCTGTTATGCATCAGAGAGTTGGACAATGACCAAGGAGGATAGAAGGAGAATTGATGCCTTTGAGCTGTGGTGCTGGAGAAGAGTATTGAGAAAACCATGGACTGCTAGGAAAACAAACATGTTTGTCCTGGAAAGGATTAAACTGGGTGGCTCCTTGGAGGCAAGGATTCTGAGGCTCCGTCTAACATACTTTGGACATGTTGTGAGGAGAGACCGGTCCTTAGAGAGGGACATCATGCTTGGGAGGGTGGAGGGACAGCGCAGGAGAGGAAGGCCCTCTATGAGGTGGATTGATTCAGTGACTCGGATAATTGGGATGGGAGTGTCAGAGACAGTGCGATTGGCACAGGACAGAGTGGAGTTTAGGGCTGTTGTACATAGGGTCGCTATGAGTCGCAGGCGACTCGACAGCACATAACAACAACAACAACAGTCAAAGTTGGTGCTCGGACCTCGTCTTTGACAGTTCTATCTCCCTCCTTCTTAACCATCACAGAGTTCTGCTCCAGTTACACTTGATATTACTGATCCAGACATACTCCCCAGTTTTGCATTTGCTTCTCCTTCTATCTGCAATTATATTTCCACAAAAATCTCTGTGACTGGGCCTCTTTCCTCCTTCCAGTATTTACTCAACTGTTAACTTCTCCATGAACCTTCCTCCAGTCGTTCAATTTAAGGTAATGCATTCATTTCATTCCTTCTTCTTGTTGTTAGTTGCCAATAAATGGTTCAGACTCATGTCAACCATATGGTTCAGACTCATGTCAACCATGTGCATATTTGAAGTGAACACTGACTGGTTCCTCCTATACCATCCTCACAATAATTTCCAAATTTGAGACCATTGTTTTGGCCATTATGTCAGTCCATCTTGTTGAGTGTCTTCCTCTTTCTTGTCAGCCCTCTACACAGTATGATGTCCTTCTCTAGAGACTAGTCTCTTCTGATCAAATGTCCAAAGTACATAGATGAAGTCTCACCACCCTTGTTTCTAGCGTGCCTTCTGGCTGCATTTCTTTGAAGACAGATTTATTTGTTCTTCTGCTAATCCATGGTGTGCTTGAATTCTTCACCAACATCATGAGCCAAAGGCATCAGGTTTTTAAAAAAGAAAAGTAACTTCAAAACTACAAAACCTTTCCTATTCATTGGTGTAAGTTTTCAGAAGTTGGAAATCTCATGAGAGGAGATTGGTAGACTCAAAAGCTAGTGGATTCAAACTGCCCACCTTTGGTTTGGCAGCACAGTTCCCTACCCATTAGGTCAGCAGAGCTCTCTGTTCTTCAGTCTTCCAAGTTCAATATTCAGCAATTATAAATACCATGATTTAGGTCATGAGTTACTATCACTACCTTATCTACTTTACCTTTTATTGATTTATACAGTTATTGTCCATCTACCATATGAGAAGTTAAACTCCAGGTGATATGAATGTGTGATTAGTGGATTTCCTATTATATAACTGCAACTAGGAATAGGATGATGGACTAAAATATTAGCTCAATGAATGAGAGACTTCTCTACTATGTTGACCAAGCCACAATGGTTATCTTGATTAACCTATCACTTAGCAAGACAAGTAGGCTATTTCTTAGTATAGTATAGTTGAGAAATATGACTTAATTTGTGCTTAAATGTATGTGACAGAAAGAAATTCCACCTAGCCTATATTCCACAAATAAATGTTTTTCTCTCTGTGTAATTACCTTAAACTTCTTAGGGATCAAACCTGTTGATCTGCAAGTGGATGCTTCATCAATTTACCATTTATTAAGAAAATTCTTAGTACTTTATCATTTCTCTGAAGAGCTCTGGTGGCATAGTCATGAATGCAAACAGCTTCTAAATGTCTGACTTTAATTTACCTGTAGCTTTATGAGAGAACTATGTGGCAGCCCCCTTCCATGGATGCAAAGCTTTGAAAGCACTGTAGTACAGAACCAACTTACTGGGTTTCTATGAGTCATAAGCAACTTGATGATCGTGGGGTCTAGGTTATCATCTCTTCATAATCAGCTACTTAGATCTACTGTTCTTAGAATTCTAAAGAAAGATCACATTGCCTAACTATAAAGGAGAAAAAGAGGCGAATTAGGAAAGTGGTGGTAGAAAGAAAGTATAGTTATGGTTAACATTTGCCTAGGTGGAGTAATTCAATTGTGTTTGATCATTTTTTCTATTGAAAACATATTCCTGTTTAAAAAATTATTCTAATATGCACATCATGGAAGATATTGCTTAAATAGTCACATCAAAGAGACAATTATGATAAGAACAAGCACAAAGTCTTTTCTGAAAATTTGACCACATTATAGCCACTCTGGGAAAAGCTGTAACAATCTCATAAACAAGAGTCACTAAAGAAAAGCAGACCTTGTAAAGGGTTGACTGACTGTTCCTGAAAGCCCATTAAGGTACCAACTATGCTCCAAAGCCCATTAATAAACCTAACTAATAATATCTTATTTCAGTAATAATGAGACAACTCTTTAACTTGGTATTTGGCTCTGTAACAATGCAATATTCAAAGAAAGATATGTTTAAAAAAATAAGGCTATTCTTTCCTCTGTTACTCAATGGAAAAAACTTTTAAACTACGCAAGTTTGCTAGCTAAAATGTCTTAGTAGAATTGCTTATGTAAGTGTAATTGCTCATTTCCTTTTATATATGTTGTTGGTGTGTGTTAGGTGCTGTCAAGTAGAGAATGACTCATGGCAACCTTATGAACAACAGATCTGAACCCTGTTTCTTGTGTTGGCGTCACAACCTCTGACACAGCGAGCTCATTGCTGCAATCACTGTGTCAATTCACCTGGCTGAGGGTCTGCCTCTTACCATCCCACCACCTTCCTAAGTATGATGTCCCTCTCCAAGGAATAGCCTCTCCTAGAAACAGGCCCAAATCATGGGAGATGAAGTTTTATCATCTCTGCCTCCGAGCATATGTATATATGAAATTTTACCTCTGTGTCTATTAGAATATACACAAACATGTATGATTATGAATCTAGTTCTTTTTTTGAGCTGAAAGTATCACTATGTATACAACCCCCACTTAATCAGCTGAGCCTTCAGTGCTTTTGTCCAATTTAATTTGCAAATAAATTGTTTGGGTATACAGTATTTTTGGAAGATTGTGTTAACTTATTTTTTAAAATATCAATTTATAAGACCATGGAGACACCATAGTGTCTCCATTACTCTGTCAGTTTGTCATATTGTGGTTGTTGTGTGTTACAGTGATGCAGGAAGCTATCCCAACAATACTTCAGATACTATCAGAGTCTCCCTTTAAGGGCAGGAACCAGTGGAGATCTCAGACTAAGAAAAGGAAGAAGGACCTGGCAATATTGTCATAACCAGTAAAAAATTTATGAATGACAGTGGGACATTATATGATAAATCAAAATGTAGTTGGGAAAGAGCTCTCCCTTCCAAAGGGATTTTACTTTAAGAATGTGATTTGAGCAAAGCTATTGAAGACCTTCATTTCATGATGTGACATGATTCAAAATGTGAAGAAACAGCTGCAGACATCCATTATTAATCAGAAAGAACAATGTATGAACCATGAATCTAAGAAAATTGGAACTCATCGAAAATGAAATGAAATACATACAGATCAATACCCTAGGCATCAGTAAGTCAAAATGGACTGGTGTTGGCCATTTTGCATCAGGCAGTCATGTAATCTACTATGCTAGGAAAGATAAATGGAAAAGGAATGGTGGGTCAGTTCTTGTTCAAAAGGACATTTAAAGATTTATTCTGAAGTACAACACGGTGAGTAACAGGGTAATATCTATGCACATTAATACCTGTGCACATTAAAGAAATACAAGTTAATATGAATAGTAATCAAATCAGTGCACCAATGATTAATGTTAAAGTTGAAGAAATTGAAGAGATTTACTAACTTTTGCAGTTTGAAATTGATCAGAAATGTTGTCAAGGCAGATTGATAACTACTAGTGATTATAGAAACAAAGAAGAATCAATATTTAGAAAATACAGGTTTATTGTTCAAAACAATGCTGGACACTTCAGGATAATATTTTGTAAGACCAATGAGGTATTAATTATAAATATTTTTTAAGCAAACAAACCAACCCCCAAAAATGAAAGGCAGGGAGTACAAATCTACCAGCTACTGTGCAGAGAAATATGGGCAGTCTCCTCCATGTGATTTGTTGTTGTTCTTAAGTGCTGTCAAGTTGACTACAACTCATAGCAACCCTATGCACAATAGCTCTGAACTCTGCTCTACCCTAAGCATGTCTCCTGACATGAACATATCCTCACTATCTCTGACACATCTACCTAGTTACTGAGTCAATCCATCTCACCTACAGTCTTCCGCTTCTGGGCTGTTGCTCTACCCTTCCAGGAAAGATATTCTTCTCCAAAGACTAGTTCTTCCTGGCTACAAACCCAAAGTATGTGAGACAGAGTCTCAAAATTCTTTCCTCCAAGGAACAGCTTGGTTTCACCCTCTCCAGGAAAGACCTGTTAGTTCTCTTGGCACTCCCTGGTATGTTCAATATTCCTCTTCAGCACTACAACTCAAAGACTGTCAAAAACCCTAAGCACAATAGACCACACTGAAAGTAGACTAGCAACTACAGCAGTTGAGGCTGAGGCAGAGCCCTCTGATTGGCAAACACAAAGGAGGAACAGTTGCAAGCAGACATTAGTTATTGGGCTGAGGAATATGAGAAGTATAAATGTAGGTAAATTGGATATTGTTAGGAGAGAAAAGGAACACAAATATTAACATACTAGGCATTGGCAAAATGAGATGGATTGGCATGGAGCTTTTGGAATCAGACAATCATATGATCTTCTATGCATGAAACAAAAAGGTGGGGAAATGGGGTTGCATTCATAGTTAAAAAGCCATGTGATTTACAGCCTCTGAAAACCTGTTTGAGAGTCACCTACAAACCAGTTCTGACTTGATAGCATGTAGCAACAACTATGCATGTGGACCATATTGAATGGCACTATAAATGCTCAGTTAACAAAACTAATTTGAGCCACACATGTAATTACTATTTACATTGGGAGTTTTGGTTGTGTTTTTGTTTAAATTTAAAAATGTGGCCATATGAAATGGAATACTTGGGACTCTATTGTGTTGGTGTTGTTTGCCATGGAGTCAGAAGAAATGGATTCATAGCTGACCCTCTAATGAGTTTTCAGAGGCAGTAAATTGCGTGAGAGGTATACAATCCCCCTGCACTCTCCACCCTCACCTCGAGTATACTCCACTCTGCAACCCTCATTGTGAACTCTCAAGATAATCGTAATGCCAGATTGTATACCAGTGAAGGAGTTTTTCTTTTGATTTTCAAGGAGAAGAGTGAACGGGGGGTGGGGGAGGTGGGGAGAAAAGTGCAAACATGAATGAATGGAAGTCCAAAATCTCTGTAAATGTTCATTGAAATTAATTAAAAAAAAATTGCATGAGAGGAACGTGTCCTTCTTTTTCCTGTCATGCAGTTAGTGGATTAGAACTGCATACCTTTGGGATGGCATCACAGTGGGAATATAAATTGGTCAACTATTTTTAATAACAATGTGACAAGATGTGTAATTTTGTGAAATGTATGTAATTTTCACTAACTATTTTTACGGACCTATCTTATTGATAGATAGCTGTACATGTTGTTGTTGTTAAGTGTCATTGAGCTGACTACACCTCATAGCAACGCTAAGAACAACAGATCAGAGCCTTGCCCTATTCTGCACCACCCTCACAACCTCTGCCATCTTTGAGCCCTCTATTACAATCACTTTGTTAGTCTGTCTTGTTGAAAGTCTTCCTCTTTTATGCTGACTTCCTACATTTTGCAGCGTGAAGTCTTTTTTTAAGAACTGTCCCCATATAATAATATGCCTGAAGTACATGAGACATTTTTATCATCCTTTATCCAAGATAGATTTGTTTGTTATTTTGTTGGTCCATAAGACATTTGATATTGTTCACCAAATGGAAATTCAAAGGCATAATTTTTTCTTTAAATCTTCTTTGTGCCTTACCCCACTCTCAGATGCATAGGGCACAATTAGAAAGATCATGGTTTAGAACAGATGCGCCTTAGTTTTTAAAAGAATATCCTTGCTCTTTAGCACTTTGGAGAGGTCTTCGACAGAAGATTTTCACAATACAACATGAGTGTTTATTTTTGACCTGCTGCTACCGTGGGTGTTGATTCGTGATCTAAGTAAAATGAAATAATTGGCAGATTCTATCATGATCCTATTGATTCAGTGGTGAGAATTTTTGATTTCTTGATATTGAAACAAAATCTATTTTGAAGGCTGGAGTCATTGATGTTCTGCAGTAAGTGCTTTAAATATTTGTTGCCTTCTGTAGAAAACTCAAGCAAGACCCACATCTCACACCATGCACAAAAATCAACTCAAAATGGATCAAGAACCTGGGAGTAAAACCAAGGACTATAAACTTCATAAGAGAAAAACTTTAAAGAACTCTAGAAGCCCTGATCCACAGCATGAACTGTCTCCCAAGCATCCTGAAAAACCTACAACCAGGAGAGAATAAAATAGGTGAATGAGACCATCTAAGAATCAAATCCTTGTGCACATCAAAGAAACTTTTCCAACAAGGTAGAAAGGAGAGCCATAGATTGAGAAAAATACTTGGTAAGGAATGACATGTCTGATAAGGGACTTAATATCTAGAATTCTAGAGTACTCAATCACCTCAACAAGATAAAGGTAAACAACCCAGTTGCAGGATGGGCACAGCACATGAATAGTCATTTCACCAAAAAAGACATTCAGGTGGTAAACAAACACATGAAAAAAATGTTCAAAATCCATAGCTGTAAGAGATACATATCAAAACAACTATGAGATATCATCTCACCCCAGTAACAAAAACAGAGTAAAATTCAACAGAGCAGCAAACAAAAAATGCTGGCAAGGTTGTGGGGAAACTCTTGGTGGGAGAATAAAATGGTACAACCACTCTGGAAGACAGTAAGTCGTTTCTTTAAAAAAGTTGGGAGTAGAAATACCATTTGACCCAGCAATTGCACTACTGGGAATATACCATAAAGAAACCAGAACTGCCATCTAAACGGATATATGTACACTTGTGTTTATTACAGCATTGTTCAAAATTGCAAAGAGATGGAAGCAACTCAAGTGCCCATCAACAAATGAATGGATGGAGAAGCTGGTATATTCACACAATGGAATGCTACACAACACTAAAAAACAACGAACTCACAAAATATTATACAAAATGGGTGACCCTGGAGGATCTTATGCTGAGTGAAATATCTCAGTCACAAAAGGACAAATACTGCGTAATGCCACTGTTATAAACCAAACTGACATGGAATTTGAGGGAAACTAAGAGGAGATAATGAACACTGCATTGAAACAGATGAAGGAAAGAACTGTTTAAAAGAAATATATGATTAGGTATCATTTGCATGGCAATAATGCAGAATAAGAGGTGCATAGCAATGTGGACTGATAGGTGGGGAGCAGGGGAGAGGTAGGAAATTGTGCAACAATGAAAGAAACTTTTTAAAGAGAAAACCAAACTGAGGAGGGGGTAGGGAGGAAACTGTGCAACAATGAATGATTAGAAATCCAAGTTTTCACTAAATTATTAATTTTAAAAAATGAAAAACAATTTGTTGCTTTACCGAAACAAGAAAGTTGTGTCACTGCATAACACAGGTTTTTGATGAGTCTTCATTTAATCCTGCTGCTGCATATAGTCCAGCTTCTCAAATGATTAAGCATATAAGATGAATGGATTTGGAGAAGGGAAACAAATGTGATGCATATCCTTCCAGAGTTTTAAACTGCACAGAAGACTACTTCTTGACATATATCTACGTTTTGCGCAGGCACAGTTAAGTGTTCTGGGATTCTCATTCTTCTCAAAATTAGCCATAATTTGTTGTGTTCCACAGTCAAACTAGTCAAACAATGTTCCTCTGAATTGTTCATAGGGTTTTCAAAAGCTGATTATTTCCGAAATGGATAGCCAGTCCTCCTTTTTAGTCTGTCTTAATCTGGAAGCACTGCTGAAATGTGTGCGCTGTTGGTGACCTGCCAGTTTTAAAAATACTGGTAGCACAGACTCCAGCATCACAACAGTCAGCAAGCTACCACCTTAGTACAGTAACTGACAGACATGTACTGTACTCAGAAGAGCAAACTACGAACAGGAAAGTATATACAGCCATGAATTATAAAGTAAGCAGCATCATGAATGTCCTTCTTTCCCACTCCCCCCTTGTCTGTGTTTCTTATAAAAGGTGTTTTCTATGAATAAATCATTGAATATATAAAATTCAGTCACCTTTCAACTCCCCCCCCAATATAGCAAATTGGTCAATAAATGCTGTACTTTTTCTTTTTGCTTTAAAGATAATGTTTTAATACACTACTTATATCATGACTTTGGACATGTTGTAAAGAGGGACCAGTCCTTGGAGAAGGACATCATGCTTGGTAGGGTGGAAGGACAGTGCAGAAAAGGAAGACTCTCTATGAGGTGGATTGGTTCAGTGACTTGGGTAGTGGTGGTGAGTGTGTCAGAGACAGTGAGATTGGCACAGGATAGAGCAGGGTTTAGGGATGTTGTACACAGTGTCACTATGAGTCATCGCAGGTGACTTGATGGCACGTAACAACAACAACAACACATATCATAAATATATTTCTTTGTAAAGAACCAAATATGGAGGGGGAAAAACCTAGAAGTAGAGCACAAATATGCAATGATTAGAGATGAATGCCTGGGTATAAGCATGAGAAAGACTCCTTCGTCAAGTCTTCTGGTTTAGTCATTAGGGAGTTGTGTTGCTCCTCCAAAGGCCACATCTCTCTGGCAATTGGAAAACAGAAGTTTACATCTTCAGAAATCCACTGACGAGTCAGCTCATGAGTAAGTTCCACCTCTTGATAGCAATGACTTTGATTTTTGAAAGAGCTACTGGAAGAAAATGCCTGTTACTCTGGTGGCCTGGTCCACAGGGCATTGTGCTGCTACCTCACAGGCAGTGCTTCTCTGGCACTTTGAACTCAGTAGCAGTTCTGAGAGTGAAAGACGGTCAGTCTTCTCCCTTAGGATTTACAGCCTCCCAAAAATCTGTCAAAGGGTCAGCTCTGAGGTGGTTCTAATTCAATAGCAATGAGTCTCTCAGTTTTAACTCCTTAAACCCATCTTGCTCTAGCTCATTGATTTTTAAAATGCTGTACTCTTAATATCAGCAGAGTCTGGAATGCAAAAAATTACAAAGGAAGAAGAAGGATTGCTAGTTAGAAATGATGGACTTTGGGGTAGAAAGCTGCAGATCAAATGACTGCATTTTATACATTTGATGATTTATTTATAGCAAACACCTTTTTTTAAGAAACACAATCTACAAATAGACTTCACTGGATGAACTGCTCAGGAATCTGTGGAAAGAATGATGTGGGAGAAGTCAAAACCAGGCCAGGTACTGACTGTGGTACACTGTTAATTACACAAGTGCAAGTTCAAATTGGAATTGAAGAAAATTAAGGCAGATCTACAAGAGCCAAAGTATGACCTTGAGTCTATCTCATTTGAATTAAAAAGCCATCTCAAGAACAGATTTGGAGCATTGAATACTGAGGACTGAAGACCAGATGAATTGTGGGCTTACATTAAAGATATCATTCATTAAGAGAGCAAAAGGTTGTAACAAAGAGAAAACGGATAAACCCATAAATTATGTCAGAAGAGACTCTGAGAATTGCACTTGAGCACTGAGGATCCAAAATAAAGGGAAAAGATGCTGAAGCAAAATATGTGAGCAGAAGATTTTAAAGGGCAGCTTAAGAAGAGTAATCAGTGTATTATAATGGGATGTGCAAAGAGGTAGAGTTGGAGATTAAAAAAGGAAGAACTCATCCAGCATTTTTCAAACTGACAAAATGAAAAAGAAATTCAAGCCTCAAGTTACAATACTGAGAGATGCTATGGGAATTTTTTTTTTTTTAATCCAGTGATCAAATTATGTTGGGTTGGGTTGTTTTTTTTTAAAAAAAAAAATCAATAATGGTTTCTTCATTTCTTTCCATTGTTGCACATTTTCTTTCCCCTCCTCTCTTACCTCCCTCAGTCCTCCCTGCAATGCACCACTTGTTCCATATTGTTACAATACCTATGATGTCTAATCATATATTCCTTTAAGACAATTCTTCTCATCTGATTGACGACAGTGTTCATTATCTGTCCATTTCTTTCTCATTCTCTACCCAAACTTCCACTCCCATCTCTGTCCTATCTTAGTGTTGTTGAGCAGTATTTATCCTTTTGTGACTGAGATATTTCACTCAGCATAATGTCCTCCAGGCTCCCCCCAAGTTGTGTAATGTTTTACAAATTCATTGTTTTTTACAGTGCTGAGTAATATTGCATTGTGTGAATGTACCATAGGTTTTCTATCCATTCATTTGTTGATGGGGCTATGGGGAAAATCTTGAATGATATAGAAAGCATCAAAAGAAGGTGGAGAGAATACACAGAATCACTGTACCAAAAATAATTAGTTGACAATGACTATTTCAGAAATAGCATATGATGAAGAGCAAATGATGATGAAGGAAAAACTTGAAGCTGTATTGAAGGCACTGGCAAAAACTAAGACCCCAGGAATCAATGGAGTGCCAACTGACCTGTTCCAAATAACGGATGCAGCCCTCGACATGCTCACCAGTCTGTACCAGGAAATTTGGCAGATAGCCGTTCCCTGGCCAACTGACTGGAAGAAATCCGTATTTGATGCCATTTCTAAGAAAGGTGATCTAACAGAATGTAAGAATTATGGAATAATATAATTTTAAAGCAAAATATTGTTGAAGATAATAAAAAAATGGTTACAACAATACATTGACATAGAACTAACAGAAATACAATCTGGGTTTAGAAGAGGCTCCGCCAGCAAGAACAGCATTACTGATGTCTGATTGATCTTGGATGAAAGCAGATAATATCAGAAGAATGTTTGTCTATGTTTTATTGACTATACAAAGGCATGTGATTGTGTGGATCATGAAAAACTATGGCTAACCTTGAGAAGAGTATGAATTCCATAATACCTAATTGATCGAGAAGCTATTGTCTGAAAAGAACAGTGCACATTTTAAAATTAGGAAAAGTCTGCTTCGGGGCTGTATCCTCTCTCCAGACCTATTCAATCCATATGCTGAGTAAATTATCTGAGAAGCTGAACTTTATGAAGAAGAGTGTGGAATCAGGATTGGAGGAAGACTCTCAACAACTGGCATTATGCATGTGACACAACCTTGCTATTTAAAAATGAGGAGGAGTTGAAGTGCTTAACGCAGTGGATCTAGAACTGCAGCCTTCAATATGGATTACGTTTCAACATCAAGAAAAGAAAAAAAAATCTTCCCACTATGCCGATAGGCAACATCATGATAGATTGAGGCAAGACTGACATTGTCAGTGATTTCACCTTACTTGGATCCATAGTCAACACCTTTGGTACCAGCAGTCAGGAGATCAAGAGACATATAATATTGGGGAAAACAGCTGTTAGGGATCTCTCCAAAGCCCTAAAGAGCAATAATATCAGCTTAAAGACTAGGGTGTGCCTGACTCAAGGCACAGTGCAGTCACCTGTCAGAGAGGTGGACATTGAATGAGTATGACAGGAGAATAATCAATGCATTTGAGTTGTAATGTTGGAGAATAGTGCAGAATATTTCATAGACTGTTAAAAGAACAAATAGCTGTGTCTTGGAGAAACAATCAGAACATTCCTTGGATGCAAAGATGGTGAAGCGTCTTTTCATGTATTTTGGATATGTTATTAGGAAAGGGTATTCTTTGGGGAGGGATAGCATGCTTGGAAAGATAGAGGGTCAGAAAACAAGAGGAAGACTCTTAATGAGATGAATTGATAGTAATGCATTCAAATGTGTTGAGGATGTTAAAGATGGCTCAGGATTGGACAGAGTTCAGATCACTATGAATCTATTTGACTTGACGTCATTTAACAACAAGTACAATAACCCAGTAAAATGCCTTTACATAATCAATAAAACACAAGTAAACCTCTTTATGGTATTCTCTGCTTTGGGGCAAGATCCATCAGTCTTTATATCCTTCATTCCATGACCTTTTCTGAATCCAGCTTGAATTTCTGAAAGCACCCTTATAATATAAATTCCATTAGGTCAGTTTTTGTAATAGTAAAGAAATTGAAACAACAAGATGTTCTTTAGAGGAGAACTAGTTAAACAAACAAAAAAAAAATAACTACATACAATGAAATTTTATGTAGCTTTGAAAAGGAAAGAGGATGATGCACAAATACGCAAAGATACTAAAATATTATAGGAAATGTCTATTTGTAGTGTTTTAGTGCAGTCATTATATACATACTCACATGTATACTAATTATTTATGAATATGTAAAAGGTGGATAGTCATCACTGATTCAGCTTCAATTTATAGTGACCTTGTATGTAATAGACAAAATGTTGATATGTCCCACACTGTTTTCATAATCATTGGTAAGTTTCAGTTCATTATGTGACTGCCGTGTCTGAGGAGAGTTTCCTTCATTTTTGCAGGCGCCTCTACTCTATCAAGCAGCATTCTTTTTTTATCCCTAGGAAAATATGTTGAAAGTACATAAGCCAAGGTCTTGCCATCATCCTTGCTTCTAAGGAGCATTCTGGTTATGTTTTTCTATGGCTGATTTGTCTGTTCTTCTGACAATCTGTGGTATATTCGACATTTTCATCAGCATCACAGTTTGATGCATCACTTCTCTTCTGTTTTCCTTTCTCATTATCCAGCTTTCACATGCAAATGATGTGATTGAAAATACCATGACTTGCTTCGGTCAGGCACACCTCACTCATCATGTCATCTTTGCTTTTTGAAATTTTAAAAGGGTTCTTTACAACAGGAACTTAATAGTTTCACAAACTTGATGCACACATACAATCCATCTTTCCTAGTATATGACCTAAGGAAGTATCACAAAGACTTTCCAGAACGCACGCCTTTCAAAAAGGACACGTCAGTTCACCTCTCTCCAGCAGGGGTCACCAGTAAGGCAGCAAGCATCTCATCTGCCCAATACTTCCACACTCAATGTACTGTTTACTGGTGCTTAGTTAGATTTCCCATGGCTATTGTATGCCTTCCTGGGAAGCTGTGCTGACCTATATTAGTTCTGTGGAGGTCTAGCTACTTCTCATTTATACCCACAAACTCTACCATTATTCTCTAAAGCACAAATCTGGCCTTACTCTTGTTTCCTGCTGGAAGCCGTGGTGAATAGTTGATGTCATCTGCCCTCCTAATTAGTCCGAGGTACCTTTTCCTGATGAACCTCTTAACTCCCTGGACAATTTCCCTAACTTCAGAGAGATTGGGCTATTGTTCTTCTTTACCCCCTGAAGACAGTGGAGACAGGAGATATTTTCCAAATTGGCCCAGACCTTCTCCAAAGTGTGCATATCAAAAGTAGAGTAGGGTAGCTTTACACACGCATGGATTGGTCCCAATATACTATCTTCCTTTATGAAATCATTGAATTTGCATTTGCTTAACTAGAAGCAGCCTGTTTTTTCCTCAAAATTACTTCCAACACCCTTCCCCATAGAATCTAGTTCAACTGATGGCAACCTTACATGGTTCAGAGTAGAACTACACATAGGGTTTTCAAGGGCTGCCATTTTTTACAGAACAAGACCACTAGGGCTTTCTTTCATGCCACTAGTAGGGTGATTCAGACCACCAGGCTTTCTGTTAGTAGCCCAACACAAGTCAAATGCACAATCTTTACTGCTGTGTGTACTGTTGAGTCAGAACCAATCCATTACTGACCCTCCAGTGAGTTTTCAGAGGCAGTTAATTGGTGGTTTCAAACTATATACCTTTGCGCTGATAGTGCAATTCCTTACCATTAAGCCACCAGAGCACAAGACCTTAAACTCATTAAACTCAGTGGCATCAAGTAAAAACCATCTCAGAACTGAACACTTCTGGGTTTCTATGGCTGTGAATTTCATGGGAAGAGATTGCCCATCCTTCTCTCAACGATCCATTACCAGAGATGCCCAGGCTTTGCGTTCAAAGCACACCTTCCTGTGGACTGTGCTACCAGAACTCCCTCTTGTTCTTGGGCCATTAAGTCAGATCCAACCCATAGTTGACCCTCTGTTGAATTTTCAGAAGCAGTTAATTGCACAGGAGTAGATTGCCTATCCTTCGTCCATGGAGCAGCTGGTGGACTTGAACCATGTACTTTCAGGATTGCAGTGCAGGATCTTACTGTTAAGCCACTAGAGCTGCCTACCAGAACTCCCTAGGGACCATGACACCAGGGCTTTCTAGGGACGTTGAGGATTTTCCTATTAACAGAAATTGATGAAAACTTGAGGAATTATTACTTGTTCCTCCCTTACTAGGAACCTCATTTTACTTGTATATTTACATATCTTGGATATGTTGTTGTTGTTGTTATGTGCCGTCAAGTCACTTGCGACTCATAGCGACCCTGTGTACAACAGCCCTAAACCCTGCTCTATCCTGTGCCAATCCCACTGCCTCTGACACACCCATCCCGATTACACCAGTCACTGAATCAATCCACCTCATAGAGGGTCTTCCCCTCTTGCGCTGTCCTTCCACCCTCCCAAGCATGGTGTCCCTCTCCAAGGACCTGTCCCTCCTTGCAACATGCCCAAAGTATGTCAG
>NW_006399818.1:3651300-3663252 GCF_000299155.1 Elephantulus edwardii
TACCAGAAGAATGTCTATCTGTGTTTCATTGATTATGCAAAGGCATTTGACTTTGTGGATCATAACAAACTGCGGCTGACTCTGAGAAGAATGGGAATCCCAGAACATTTAATCATGCTAATGCAAAACCTGTACTTGAACCAAGCAAGAGGCAGTTGTCAGAACAGAGCAGGGAAACCCTGCAAGGTTCAAAATTGGGAAGGGTGTATGCCAGGGATGTGTCCTGTCCTGTCTCCATCTTGGATATAGACAAGTTTTTATTTATTTGTTGATTTATGATGCATTTATGCATAGTACCTTCCTGGAAAAGCAAGAAGTTATTGATATTGTTTATTTACGGGGAGTAAGATCAGTGGTAAGGAGTTGCACTGCAAACCTAAAGACAGGTGGTTTGAATCTAAGCTGCTCTGTGGAAGAAAGATGGGTAATCTACTCCCATACCATTCACAGACACTGACAGCCTGCTGGAGGGTCAGCTATGAGTAGGTTCCAATTGGGTTGAAATGGACAACAATGGAGAGTAAAAATGACAGAAAGACTTGTATTTTTTTATCTTATAACTTATTACTTTGCTTGGATTTTTAACATTTTTTTATTTATGCCATAAAAATGGAGCAATTTTACTAGAAGCAAGAAGCTGCACTGCAATCCCAGAGGTGTGAGGTTCAAATCCACCAGGTGCTCTGCTGGAGAAGGAGGTACAATCTCCTCCTGTACCAGTCAAAACCAATTTGATGGTACACACACAAAAAATAATAAAATTCAAAAAAATGGAGAAATTTTAAAAATATTCCTAAATATTAAAGAAAGTACATGTGTTTGTTTTTCTAGTACATAAAAAAAAAGGGGAGAATAGTTTCCTTTTCCTAGCTAACAATGACATTGTAACTCAATTATCTAGGCATGGAAGGCTGAACAGGTCAGAATTTTCTAATATTGATGAAAGTCTTTTTCTGGGGAAGAAATATGACAGTAGAGTTAGCAAAGACTTGAGCTATTCCTCTGGGGGTGAATGTGTATATTCTTTACCATAATCTCAGCTCATCTGGCTGTCATATGATTGTGAAGGATGTGGACCAAAGACAAGGGCTTTAGCTAAGGATGTGCTCACATCACATACATGTAAGTTGTTCCCTTTATGACTAGCCTTGCTTGACATTGAGTTACTGAGGGGTACAAATTATTTCCTTATTCAGCTACCAACTGAAAGCCTTTTCACTACTCAGAAGCACATAAGAAGAAAGGCCTGGTGATCTACTTCTGAAAACACAGCCATTAAAAATTCTATGGTACACAGTTGGGTTTATTTTTCTTTATTTTTTAAACTTATTTTTGCATACACTCATTCTTGTACTTTGTGTTTCATATGTCAACACTGTGTTTTATACAGTCATTAGTAAACATTATTACTGATCTATGTTTATTATCTCCCCATCTTTTCAAGGCCCAGTTGAATTTTTCCTGCTCCTTCACGCACACCTCCATCTGCTCACTAACCTCTGCACCCCTAGTGATTTCACTACATCCCTTTTTTTTTCATTTCTTTCTCCCCTTTGAACATTTATACATGCCTTGCTCAGTTATCCTTCTAGTTTTACAATAATAGTCTTATGTAGTATTTGTCCTTATGGAACTTAATTATTACACTCTGTATAATGCTCCCTAGACTCTCACATGCTATGCAATATTTCACAAAATTGTTGTTCCTTAGTGCTGCATAGTATTCCATTATGTGAATGTACCACAAATTTTCAATCCATTTGTTTATTGCTGGGCAAGTGGGCTGTTTTCATTTTATTGTTTTGGTGAATAATGATACTGTGGACACTGGAGTACATATTTCCATTCCTGACTCTATTCTGATTTCCTTGAGATATATTCCTAGCAGTGGGTCATATGGGAATTGTTCAGGAGATTTTCCAAATGCAATATTTCTCTTGATCTCTTAAGTGTTGAAACCAAGAGCGTTGATGGTGGATCCAAGTAAGATAAGTTGTTGACAATTTCAAGCTTTTCTCCATCAGTCATAATGTTGCCTACTGGTACCACATTCTTTATTTATTCCTTAAAAATGGATCCTGGCTAAAGCAAAGAATACCAGAAGAATGTCTGTTTGTGTTTTATTGACTTTGCAAAGGCATTTGACTGTGTGGACCATAACAAATGATGGTTAATGTTGAGAAAAATGGGAATTCTGAGACACTTGTGCTGGTGCAAAACTTATGCCTAGACCAAAAGGCTGTTGTGCAAATGAAGCAAGGGAATTCTACATGGTTTTAAATTAGGAAAATTATGTGCCATGCTTGTATCCTTTCTCTGTACCTATTCAAACTGTATACTGGGAAGATTATTCAAGAAGCTGGCCTCCATGAAGGAAACTGTGGTTTCAGGATAGGAGGAAAACTCATCAATAACCTTCATTATGCAGAAGGAACAACCTTGCTTTCTGAAAGTGAAGAGGGCTTGAAGCACATTAGGCAGAAAATCAAAGACTGAAGCTTTCAATATGAATTGCAGCTAAATGTCAAGAATACAAAAGTCCTAGTCACTGGAGAGGTAGGTAACACCACCATAGATGAATATAAAATTGAAATTGTCAACGACTTCATTTTACTTGGATCCACAATCATTACACTTCGTATCAGCAGTCAGGAGATCGGGAGATCTATCACATCTGTAGTAAGGGACTTCTTCAAATTATTGAGGAGTATTGATATCAGTTTGAGGACTGAGGTACACTGATTCAGGCCATGGTCTTTTCAGTCATTTGCTGTGCATCTGAGAGATGGCTAATGAATAGGGATGACAGAAGAATAATTCATTGAACTGTGGTGTTTGAGAAGAGTACTGAATATTGCATGGACTGTGAAAAGAACAAACAGATATGTGATGGAGAAGGTGGAGCCAGTGTGCTCCTTGGAGGCAAAGATGATGAAGCTCTGCCCCCATCCCAGCTTATGTGGTTTGTTAAGGAAGTTAACAGCCTATAATTCAGGTGGGTAGCCAGATACAGTTTGTCAGTCCAGACAGCTTCTCAAGCATGGTCGCAGGCCCTTGATTTTTGTTCCCTGAGTCCCGCAGTTATGGTATTTTGCCTCAGTCTTCCAGCAAGCTTGGGTGAAGGCTTCTGGCTCTGGCTCTACAGGACGACAGTCTCAAGTTGGCTGTGTCTCATGTTTCTAGGTTTCTACTGAAAAGATGATGAAGCATTGTCTCATATACTTTGGGCATATTACTAGAAAAGGCTATTCATTAGAGAGGGACATCATGCTTGGGAATGTAGAGGGATAGCAAATGAGAGGAAGACCCTCAACCAGGTGAACTGAGACAGTGACTGCAGCAATGGGCTTGAGGGTGTCAGAGTTTGTGAGGATGGCACAAGAAAGGACAAGATTCAGATCTATTCTTCATGGGGTCACTATGAGTGATACTCAATGGTATCTAACAACAACAACAAAGTCATTAGAATCAATTTATTCTGTTGCTGTTGTTAAGTGCCGTTGAGTCACCTGTGACTCTTAGTGACCTTTTATGTACAACAGCTCTGAAGCCTGCCCTTTCCTAAGCCAGTCTCACTGACTGACATACCTACCCCACTACACCAATTACTATATCAATCCATCTCATCTGGGGTCTTCCTTTCCTGTGCTGTCCCTCCACCCTTATGAGCTTGATATTCTTCTTCAAGGACTGGTCCTTCCTGGCCATATGCCCAAAGTATGTGAGACAGAGCTTCAAAATCTTAGCCTCCAAGGAGTAACTTAATTTCACCCTCTCCAAGATAGACTTGTTTTCTTGATGGTCCATGGGATGTTCAATACTCTCTTCAAGCTCCACAACTCAAGGACGTTGATTTTTCTTCTGTCATCCTTAGTCATTTTCCAGCTGTCAGATGCAAGGCAAGTAATTTCAAAGACCATGGCCTGGATCTGGAACACCTTAATCTCTAGACTTACATCGTTGCTTCTCAGTACTCTGGAGAGGTGCCTGGTAACAGATGTTCCAAGTGCTAATTGTCTCTTTATTTCCTGACTGCTGTTGCCAAGAGTGTTGATTGTGGAGCTGAGCAAGCTGTAATTGTCAATCTCTTCTTCCTCTATCATGGTGCTGCAAATTGGCCCAAAGGTGAGAATCTTTGTTTTCTGGATGTTGAGCTTCAACCCATATTGAAGACTGCAGTCCTTGACCTTCTGTAGCAAGTGCTTCAGGTCCTCTTCAGTTTCAACAAGCAAGGTTATATC
This sequence comes from Elephantulus edwardii, assembly GCF_000299155.1. Lineage (NCBI taxonomy): Eukaryota > Metazoa > Chordata > Mammalia > Macroscelidea > Macroscelididae > Elephantulus > Elephantulus edwardii. The sequence continues at coordinate 3,655,542 of NW_006399818.1, forward strand.
ATCTGCATAATGTAGGTTGTTGAGTCTTGCTCCAATCCTGATGCCACATTCCTCCTCATAAAGCCCAGCCTCCAGAATCATTTGTTCTGCATATAGACTGGAAATGTGTGGAGACAGGATGCATCCCTGAAAAACCATTCAGTGTTTTCTTGCTCTGTTCTATATATACTTTATCTAGTAATTTATTTGTGCTGATATGTTCAGAGTGTCAACTTTGGTACCTCGGGTCTAAATGATGAAACAATACATAAATATTTAAAGTTTATATATCAGAAAGAGTACAGATTTTGGAATTTGCCTTTGCAACTGTCTTACAAAGATACAGTTAAGTCCTATGGTAACAATATACCTGAATTGAATATCGAGTAGGGGGAAAGCTGGATCAATTGGAACTCTGCTGATGGTAAGAGATAAAAATTGACGTTAAACCGGCTTAAGCACAGAAGGAATTAAATCACTTGTACAACAGAGATGTCTACAAACAGTGATGCTTTCAGGACTGGCGTGACCCAGGGCTTAATGGTCTCCACCAGAAGTCCAGTTGGAAAAAACTCTAAGCATCTGCTGTCTCAGGCTCAAGTCCAGTAGAATAGAATATATGTCCCTCCCATAGTTTTACTGAATCTCCTAATTAATGGGTCATTTTCTCATTCCTGAACCCATCGTTGTAACCAGGGAATATGATTTTCTGATTGGCCACAAGTGAATTATGTGCCCATGTCTGGAGCTAGAAGTGTAGCCATATCTACTGCTAGATTAATAAACTATCTAATCCAAGAATCAAGGAGGGGCTCATTCCCCAGAGGAATGCTGAGATATGGGCAACAGTAAGAGATTGTTGGTGTTATTGTTGTTATAGGCTTTGGAGTCAGTTTTAATTCACAAGACCTCGCAGTTGTTGCTGTGGGTTGAGTCCATCAATTGCAGACATTATGCCAACCCATCTGATTGAAGCTCTTCCTTTTTTTTTTTTTCTGACCCTCTACTTTACCAAGCATGGTGTAAGGACTAGTCCTTCCTGATAAACCATCCAAAGTCCATGAGACAAAGTCTTGCCATCACGCTTCTGAGGAGCATTCAGGTTCTTCTTCCGAGACAGATTTGTTAGCTCTTCTAGAAGTCCCTGGTATAGTCCATATTCTTCACCAGCACAATAACTCCAGTGTATCAATTATTCTTCACTATATAGAAGAGCCAATGAGAATTCCCACTCTAAAGAATCCTAACCAGAGAGTCGTTTTGGTTGTTATTTACCATTGAATTGGAACTGACTCATAGCTGACCCTCTAGCGGGCTTTTAGTGGCTATAATTTACGTAGGAAGAGATTGCTCAATTTTCTTCTGCAGAGCAGCTTATGGATTTGAACTGTGTACCTTTGTTACTCAGATAAAAATTTTTTTCAGGATGTTTAATGTATGAAAACAACCTTCAAAGAGAACTACATTTTCTTATATCTGTCCTGAGGGCACAGCATTATTTTTTTTCTCAGGATATGAAAGTTTATTTTATTGATATTGGCTTAAATCAGAAGTCAGGTCAATCTGTCATATGTCCTTGAGTTTTCCAATCAACAGGATTTACAGTGTTATTAATCATCTTACCAGCTGTAGAGGTCTTGGGTAGGGCTCCTTTGAGAATATGCAGTATGTCATACATTTTTCATACATTTGATATTAGGCCTTCTACAGAGCTCCTCTCCAATCATAGTGGTGTGTTCTTAGATTAAATCACTTTCAGAATAGCATAGAAGTTAAGCAAGGCAGAATCTTCCTTTTATTCTTCTCAGTGTTCTTTCCTTCATGCAAATGGAGACCATATTTAATGAGTAAGGCTCTGATGGCCCAGTTTCCCAAATACTTTCAAAGACCAAGGATCCTTTCATTTACTGAACAAGATATAACTTAACAAGTTCTTTTCACAAAATTCTGTACTAATGCCCTGTGGTTCAGACCTTCTTTTTAGTTTGAATCACAATTCCTAAGTTTCCATAACCATTTGAATAGAGTCTATAAATTGTGAATATTCAGAGTTAGCTACAGGAAAGTTCACTGAAAGCTATTGGTGCTTTGAATGCCTCAGCCTAAACTCTTCCCCTTGATATTTACTGTCACCCACTCATATGCTGTTCCATTCTTTTATTTTTACCCGCAAGACTCTTATTATTTCCATGCACTACTACTACTGTTATGTTGTTAGATGCCATCAAATTGATTCTGACCCTTGATAGTGACCTTGTGGCAGAGAAAAACTGTGTCTTCCCTGCCTGTGACCTTTTTGATTTAACTGTTTGTTTAAATATTGGCTTATGATCTTTACAGAAGCAGATTGCCAGGTCTTTCTCCTGCCACACCACTAGGTAAGCTTGCAGCCGAATGCTAACCACTTGGACCGCAAAGGGATATTATTTCAGAAATATCACAAAGGGCATCTAATCATAGCCTTTTCAAGATCCATTCTAAAGTACAGTGTTGTCAGTGATAGGGTACTATCTATATGCATACAAGGAAGCTCTGTTAATATGACCAGTATTCAAAGATTTGCACCGATAACTAAGGGAACTCTGGTGGCCTAATGGTAAGAGGTGGAACTGCAGTCTCAAAGGCATGCAGTTCGAATCCACCAGATGCTCCATGAGAGAAGGATGAGAAGTATCCTCCCATGTGATTTGTTGCTTTTAAAAACCTACTAGAGGGTCAGGTATGAACTGATTCTGATTCAATGGAACACAGCAACAATTAAAGACAAAAGGGGGGAAACTGAGGATTTCTATCAACTTTTGCAGTCCAAAATTGACCAAATATTCATTCCATAAGCATGCATGAGTAATTACTGGTGACTGGAATGCAAACATTGTAAACAATGAGAAAACAATTGTACAGTATTGTTAACAGAAATTAGACTGGAGATGAAATGATTAAATTTTGTATGTTCAAGTATTTATTGATATTATGTATGTTTGCCATTGTTATCATGTGCCGTCATTTCACCTGTGACTAATAGTGACCCTATGTACAAAAGTTCTAAACCCTGCTCTATCCTGTACCAACCTTATTGTCTCCAACACACCTATCCTCATTACCCCAGTCACAGAATCAGTCCACCTCATCAAGGGTCTTCCTTTTCTGCTCTGTCCCACCAGCCCCACTTCCAGATCCCTCTTCAAGGACTGATCCCGCCCTGTGACATGTCCAAAGTATGTCAGACAAAGCTTTAGCATTCTTGCCTCCAAGGAGCAGCCTGGCTTCACCCTATCCATGTGGAACTTGTTTATTCTCCTAGCAGTCAACAGTATAGTCAATACTTTTCTCCAGCACCACAGCTCAAAGACATCAGTTCTCCTTCTATCATCCCTAGTCATTGTCCAGCTCTCTGATGTATAGCAAGTAATTACAAAGACTATGGCCTGGATGAGGCACACCTTAGTCTCCAGACTGACATCGTTGATCTTCAGGACTTTGGGGAGATCTCTGATAGCCAACTTTCCCAATGCAATTTGTGTTTTAATTTCAAGGCAGCTGATAACCAAGATTGTTGATTGTGGAGCCAAGCAAACCAAAGCTGTTAGCAATCTCAATCTCTTTGCCATCTTTCATGATGCTGTCAATCCACCCAGTGGTGAGAATCTTTGTTTTCTTGATCTTGAGTTTCAATCCATATTGAAGACTGCAGTTCATGACCTTTTGCAGCAAGCACTTCAGGTCCTCCTCAGTTTCAGCAAGCAGGGTTGTGTCATCTGTGTAACAGAGATTGTTGATGAGTCTATCTCCACTCCTGATACCACATTTCTCCTTATAAGCCCAGCCTCCCAGTTAATCTGTTCCTTTTGTAAATAGAAAAGATATGGAGATCAGACACATTCTTGATGCACACGCTTTCCAATTTTGAACCATGCAGTGTTTCCCTGCTCTGTTCTGATGACTGCCTCCTGGTCCAACTGTAGGTTTCAAATAAGCACAGTCAAGTGTTCTGGGATTCCCAGTCTTCTCAGTGTCAGCCACAGTTTGTTGTGATCTACACAGACAAATGCCTTTGCATAGTCAGTGAAACACAGGCATTCCTCTGGTACTCCCTGCTTTCAACCAAGATCTATCTATAATATTCATAGTACCATGGCCTCTTCTAAATCTAGCCTGCACTTCTGGCAGTTTTCTGTTGAAGTACTGTTCCAGTTGTTTTTGGATAATCTTCAGTAGAATCTTGCTTGCATGTGATATGAGTGATACTGTTCCATCATTTCCGTACTCTCTTGGATCACTTTTCTTTGGAATGGAACAAATATAGATCTCTTCCAGTCAGTTGGCCAAGTGGTTGTCCTCCAGATTTCTTGGCACAACTTGGTGAGCACATCCAGGGCAGTGTCTGTTTGTTGAAATATGTCAATTGGTATGCCATCAGTTCCTGAGGCCTTGTTTTTTGCCAATTGTAAAAAACATAAAATGTGACTTTACACAGTGACCTCACTTGATGGACTGCATAGGGATCAGAATAACCACATCTGTGGAAAGAACCACTGGAGAAGCTCAATATCATCACAAAACCAAGCCAGATGTGGACTATGTAACAGACCATGAGTTATTCATTTTGAAGTGGGAAAAAATTTAAAGCAAGTTCATTTGAACCAAAATATGACCTTCAGTCTGTCCCTCTTGAATTTAAAAATTGCAGCAGAATAGATCTGAAGCATTAAACACTTATTGTTAAAGACTGGATGAGTTATAGGATGACATCAAAGATATGATCCATGAAGAGAACAAAGGCAGAAGAGGACAGGACAGAGTAAGAAATAGATTGCAAAGTGAACCAGAGTATATGGAAGGGAAGGAAGAATGAGGGGAAAGGGAGGGGGACGGGAAGAGGGAGGGTAGAGATGGAGGGAGGAAATTGTGAAGCAATGAATGAATATTTTTTTTAAAAAAAGAAGTGAACTGGGTAGGGGATGGGAGAAGGGAGGAGGGGAAAGGAAAACATGCAAGAATGAATGAATGAAAATGAAACTTTTTAGTATATATGCAAAAAAAAAATAAAACCCCAAAGACAAAAGAATACAAGACCTGAATGGATGTCAGAAGAGACTCTGAAAATTGCATGATGATGTGGAAAAGTCAAAACAAAGGGAGTATGATGCAAATCAAAACCACATGAGAAAAAAAAATAAAAAAACCACAATGAGATACCATATCAGCCCTGTAGTAGTGGCAAAGTTTAAAAGGATAGCAGGTGATAAAGGTTGGAGAGGATGTGGTGAAATAGGAACTTTTATAGAGTGTTGATTTGAATGTAAAATGGTGCAACCACTCTGGAAAACAGTTTGGTGTTTCCTCAGAAAGCTGAATGGGAAAATGTCTTATGACCCAGCTATTTCAGTGCTTGGAATATACCCTGAGAAAATGAGAACTGAGGCACAAATGGAGACTGACTTGTACACCAGTGATCGTCACAGCATTATTCACTAGCAAGAAGATGGAAAAATCCCAAATGTCCAACCACAATGAATGTATTCAGAAATTATGGTGCATTCACATAAAGGAATACTATGCAGCACATAGGAACAATTATTTTGTAAATCACTACCTAACTTGGAAGGGACTAGAGTGCATTTATGCTAAGTGAACTAACTCAATCCCATAAGGACAAATACTGTATAAAACCATTGTTGTAAAAAATATATAAGGGTCAAAGAGGGTAGTGCGGGAGCAGAGGAGTGAGGGTGAGGAGGGAGCGAGTGGTTATTCATAAGGTTGCACAATTTGATGGGTGGAGGGAGGGGTAGGTAAAGGAAATGGGAAAGATCCAGTGTGAAAAATAATGTATAAAAACTTTGTAAGTAATCCAGTATAAAATAAAAGTTGTTATTTAGATTGAAAAAAAAGGGAAGAAATGCTGAAGTAAAAGAAATGAACAGGAGATTTCAAAGGGCAACTTGAGAAAGCAAAGTAAAGTATTATAACAAAGTGTGCATAGAGCTGGAGTTGGAGAACAAAAAGGGAAGAACTTGCTCACCATTTCTAATGTTGGAAGAATTGAAACACAAATTAAAGCCTCAAGCTGCAGTACTGAGAGGTGCTATGTACAAAATCTTGAATGATCCATAAAGTATCCAAGGAAAATGGAAGGAATACACACAGTCACAGACTACCAGAAAGAATTGATTGACACTGAAATTTCTAAAAAAGAGCACTATGAACAAGAGTCAGTGGCAACGAAGTGAGAAGTTCAAGATGCAACAAAGGCATTGGCAAAAAATAAGACCCCAAGAATCATGGGAATGCCCGTGGGCATGTTTCAGCTAACTGATGCAGCCTGGGACACACTCCCCAGGCTATGCAAGAAACTTTGGAAGACAGTTGTTTGGCCGACTGACTGGAAGAGATCCAACTTTCTTCCCCATTCCCAAGAAAGGTGATCCAACAGAATGTGGAAATTATCAAACAATATTAATATCCCATGCAAACAAAATATCATCCCAAACCAGCTAGAAGAATACATTGAAAGATAACTGCCAGAGTTCAGTTTAGGTTTAGAAAAGGCCACTCCACCTGGGATGTCCTGTGTGGATCATAACACTGACGTTGAGAATAATGGGAAATCCAGAATACTAATTATATGAAACCTAGGCCTAGGCCATTAACCTCACAGCAACCACAAGTGACCATGGTGCGGCAACTTGTACACCAGGGCTATACGACCTAGAGGAATGTCTGAACAAAAACAATGAAGGACAGATGAACCTGTGGCACTTAACAACAACAACAACAAGAGGCCTGGACCAATAAGTTGTTGTCAGAACAGAGTAAGGGAATATCTTAGGGTTAGTAAGGATGGTTTCTTTTGTTTCTCTGTGGAGGCAAAGATTTTGAAGCTCCATCTCAAATTCTTTGTGCATGTGGCCAGGAGGGACCAGACCTTAGAGAATTACATCATGCTTGGAAGGGTGGAAGACAGGAGAGGAAGAACTTGGATGAGATGGAGTGATGTGGTGACTGAGGCAATGGGATTAGGGGTGTCAGAGACAGTGAGACTGGCTCACAATATCGCAGGGTTCAGCGCTATTGTACATAGGGTCCCAATGAGTCGGAGGTGACACAATGTCACATAACGACAACAACAATATGAAGAAGCATGGTTTAAAGTCAGGAAAGGTGTGTGTCAAGGCTATAGCCCTTCTTGTTTTCATTAGGTGATGTTGAGTCAAGCATGACACTTTGAGACCCTATGCCACAGGACAGGACAAAGTTCAGATCTGGTGTTTATAGGATCCTAAGGCATCAGAGAACTGGACAGTGATCAAAGATGTTCTTGTTGTTGTTATGTGCCATCGAGTCGCTTGCGACTCATAGCGACCCTATATACAACAGCTCTAAACTCTGCCTTGTGCCAATCTCATTGTTTCCGACACTCTCACCCCGATTGCCCAAGTCACCGAATCAATCCATCTCCCAGAGGGCATTCCCCTCCTGTGCCTGCCCTCCACTCTCCCAAGCATGATGTCCTTCTTCAAGGATCGGTCCCTCCTTACAACATGACCAGAGTATGTCAGACAATGCCTTAGAATCCTTGCCTCCAAGGAGCAGCCTAGTTTAACCCTCTCCAGGATGAATCTGTTTGTTTTCTTAGCAGTCCAGGGCACTCTCAGCATTCTTCTCCAACACCAAAGCTCAAAAGCATCAATTCTCCTTCTATCCTCCCTGGTCATTGTCCAGCTCTCTGACG
>NW_006399818.1:3664752-3676545 GCF_000299155.1 Elephantulus edwardii
TTCTGTCTTTGTAATGAACGTTTGCACTCTTCCTGGATGATACCCTTGATATCCTCCCACAACTCATCTGGTCTTCGCTCATTCGTGTTCAAGGCCTCAAACCTGTTCTTGAGATGGTTCTGAAATTCAGGTGGGATAGACTCAAAGTTATATTTTGGTTCTCGTGGATTCTATTTAATTTTCCTCAGCTTCAGAAAAAGAATTGATGCCTTTGAATTGTGGTGCTGGAGAAGATTATGAAACATATCAGGTACTGCCAAGAGAGATGAAATCAGGTTGTTCCATGGATGCAAGGATTTTGAGACTATATCTCACATACTTTCAGCATGTTGCTATGAAGGGACCAGTCTTTGAAGAAGGGCATCATCCTTGAAAGGGTGGAGAGGGAGTGCAGGAGAGGAAGACCCTGGATGAGATTTGTTGACACAATAACTGGGGTAATGATAGTGAGTGCATCAGAGACAGTGAGATTGGCTCAGGATAAAGCAGAGGTCAGAGCTATTGTTCATCATGTCGTAATGAGTTGTAGTCCACGTGATGACACATAACAAAAACACCATAGCGACCCTATGAACAATAGATCTGAACTCTGTCCTATCGTCGGCCATCCTTGTTACACTATTCACATTTAAGTCCATTGCTGCAGACATTGCATCAGTCTATTTCCTTGAGGGTCTTCCTCTCTTGTACTGACCCTCCACCATTCCAAGCATGATGTCCTTATCCAGGGGCTTCTCCTAACAGCAAGACTAGAGTACGTGAGACAAAGCTTCTACATCTTTGCATCCAAAGAACAGTTTCTCCAAGACATATGTTTGTTCTTTTGGCAGTCCATGAAATATTCAGTGCTCTCCTCCGACACAACTCAAATACATCATTTCTCCTGTCATCCTTATATATCACCCACCTCTCAGATGCATAACAGGTAATCGGAAGGACTGACTTGGATCAGGTGCACCTTGATCTTCCAACTGATATCACTGCTCTTTAGGACTTTGGAGAGAACCCTGACTGCAGACTTTTCCAATGCTATACCTATCCCAATTCCCTAACTGCTAGTACCAAGGGTGTTGGCTATGCATCAAAGCAAGATTAAATCACTGGCAATTTCAATCTTTTCTCCATCTATCATGATGTTGCCGATTGGCCTGGTAGTAATGGATTTTGTTTTCTTGATGTTAATATGCCATCCATATTGAAGGCTATACAGTTCTTGATCCGTTGTAGCAAATGCTTCAAGTTTTCCTTACTTTCAGCAATCAGGATTACATCAACTATATAATGCAGATTGTTGATGAATCTTCCTCCAATCCGGATGCCCCACTGTTCTTTGTAGAGTCTTTAGCAAGTCTCAGATGACTTGCTCAGCATATAGAGTAGCAACCACGATCGATGCACACCCTTCTCAGTTTTAAACTCTGCAGTGTTCTCTTTCTCTGATAGAATAGCTTCTTGGTCTAGGTATAGATTAAGTATAATCAAAATTAAGTCTTCTGCAATTTTCACTCTTTTCCATGTTAGTCATAGTTTGTTGTGATCCACACGGTCAAATGCCTTTGCATGGTCAATAAAGCACAAATAGACATTCTTCTGATAGACTCTGCTTTCAGTCAAAAATCCATCTGACATCAGTAATAATATTCCTGGTGCACAGCCTCTTCTAAACCCAGCTTGAATGTCTGGCAATTTTCTGTCAATGGTTTCTAACTGGTTTTGGATGATCTTCAACAGTATTTTGCCATGTGGTATTAATGATATTGCTTGATAATTTTTACATTCTGTTGGATCACCTTTCTTAGGAATGGTAACAAGTATGGATGCCTTCCAGTACTTGACCAGACAGCTGTCTTGCAAATTTCCTGGCACAAACTGGTGAGCACTTTGAGGGCTGCGTCTGTTATTTGGACCATGTCAATCGGTATTCCATTGACTCCTGGACCCTTATTTTTTGCCAGTGCCTTCAATGCAGCTTGAACTTCTTTCCTCATTACTCTTGGCTCTTTATCACATGCTACTTTCTGAAATATTTCAGTGTCAAACAATTCTATTTTGTGCAACAATTTCAAGTATTATTCCACCTTTACTTAAAATGTTTTTTAGATCATTTAAGTTTTTTCCCCGCAATGTATCTCTTAGTATTGCAACTCAAGGTTTGAATTTCTTTTTCAGTTCTTTCAGTTTGAGACATTATGAACAGTTGTTTGATTTTTATTCTTCAACTCCAGCTGTTTGCACATCCCATTGTAATACTTTGCTTTGTCTTCTTGAGCTGCCCTTTGAAATCTTCTGCTCATCTCTTTTACTTTGCCATCGTTTCCCTTTGTTTTGGCTCCTTGGTGTTCTTGTGTGATTTTCAGACTCTTCTGAAATTCATTTTGGTCTTTTTTTTCTCCTTTGTCTTTGTAATGACCTGTTGCTCACTTCATGAATGATATCTTTAATGTCATATCACAATTCATCTAGTTTTAAATCATTGATGTGTAATGCCTCAAACTTGTTCTTTGAAATGGTTTTAAAATTCAGGTGGGATTGACTCAAGTTCATATTTTGGTTCTTGTAGACTTGCTCTGATTTTTTTTTTCACTTTTAATTTGAACTTTCACATGAGTAATTGACAGACAGATTGTTGCATAGTCAGCACATGGCTTGTGGATATTCAGCTTCTCCAGTTTTCTTTCCACAGGTGTAATTAATCTGATTCTTGTACAATCCATGTGAAGTCCATGTGCAGAGAAGCTGTTTTTGTCTCTTTAAAAAAGGTGGTTTTAGAAATAAATAATTAAATGTAAAAAATTCAGTCATTTAAACTCCAGCATCATTTCTCTAAGTCCTTAATTCCCAACTACCAATCCATCTACTTTGTTTTCAACTTTTGCGTTCCAGTCGTCAAGTTATTATTAATGTGTCTTGACCACAGTCAATTTCAGACTTAAAAAGGTGGTGGAATTCCTCAGTTTTCTTTATAACTTTAACTGTTGATGTGTCTATTTGAATAACAGGTGTGTCAGCAGATCTTCCTTGTTTGTATATGGATAATCCTGTCACTCACAGCATTGTACTTCAGAATAGATCTTACACTGGTCTTTTTGACTATGAATACAACACCATTTTTCCTCAGTTTTTTTATGCCCAGAAGGGTATATCATATGATTGTCTGATTCAAAGTGGCCAATGTTAGTCCATCTCATCTCGCTAATGCCTCGAATGTCAGTCTTAGTGCGCTTGCAGTATCAGAATGCCCAGGATGCCCTTCCAGGCCCACTTTCCTTCTCAGTCACTCCATTTCCTGGCATGATTTTGTGGACTTGCTCCTATGGTAACTTGTTCTTGTTAGTTGCTGTCAAGCTGGCTACCTCTCATGTGTGCAGGGTAAAACTACACTCCATTGGGTGAGGCAAAAAATCTCCTTTTGGGAGCAGAGTCCTGGACATTTCTTCCAAGACACCTTTGTGTAGATCTAAACTACCCACCTTTCAGTTAGTAGTGGAACACGTACTGTTTATACCACTCAGGGATTCTTTATGACTTAAATTACCACATAAACATTAATTACTCTTGCTTTAGTTAACACTTGGGTTTCAACAAATAGAAGTTCAACATAAAGTGACCTCAGTTTGAAATTCAGAATATATACTATCAAGTTCATGCTAAATGGAGAAAAAAAATTAAAGTTGTCAAATATTTCATTTTATTTGGATACACAATCAGTGCCCATGGAAGCAGCAGTGGTTTGTTTGTGTGTTGTTGGTGCTTTTTGGTTTTGTTTTTTTTGTAAATCAAACAACACTTTAAATTGGTTAAATCTTCTGAAAAATACCTCTTTAGAGTGACAAAGCAAAGAAAGATGAGACTTTGAGAACTAAGGGGCAGTTTATCCAAGTCATGACACGTTCACATGCATGTAACAACTAGACAGGAAATTGCAGAAAATAATGGATGCCTTTGAATTGAGGTTTTGGTGAAAAATACTAAGTATACCTGAAGAAAGAACAAATTTGCCTTGGAGGAAGTAATAACTAGAATACTCCTTAAAAGTGAGGATGGTGAAGGTCTGCTTTAGATATGCTTATTAGGAGTGACTGGTTTCTGGAGCTAGGCATCATGTGTGGTTGAAAATCAGTGGAAAAGAGCAGTCTTCTGAGTGGGATGGATTTACAGTGTCTGCAACAATAAGCTCAGGCATGTCAGTGAATGTATGAATGGCTCAAGGCGAGGCAAGGCTTCATTCATTGTATTTAGAGTCACTGTGAAATCAGCTTGCAACCACCTGAGAACATAACAATAGCTCTGATTTACCCACTAGTTTACATTACAAGGCTTGACTTGCATGAGACTACTGCAACCCTGTACTCAAATATATACTGCAACCCTGTACTCAAATATAACATCTGAGGCCCTTCTCCTTTCTTTGTTTCTGGGGCTGATGGGTTTGAGTTTGTTTCCCATCACCTGGGAAGGATTCTCATTTGTCTGCCTAAAGACAGTAACCATAGAATCTCTATGACTAAAGTGATGACTGTTCTGATGGGCCCAGCCTGGGTCACATGATCACTAGGAGGGAAGGGCTCTCGCCATTCCTTCTCTCATCTGAGCATATCCTCTAAGGGAACACTAGTCCTGTTGCTCTAACAAAGGGAAGAAAATATTGAGTAAGTCAAAGGCTTCAATGTTCAAAACAACTCCAAAGTCTAAAATTTCAGCCTAGATCTCTTTCCTAGACTTTAAACTTTTCCTGAAGTGTCTCAAGCACCTCAGATTCAACTGAATTCATCTATTCTTCCAAACCTGCATTTTCTGCTGCAGCTACTACCTCAGGAAATATTCTCTCATGCATGCAGTTGTTCAAGATAAAGATCTCTGATACTACCTACCCATCCTTCCATATCCAAAACCAATTTTTTTCCATCATGCAACATAATATCTCTAATTGTTCAACTTCTTTATATCCTGATCACACTGCTTTGGCTCAGATCACTATAATGTCTGCTCTTGATGGATTAAAACAACCTTCTAATAGGAGTTTTAATAGGGCTTCCTGTCTTAAGCTTGGCAACCCCACTGTCCAATCCATTCTCCACACTGCAGGCAGAAGGGGCTTTAAGAAAGTTGAGCATGACATCCCCTTGCTTAATAAAAATGAATGCCTTCCTTTCCCTTCAAGATTAAATTGGAATTCTTTAACAAGGTTTATAAACCTCTTCATTATATTGGGCTTCCTTAACTTTAGCAGCTTTATTTCTTGTCATTCCACTCACGCTAAATCCCTACTGTACTGAAACTCATTTCTGTTCCTGAAATACAGAAAGTTCTATCTTGCCTCTGTGTCTTCATAATTTCTCTTTCCTCTCTCTAGAATATAACCTCATTCCTCTTTCTTCCTTACTCCTTTTCTTTTTCTTTTTTTCCTTTTTTTTTTTTAAGTCTCAACTTTCTCAAAATAACTTTCTGTGACTCTCTTTTGGACAGTTTCAGAAACTGTGACTTGGATAGCACTTTATCTATTTGGCAGATACCATCGATTGGATAACACAATACCCATTACCAAGTCCTTCTCCTTGTGCACTTCCACTACACTGTCATATTATTGTTTTTGCTTGAGTCTATTATTGCGAACACTGTGTCACAAGAACAATATACCTTCCCTCAACATCTCTTGAAGTAAGCAGTGGTGTCTAACAGAGTTAGGGCCAATGAGATGGAAATGAGCATCTATAAGGGATTCTGGGAGAACTTTTTGCTTTCCTCGTAAAGAGAAATGGCATCTGTGACCCTTTCTTCTCCCTATGAATGTCGACATGATGTCTGAAGTTGTAACTGTCTTGTGATCATGAAGGGAAGGTCTAGAAAAATCACAGAAATATCAGCCCTGTCATTTTAGGGTCATTTTATAACCACCAGAAACTGCCAACTCCTGAAGTCTTAGTATATGGTGTGTTAGACAGAAAGAGAGCTGAGAGAGAGAGAGAGAGAGAAAACTGGTCCCAGGTGATGAACAGGACTTTATTAAGTAGGCCTGAGAGGGATGCCAGGTGACTACACTCAGAGAATATCAGTATCATGTGCAGACTGTTAAGGAGATTTAGAGGGGTTAGTTTGCTCAGGGATTGGAGCAGGAGTGCTGTCAAAATGTGATCAGATCCAGGGCCTTATCAGGATCTGGTAATCTAGTTGCCTTATCAGAACACTCTCAAGCCTTATCAAGACATTATCAGACTTCCTCCAGGAATGGTCAGGCCTGAGAGTCAGGCATGAGGGAAGTGCAACATTCTTCCTCCATTCCAGACGTTAAAGGATATAGGGAGCAGGGCTGGAGTTGTCTCTAGCTGCTTCTTACTGGACAAGGGCTATGCTGGGGGAGTTGGGGTTGGTTTTCCTGTAAGATCTGAAGGAGGAGCACTGTTTTCATGTGTTCCTGGGAGGTTGCTGAGAAGATGGCTGTGGAGCGTTCTACTAAAGATTTCTTTTTTAATTTTTATTTTATTTTTTTTTCTACTAAAGATTTCTGAAAGAGATTTAGAGAACAGGGAGCAAGAATTAAAAGGAGGAGGACAAGTAGAAAGGGAGCTAGGATGGGGCATCGCCAGGGAGGAATTTCTAGTTGCCAGTCAGTTCCTGATTCTCCATGTAGGGCATTCGCTTTGTTTATTTTTTTTATTTCTTCTTTAAATACTCCTGATTTATGGGTATAAAAACCAACAGTCTTCTCTGAGGAACAGGCAGAGACCGCCTTTTATCATGGTTAAGATTAAGTCTCCCTCTGTTTTATAATACAACTGCCGCTAGGGAGTCAATCTGTTCTTGACTGCAATAAGCTGAGCTGCAATATCATCCAGTGACTCTTGGAGAGTTTTGGAGAGATGCTGGGATTCTTTTAGACAGATTCCTAGGCCTGCGGTGCTGATGGCCACCCCTGTTATTAATCCCAGGCTGGACACTAAAGGGAGGAGTCCTGTGATGGTCCGTTTGTGTTTCAGCTGCTGGGTTAGAGGGATAGGTATTAGTTCAGAGTTGGTTGTAAATGAAACAGGAGAAATAGGTGGGCTAGAGTGCATGTGTCCTTCCAGTTGGTCAGCAGGCAGGTGTCGATGCTGTTTCCACAGGCCACAACGAGGCTACTCCCTGCTTTCAGGCATGTTGACTCCACAGAGAAGCCTAACCTGATGTTCATTAACTTCACATTCGTGTGGCCTGGAAGAGGTCACTAAGTGTATTAGGGTGAGGAGTTGAAGAGAGATGCTCTTGGTGGAAGATACTGAATTCTGTAGTCAAGTTCTTTTAGGTGGGTAGGGTAGAAAGAGATGGATAGATGGGCAGTTTATAACAATGCAGTGTTAGTTTTAATGTTGCAGGAAATTTATATTAAGTAATGGAAGAAAAAGGTTTGGCTTCTTCCTAAGTAAAAGATTGAGTTGTTGTTCTTGATTGCCTTTGAGTCAAACATGACTCATAGCAACCCTATGAACAAAAGGACTAAAGCCCCTCTACAACTATTGACATTTACCAAAGTTTGTAGAGTTTATGGAGGCAAGTTATTTAGGAAGTGGATGCCACTCTTGCTTCCAAACCTGGGTTAAGCTTGGTGACGTTGTTGTTGTTGTGATGTGCTGTCGAGTTGCTTGCGACTCATAGTGACCCTATGTACAACAGCCCTAGACTCTGCTCTGTCCTGTGCCAATCGCACTGTCTCTGACACTCCCATTCCGATTATCCCAGTCACTGAATCAACCCACCTCATAGAGGGCCTTCCCCTCCTGCGCTGTCCCTCCACCCTCCCAAGCATGATGTCCTTCTCCAAGGACCGGTCTCTCCTCAAAACATGTCCAAAGTATGTTAGATGGAGCCTCAGAATCCTTGCCTCCAAGGAGCCACCCGATTTAACCCTTTCCAGGATGAATCTGTTTGTTTTCCTAGCAGTCCGTGGTACTCTCAATACTCTTCTCCAGCACCACAGCTCAAAGGCATCAATTCTCCTTCTATCCTCCTTGGTCATTGTCCAACTCTCTGATTCATAACAAGTGATTGTGAAGACCATGGCCTGTATCAGACGCACGTTAGTCTCCAAAGAGATACCATTGCTCTTCAGCACTTTGGAGAGGTCCCTAACAGCAGACTTTCCGATGGCAATGCGCCTTTTAATTTCCTGGCTACTGATGCCAAGAGTGTTGACTGTGGAGCCAAGCAAACTAAATCTGTGAACAGTCTCAATCTCTTCACCATCCTGATGCTGCCACTTGGTCCAGTGATGAGAATCTTTGTCTTCTTGACATTGAGCCTCAATCCATATTGGAGGCTGCAGTCCTTGACCCTCTGCAGCAGGTGCTTCAGGTCCTCCTCAGTTTCAGCTTTGGTAACATTAGGCTGGATTTAAAAGAGTTTAGCAGATAGTGTAGGTTAGGGTGATGGAAGCGTTTCCCAGGTCCTGCTTCCTGGTACTTGTGGAGTATGAGTTGGTTAGAGAGGTGAGGGACTTGGAACAACTTTGCAGGAAGAGTATTACTTTAGGGGTTGTTTGTTTGTTTGTTTCAAAGCCACCTGGCCAGTAATAGGTCAGGGGTGGTTTGTATGAGTCCTAGGGAAATAGGCCTGATGATGGTGACCTGAAGATTGGCTGAAGTTCTCTTTTTTACCCTCGACTTCTTTTGCTAGGAATCATATCTGAAGAAGCTCTGAGAGTTAAATCTCTACACACTGGAATTGGGTTGTCTGGGGCCACTATTCCTAGTGTGTATTTTGAGTGAATTTGGATCTGGTATAAACATGTCCTGGTTACTACAGGTTTGTGTAACTGTCTGAAACGTCTGTAACCACTAATGCTCTACAAATGCACAAAGTGACTATTTTCCCCATTGGCTAGTTTGTTGTGTCACAAATCAAGATTTTTTTTTCTTTTTTAAGGTCTTTCTTTACCTTAAGAATTTGAATTAAGTCTTTAGTCTATAGTTTAACAGCATTTGTTGCACCTTCTTTAAGTTTATGACATGCTTTAAAAGATACTTGCTTCTATATGAGTTTGAAGAACAGGTATAGATAAAGATTTGCCATCCATGATGTTATATGCTAACAATTTGACTTGTTTGTTGAGGAATTGTTCTGACATACAACAGAGTAATCAAAGAGAACAGCACAGCAAACATCAAATACTGGCGAGGTTATGGAGAAACTGGAACCCTTATTCACTGTTGGTGAGAGTGTAAAATGGTGCAATAGGTTAATTTCACTGGCCTCAGTTTGCTGGCACAACTTAGCTAGGTTAGGGGTTGGTTGGGTTTTTTTTTTAATAATTTGATTAATTTTCTTAACTAAAAACTGTAGAAAGAACATTTTACTATTTCTGTTTTTTAAACAAGAGTCACTTTCTTTTATACTTTCACTGCTTACACAACCATCTTGACTTTTTTTCATTTTTATTAATTTTAATAAACATTTACAGAGATTTTGGATTTTCATTCATTTCATTGCTGCACTTTTCTCCCTGACTACCCCTCGCCACCAGTTCGCTCCTCTCTTTGAAAAAAAAAAAAGGAAAGAAAAAAAATCCCTTCATTGGTATACAATTCCCCACCCCCCTCCACGCTACAAGTACACTTCACTATGCAACCTTAATTCTGGACTCCTGTGTTAACCATAATTCTCAATCATATATCACCTCTAATCTGTTCTTTCCCTCATCTGTTTCAATACAGTATACATAATTTATCCAGTTTTTTCTCAGTCTTACCCCAACCCTGATGTCGGTCCCATTATACAACAGTGGCGCCATGCAGTATTTGTCCCTGTGTGACTGAGATAATTCACTCAGCATAATGTCCTCCAGGGTCACCCATTTTCAATAATATTGCATGAGTTCCTTGTTTTTCAATGCGGCATAGTATTCTTAGCTATTGAATTCTGAAGTCAGACCAACTACTTTAAAACAAAACTACTCTCTTTTCTTCCTAAAAGTACTTAGTACCACTCGTATCATCTTTATACTTAACTAGAAATATTGACTGGTTCTCGGAGTCTCTGGGTCAGTTCACTCTAAGCAGATAAATGCTGAGAGTCAGAATGGAGAGGTATAGTGAAGAATGTATCCTTCAGGCCTAAATACTTAGGAATAGTTAGACTCTGGGGGTACTTTGGATATTAGAGTGTAGGGATTGGGTACCACTGGATGCAGCAGAAGTATAATTGTATTAGTAACTTTTAAGTATTGGGCTAATTTTTATTTTTCATTTGGCTTCTGCACCGCCATGATGGGAGTATTATAAGGAAAAGATTTTTAAAAAATTAAAAAATCATTCTTCAGAACAACTATGAGATATCATCTCACCTCAGTAAGAATAGCAAAACGTAACAGAACAGCAAACATCAAATACTGGCAAGGTTGTGGAGAAACTGGAACCCTTATTCACTGTTGGTGGGAGTGTAAAATAGTGTAAACGCTATGGAAGGCTGTATGGCGCTTTCTCAAAAAGTTTTAAATAGAAATACCATTTGACCCAGCAATTCCACTACAGGGAATTTACCCTAAAGAAACCATAACCTCCATCCAAGCAGATATATGCACACCCATGTTTATTGCAGCTTTGTTCGCAATAGCAAAGAGCTGGAAACAACCCAAGTGCCCATCACCAAATGAATGGATAGAGAAGCTGTTGTATATTCACACAATGTAATGCTATGCCGCATTGAAAAATAAGGAACTCATGAAATATTATGCAAAATGGATGACACTGGAGGACATTATTCTGAGTGAAATATCTCAGTCACAAAAGGACAAATATTGCATAGGGCCACTGCTGTAAAACGGGACTGACATCGGGATTGAGGGAAGACAGAGAAGGAAGGGAGGAATGAGGTATACTGCATTGACACAGATGAGGGAGAGAACTGTATAAAAGGGATATATAATTGGGTATTATTGTCTTGACAGGAGTCCAGAATGAAGACTGCACAGTGGAGTGGACTTGGGAGTAGGGATTGCATAACAATGAAAAAGTTTTACTTTTCAAGGAGAAGAGTGAATTGTCTGGGGAGAGGGTGGGCAGGGACAAAAGTGCAACAAAAAATTATTGGAAATGCTAAGTCTCTGTAAGCTTTCATTAAAATTAATAAAAAGAATCATAGCTGTTGTTATGTGCCATCAAGTCATTTGCGACTCATAGCGACCCTATGTTCAAGAGCTCTAAACACTATTCTATCCTGTACCAACCTAGCCATCTCAAACACACTTATTCCCACCACTCCAGTCACAGAATCGATCCATCTCATTGAAGGTCTTCCTCTCCTTTGCTGCCCCTCCACTCTGCCAAATATGATGTCCCTCTCCAATGACCAGTCCCTCTTGCAACATGCCCAAAGTATGTCATACGAAGCTTCAGAATTCTTGACTCCAAGGAGCATTCCGGCTTCACATTCTCTAGGACAAACCTGTTTGTTCACCTAGCAGTCCATGGTATACTCAATACTCCTCTCCAGCACCAGAGCTCAAAGGCATCAATTCTCTTTCTTTCAACCCTTTTCATTGTCCAACTCTCTGATGCATAGCACATGATTGCAAAGACTATAGCCTAGATCAGGTGCACCTTAGTCTCCAGCCTGACATCGTTGGTCCTCAGTACTCTTGAGAGGTCCCTCACAGCTGACTTTCCCAATACAATTCATCTCTTGATTTCCTGGCTGCTGTTATCAAAGGTGCTGACTGTGGAGCCACGCAAACTAAAACCGTTAACTATCTCAGTCTCTTCACCATCCATACTGATGCTGCCAATTGGCCCAGTGGTGAGAATCTTTGTTTTCTTGATGTTGAGC
>NW_006399818.1:3677538-3680203 GCF_000299155.1 Elephantulus edwardii
TTTTTTTTTTTTTTTTTTAACCAGGGACACTTCTGTAGCGATTGTAGCCCAAACAGCTGGATTTATCTTTTAACTCTAGGGGCATGTTGAGGCTTGCCAGCATTAAATCACCACACCTTAATGCCCTCTGAATCTTTAGGGTGAAGAGAACTTGAACATTTACTTTTGATAACAAATCCTTTCCCAATAAAATCACAGCAGTTTCAGATATAACCAGAAAATGACGGGAAAATAATATCCTATTTTATATACAACTTAACAAGAGAGCTTGATATCTCTTTACAGGTCTCCCCTCAATTTCCACAGTAGTAAGTTGGTGAGCGGGAAAGAAAGCTACTAAAAGATTGTAAGACCAAGTACCTCACACCAGTGTTGAGAAGCAAGTGATTTATCTTAGTAGGAATGTCAGTGCATACTCAGGGCTCCTCAAGGTGTAGGCTGATGCTATGCTCCTTACTTGTAGTGCCCTGAGGGAAACAGGCCCCTGTCAGTCCAATTGCTCTTCTGACACCAAGATATGCTTGGCGCCTCCCTGAGCCAAGTGCTTATGGAACTTGCATTGGAAGCAAGTGCAGGAGGCTTCCTTTTGCCCCTTTACCTCTTGAAGCATCTTTTGACACTCATGGTTTCCGTGACCACTGGAAGCAAGAGCTTTAGAATTGGGGACACATCTGCTGGATCAAAAGGACTGGAATTTTCATTTTATGCTTTGTTGTTGTTGTTATGTGCTGTCAAGTTGCGTGTGACTCATAGCAACCCTGTGTACAATAGCCCTAAACTCTGCTCTGTCCTTTGCCAATTGCACTGTCTCTGGTACATCCATCCTCATTACCCCAGTCACTGAATCAATCCACCTCATAGAGGGCCTTCCCCTCTTCTTGTGCTGTCCCTCCACCCTACCAAGCATGATGTGTCTCACCAAGGACCTGTCCCTCCTTACAACATATCCAAAATATGTTAGACGGAGCCTCAGAATCCTTGCCTCCAAGGAGCTACCGGTTTAATCCTCTCCAGGATAAATCTGTTTGTTTTCCTAGCAGTCCATGGTACCCTCCTCTCCAGCACCACAGCTCAAAGGCATCAATTCTTCTTCTATCCTCCCTTGTCATTATTCAACTCTGATGCATACCAAGTGATTGCAAAGACCATGCCTGTATCACCTCAGTCTCCAGAAAGACACCATAGCTCTTCAGTACTTTGGGGAGGTCCCTAACAACTGACTTTCCCATCACAATATGTCTTTTAATTTCCTGGCTGCTGATGCCAAGAGTGTTGACTGTGGAGCCAAGCAAACTAAATCTGTGAACATTCTCAATCTCTTCACCATCCAACCTGATGCTGCCAATTAGCAGCCTCAATAAATTTGGCTTCTAGCTCATCTTCCTTTTCCTCTTCCAAGTCCACATTGCTGAACACTGAAATAGCAGCAGTCAGGAGTTTATTTGAATTATACTGGGGCCCTAAAGGCTTTTTCGGAAGTGTGTGTTTGGTTTTGTTTTTATTATCAGGGATAGACTGATTGATTGATTAAATGAGAGTTTATTGTTATTCTTCCCCATGATGCTCAGGGTCTAAGTTAGCAAAGTTTTGCATAGTTTTTGCCAATTAATTATTAATAGCTAGGGGTTCTCTTTTTTATTTTGTTATTTCTGCTCATTTAGAGTAGTTTATTCATTTCATTTGAATATCTTTTATTTTTTTTCCTGTGAGACAAATTTGTATATAATTTCTGGCACTTTTCCTCTTAACTCTAGTTGTGTTTGTTTATTTTTAAAATGACCATTTTATATGTTTTTATAGCATAAGAAATACTTCTCTTGATGAATGCAGGGCTTGTAAGGAAAGATGGTAGCATTCAGAAGCACATGGTAATGTCTGTTTCCTCCTTGCTTTGTAGTTAATTATTAACTTGTGTGAAAGTGCTGTTAGACCATTAAGACAGCATTTATGGTTCCATCATTTTCAGGGTTGTTGGTAACCAGAACATATTTCCTGCAGATAACTTTGACTCCTGTGTCTGGCATAAGGCCCAACGCACTCACATTTACTTCAATGACGGTACCTTTGGTAATAGAACCCAAGGTTGTATAGATTCGTCTTTACACCAAGTATTGGCAGGCAAAATGTGGCTTTAAGTTCAGGACGTTACATGTGCCTTCTTGAAACCTAAGCCCATTGGTCTGATTGTTTTTGTGTAAAGCCATCTCCAACTTCAGTAACCATCCTCTTCTATGCTTTCTTCTTCTGTGTTGAATAACTTTTAATACTTCTGTTTCTACCTGAGCACGATCTCTGGGTAGAGAGACTTCTCATTTTCCCTCTTTCTCATTTCATTTTTGTTTAATCATTTTGGAAAGTACTTTAGCTTGGGACTGCCCCTCTCTGTCCAACACATAGGCGAGTACTGCACCTTACAGAGTCTTCTCATCATTCATTTGGTGTTTTCATGCATCTTGATAGTATTTTCATTTGTATTTTCTCTGCATGACTCTGCTTATGGTAGAGCTTTGCCTTCAGACCAATCATCCCCTTTTGCCTTCTTTGAACATTCATGAGCCACTCGACGTTCTCTCTTTTTCTCATGGTAATCCAAACTGTGATTGTAAGCACTTCCTATGCACCAGAGAGCTGGACAACGACTAGGGATGATAGAAGGGGAATTGAT
>NW_006399818.1:3681643-3685212 GCF_000299155.1 Elephantulus edwardii
TCCTGATGCCACAATTCTTCTCATAGAGCCCAGCGTCCCAGATAATCAGCTCTGCATACAGGTTGAAAACAAAACAAAACTTCTTGAACTTGTTCTAATAAAAGAAAAAAACATATGCATATGTAGGGTTCTCTTTATTTTTTAAAGAATAATTATGCTGATGTACTTACAAAGTTCATTGTTTTTCACTTCGGATCTTTCCCATATCCTTAACTCATCCATTCCTCCACCCATCAAACTGTCTGACCCTATGATTTTTTCCCCCACCCATCCTCATCCGTGTGTTCTCCCTCCCTCCCCTTTAAATTTTCATAGATATTTTACTAGATATCTATTTCTACAATAATTGTCTTATACAGTATTTGTCCTTATGGGACTGAGTTAGTTCACACATCTTAATGCTCTCCAGTCCCTCCCAAGGTAGGCAGTGATTTACAGAATCATTGTTCCTGCATGCTGCGGAGTATTCCATCATGTAAATGTATCATAATTTCTCAATCCATTCAATTTTGGTTGGATGTTTGGGCTGTATCCATGTCCTTGTGATGGGGAATAGCGCTGCTATGAATGTTGGTGTTTGTGCCTCAGCTCTCATTTTCTCAGGCTATATTACAAGCAGTGGAATAGTGGGGTTAAATGGAATGTCTATGTTTAGCTTTCTGAGGAAATACCAAACTGCTTTCCAGATTGGCTGGAGCATTTAAAAATCCCACCAACAGTGTATTAAAATTCCTATCTTACCACATCCTCTCCAGCACATTTTACTTGCTGCGCTATTAAACTTTGCCACTGCTACTGGGGTGAGATGGGATCTCATTGTGTTTGATTTGCTAGGCTTCTCTTTTAAACTTTTTTTTTTTTTTAGTCTTCTCTGCTCATTTCTGCCACCACCTTCAGGGACTGCTTCTTGAAGAAGGGCAGAGATTGAGCATGCAAAGGGAGTACTAAATTCATGTGGCCAGAATATGATCTTTTCCTTTAATAAAAAACAAAACAAACACCTTGCTGGTTTGTGGAAGATTGGGGTGAAATGAAAGAGTCAGTAGTTCTTACCATCTACTAAAATCATTAACTCAGCTCCAAACTGATGAGCTATTAAAGGAGATAAACACCAAAATCTGTGGACAAGTTTTTTTCACTATTATGCAGCAGATCTGCTCCAGATAGAGAAGATACATTAACTACTAACAAATCTTACTTTATTTCACATTAACTAGTAATGTGGTTGTTGTTATGTGCTGTTGAGTCATAGGCAACTCATAATGACCCTATGAACAGAAGACCTGGACACTTGTATAACTCTCATCCTTTCTCCAGGTTCATAGAGTTTCCCGAGCCAAACTATTTTAGAAGTGGATGTCACTCCTGCTTCCAAAATTAAATTTACTTACAATCTTATTGTATGCTTCTTGCAGGAATTTGAAAGAGTATAAAAAAAGAAACAGAGGTAAAACTTACAGGAAAATGAGGGGATTAAATATTTAAATGACCTCTTCCTGAAAGGAAGTGTCAGGTTATCCATATGGAGACAATTAGAGAAACAGAAGAAATGGCAATACTTGTTTTCATGCCAGGGGTTTATATTTATTTGCTGTTTTATGGTTTAAGATGTTTATGACTTTACTGTATCTCAAAATTTATCCTAAAAAATATTAAAATAGGCCTTGAGAAGAAAAGGTTCTTGCCGCTGGACAGATTGTATGTAGTTTGGGGGATCAGTTGACTGAATTTTGAGAGCAGGCAATAGAGAGCTAGGGAACAAGGAAAGGGGGGAAAGGGTTTTGGTGGGAGATGAGGGTCAGAAGGGCCCGGCAGACTCAGAGGTGGGGTTTTGCCTGGAGCATTGGGAGGGAGTGACATTTGAGGGAAAATAGTAAAGAGAAATTATTTGCCAGGTCAGGGCCAGAGGAGAAGAGTGATATTTTAGTCACAGGGGATTTCTTCTTAGATTCTCTGTTGACTAGGAAGTCAGTCCTGAGGAGCTGAAAAGTTGAGCAGGATGAGCAGAGAGTAAAGAAAATTTGAGTATTGGAAACCTCAGACAGTTTGCAATTTTGCTATTTATGTCCTAAAGGATGAATGGATTGAATGTGCTGAATTTAGGATATGAAATTTAAGTATACAAATGGACAAAGCCTTTTATGCTTTAAACTAGGTGTAAGGCTGAAGGTGCACAAGTTTTAGAGGAGGCAAAACAAAGGACTGTCCTCCAGGATAGAAGGCTTGGCCTTCATATTGAGGTGGTAAAGGAGAGCCTAGGCATTGAGAAACTAGCAGTGAGATTTCTCCCCTGCCAAAGACTCACTATGCAGATCCTTCTGACAGCCAAAAAAGCATCTCCTTGTAAGGTATTAGAAGGGGGTCTTGGGTCCTGAGCAGAGGGAAAGGGATAATAGAGACAGGGAAAGCATCTGTCTCTGTGCACCTCAGGGAGTGACCTTGGGCTCTTACCTCAATTGAATTGATAGCCTTAGATACTTGAGAATAGAGACTGGTGTTTGGTGCTGTTGGATTCAAATGGCAAGTGTTGTTGTTATGTGTCATTGAGTCACCTGCAACTCATAGCAACCCTATGTACAATAGCTCAACCCTGCTCTATCTTGAGCCAATTTCATTGTCTCTGATACATCTACCCCCATTACCTCAGTCACTGAGTCAATATATCTCATCCAAGTTCATCTTCTCTTATGCTGTCACTCCACCCTTCCAAGTATGATATCCTTCTTCATGTTCCTTTATGGCAACATCCTCAGAATATGTGAGACAGAGCTTGAAAATCCTTACTTCCAAGGAGAAGTCTGGTTTCACCCTCTCTAAGACATACTTGTTTGTTCTCTTAGCAGTCCACGGTATATTCAATACTCTTCTCCAGCATCACAGTTCAAAGGCATTGATTCTTCTTCTGTCATCCTTAGGCATTGTCCAGCTCTATGATACATAGTAAGTAATTGCAAAGACCATGGACTGGATCAGGCACTCTTTAGTCTCCAGACTGACATTGTTGTTTTTCAGCACTTTGGAAAGGTCTTTGACAACAGATTTTTCCAATGCAATTCATCTTTTGATTTCCTGGCTGCTGGTACCAAGAGTGTTGATTGTGAAGCCAAGCAAGCTAAAGCTCTTAAGAATCTCAATCTCTTCTCTATCATGATGCTACCAATTGGCCCAGTGGTGAGTATCTTTGTTTTCTTGATGTTGAGCTTCAGTCCACATTGAAGACTAGTTCTTGACCTTCTCCAGCAAATGCCTCAGGTTCTTCTCAGTTTGGGTAAGTAGGGTTGTTTGGTATAATGCAAGTTGTTGATAAGACTTGCTTCAGTCCTTATACCACATTCATCCACACAGAGCCCAACCTTCTAGATGATCTGTTTTGCATATAGCTTGAAAAGGTCTACAGATAGGATGCATCCCTGGTGTACACCTTTCCTGATTTTGAACTATGCAGTGTTTCCTTGCCCTCTTCTGATGATTGCCTCCTGGTCCAAGTATGTTGTTGTTCTTCTTGTTGCCATTAAGTCACCTACAACTCATATCTCCAAGTATAAATTTTGCATGTTGTTGTTGTTGTT
>NW_006399818.1:3687122-3720621 GCF_000299155.1 Elephantulus edwardii
GCTCATTAGTGTTCAAGGCCTCAAACCTGTTCCTGAGATTATTCTGAAATTCAGGTGGTATGAAATCAAAGTCATATTTTCCCATTATTCTTAAAGTCAACCAGAGTTTTTTGTGATCCACACAGTCAAAAGATTTTGCATAGTCAGTGAAACACAGATAGACTTACCAGAAGGAGAGGTGAGAGGAGAGAAATAAAAAAGAAAAATAAACACCAAAAATCTTGTCCCAAATAATGAACAGGCCTTTAGTAAGCAGACCTGAGAGGGATGCCAGGGACTACACACAGAGAAGATGAGAATGATGTGCAGACAAACAAAAACAGTTTCCTTTTGTAGGGACTGTTATGGGGATTTAGAGGGGATGGTAGTTTGCTCAGGAATTTGGGGCCAGTGGTCCTGTCAGGATGTGATCAGGCCCAAGGCATTATATGGTCACCTAGTTTCCTTATCAGAATATGGTCAATCCTTATCAAGACATTTTCAGGCCTGGAGGTCAGTGGTGACTTAGTGATAAGGGGTTGCATTGACAATCCAAAGGCAGATTTCCTCCCTTTTCCCCCCTTTATTTTTCATTACATTGAATTTCACATTATTCTGCATTAACATTGTATTTCTTACAATCAGTCTCATTCATTCTCAGGAAGAACTACCCTATACTTCCTCTTCTTTTATGGTAAAAAATTCAAATGCAAAACGAAACATAAATTAGTGACATGGGGAAAAGGCATCTTAATAAGCAAAAGGGCATCTTAAGCTGTGTTCTCTAGATTCTCCAAAGGAAGACATGTAGTAATACAAAAAACATGTAACAGTGAATCATTTCACAAAGAAATTTGCTCCTATTTCATTTTCAGATAAGCAGCACCGTCCTTCTGTGCTCTTGTTTTCTCATTTCCAGTAGCTAACATAGGTATAAAGATACAAAGATCTTCTCTAGCACATAACAAAACAAAACAAAAAAAAACAACAAAAAAAAACAAACCCACAAAAAAACAGCTGTACATAAATCAGAATGACTTAGGCTTCTCATGTGTCAGGAGTGAAATGGCAGAGCCAATAAGGAATTGGTGACTGATGCCTTGTTTCAGGTTTCACCCTGTACTTGAACTGTGGCTAGAAATTTCGGTCCAGTTTTGTAAGATTTGATTGGTTTGAGAAGGTAAAATTCCATTTTTAGGTGAAATCTTCATTTTAAAGTTTAGGTCAAATTAAAACAGAGCTGAAAACAATACGTAAGTATCACAGACTTTCTAACGTTCAGATCCATACATGCTTCCTAACTTTGCCCTTCTAACCTAAAGGAACAAATTCAGGCTACTGTTCTTTGGATGAAAGGATGAATGAATATGGTCTCTATGCTCCACTCCTTCTCCCATCAATCTGTCTTTGTATACTTGCCAGAATGACCTTTATGAAATGCAAATTTGATAGTGTTGTTCCTACTGAAACACCATCCTTTGACTCCTCATTCATTACCTTTAAGCTAAAAATACTAATCCATTACCATGTCTTGCCTGACTCTTCCTTCTGCTTCTTGGCATTTACATTCCTGTATCCCATGCTTGAGGCATATTATCCTAATCACCAGTGCTTTGGATGTTGTTGTTGTTGTTGATTGCCAGCAACCCTGTGAACAAAAGGCCTGAAGCCTTTCTATAGCTATCCACATTTATCAAAGTTCACAGAGTTTTTGGAGGCCTGTTAGTTTCTGTCAAATTGACTCCTGATCATTAACGACACAGTGTAAAACAGAACAAAACCCCTCCCAATCCATACCATTTTCACAATCTCTGCTTTTCTTAAACCTATTGTTATAGTTACCATGTCAATCCATTTTGTTAAGGGCCTTCCTCTGTTTTGGAGACCCTTGACCAAGTATGATTGACTTCTCCAGGGACTAGTTCCTCTTGATCACATGCCTAAAGTATGTGAGATGAAGTCTCACCATCCTTGGTTCTAAGGAGCACTCAGACACTAATTCTTCAAGACAAATTTCTTTGTTTCTTAGCAGTCAATGATATGCTGATTCTACTCTCATTTTGTTCTTACCATGTCCTTAAGCCTAGGAGTTTTTTCTCCTTCTTAGTGATGTTGTTAGGTATCGCTGAGTTGTTTCTGACTTGTAGTGACCATAGGAGAACAGAGTGGAAATTTCCCAGTCCTGAACCATTCATACACTCTCTGCTGTGCCTAGGTCCATTGTTGCACCTAATGTTTCAGTCCATCTCGTTGAGGGACTTTCTTTTTTTTTTTTTTAATTACCTTCTACCTTGACAAGTATAACAATTTTTTCTTTAGGGATTAGTCCCTGTTGATAATACGTACAAAGTACATGAGACAAAATCTCATGATCCTTGTTTCCAAGGAGCCGTCTGGTTGTATTTCTCTCTTGATGGATTTGTTTTATTGCAGTCTGTGATAAAATTAATATTCTTTATCAGCCCCACAATCCAAAGTCACTAATATTCTTTGTCTTCCTTATTTAGTGTTTATATGTTGTACACATATTATTCTATTGACTCCTAGTGTTGGGTTCAGGTGCACTGTAGTCCTCCAAGTAATATCATTGCTCTGTAGTACTTTGCACAGTCTTCTGCAGTTTATTTGTGCAATGCAGTACATTGTTGAGTTCTTAACCAATGCTTCCATAGGATTGATTTTGTGGATCCAAGTAAAACAAAATCAGTGACAACTTCAGTCTTTTCTCAACTCATTATGTTTTTGTGTTTGTTTTTTCTTTTTTTTTTTTATTGGCCTAGTCATGAGGATTTTTGCTTTCTATGTGGGGAGGTCTTTGGTCTTCACGAGTATTTCAAGTTCTCTTCAGAAAAGATTTCTCCTACATCATTCTTGGAAAAGTAGAGGGCCTGTACAAGAGTGGAAGGTCCTTGTGAAAGCAGTGCAGATGGTGTGGTTGCAACCACATTTAACCTCTACTAACGCTACAAGGGGGAATAGTCCCCATCAACAATATCCACAACACTAACCTGATTCTTATATGGTCAGACATGCCTCCATGTGCCTGCCACTTCCTCTATCAGTTCTGACAAGAAGTGTCCTTTTCAAGGATCTTGCTGCTCAACTACTGAGTTCGCTAATCCTTTACAATGGCCACACATTACTCACAGATCATACTTGTGCTTCTGGGGTTTATTAGGAAAGTTAACAGGTTATAATTCACATATGAAACAGGATACAATTCTTCCGTCAGTTTCTCCAGTGTACTTGCAGGCTCTCTGATCTTCAACCTCATGGCTAGTGCTCCAATATTTTCTTAGTCTTGCCCACTGTGACATATTCCATAACCCTCCACTAAGCCTCAGTGAAAGCCTTCAGCCATTACTCAGTGCAGTGGCAGATCCAGTCCAACTCTGTCTCACACAGTCTCTGGTTCTTTTCCACTTCTACTGCTGCCCTGGTCTAGATTCCAGTCTTCCTGTGCAGGAATCTCTGGCCCAAATGGTGACACAATGCATTCTCTGCTTCTACTTTCTCACTAATAACAAGATTCACATTTCCCCCCACTGTGCTAGCTCAATTTAAATCTAGTGCAGTGACAAAATGGACCAATCCCCCATTGTTGCTGTTGTTGTTGTTATTTGCTGTTGTGTTGTTTGTAACTCATAGCAACCCAGTATACAACAACCTTGAACCCTGCTCTATCCTGAGCCAATCTTATTGTCTCTGACTCACTTACCACCATTACCCCAGTCACTGAGTCAATCTAACTCATCTAGGGTCTTCCTTTCTTGCAGTTTCCCTCCACCCTCCCAAGCATTACATCCCTCTCAAAGTACCGACCCCACCTTGCAACATGCCTCAAGTATGTCAGACAAAGTTAGTAGTCTATATACCTTATTTGCATGGTGTCACTAGTCATCTCATTGACATCATTAGCATAATTCTATATCAGAACTATGATGTGCTTGATTCAGGCCATGGTCTTTTCATGTGTTGTGCATGTGCATGCTGGGCAATGAATAAGGATAATAGAAGATTTGATGTCTTTCGGTTGTGAATGTTAGAGAAGAGTACTGAATAGCTCATTGACTGCTAAAAGAATTATCAGATAATATCTTAGAGAAAGTGCAGCCAGAGTGCTCCTTGGAGGCAAGTATGAACGAAGCTTTATCTCACATGTTTTGAGAATGTTATGAGTGGTAGTCATTAGATAGGGACATCATACTTGGAAAGCTAGTGAAGGAGAAGACCCTCTACAAAGTGGATTGACAGAGTGACTGCAGCAAGGACTTGATCAAGTATGTCAGCAATGCCAAGTATGGCACGGGCTAGAACAGAATTCAGATCTGTTGTGTATAGGGTCACGATGATTTGTTCTCAACAGCCCCTAACGACAACCTTACTATGTGGCAAAAGTCAAAACCAATGACTGGGAAGGCCGTTTTGAATAATTTAGTCTACAGTACCACAACTCTCAAGGAGGTAGATTCACACAGTGACTAGAACAATGGACTTACTTATAGTAGAAATTGTGACAATGACCCAAGATTGGGCAGGGTTTAATTCTGTTGCACCTGGAGTTAGTAGGATTTGGAGCCAATTGCATGACACCTAACAAAAACTAAAAGTTCTGAATTGTTGTTGTTACTTGCATTCGAGTCGTTTGTGACTCATAGCGACCCTATGTACAACAGCCCTAAACCCTGCTCTATCCTGTGCCAATAGCATTGCCTCTGACACACCCATCCCGATTACCCCAGTCACTGAATCAATCCACCTTATAGAGGGTCTTCCCCTCCTGCGCTGTCCCTCTACTCTACCTAGCATGATGTCCCTCTAATGAGATTGTCTGTGGCAATGAACTCAAATGGACTCAAATGTGTTGAAATTATAATGAGTACAAAAGTTCTAAATACTCATTATAATTTCTTCTAGTAGCTCTTCCTTGATATATGAGAAAGAATTAATGCTTCCCTTTTCTGTCTTTTTAAAAAATTTATTTCTTCTATACTTGCTTGATAAGTGCCATTGACTTGAGTATGACTCATGGTAAGCTGCAAACAGTAGATCTGAACACAATCCTATCCTGTACCATTCTTATTATCTTCAACACATTTGAGTCCATTTGAGTTCATTGCCACAGACAATCTCATTGAAGATTTTCCTCTCCTTCTCTGGCCCTCCACCTTTCCAAGCATGATTCCATTTTCAAGAAATAGCCTCTAGACATTTTCTCATAGGGACATATAAACTCTGTTCTGATAAGAAAGTTCTTATGTGACTATGTCTCTAACATGTTATGTAAAAACTCAAAGATAATGACTAAATTTGATTTTTCTTGTGTAGTCTCTTTTTTTAAATTTTTTAAAAATAATTTTAATGAACATTTACAGAGAATTTGGATTTCTGTTCATTCATGGCTGCACTTCTTTCCCTGCCCAGCCCTCTCCCCCTGCCCCCCAGTTCGCTCCTCTCTTTCAAAAGTAAAAGAAAGACTCCCTCCCTGGTACACAATCCCCCCCACACCCCTCCCACTGCCCCAAGTACATTCCACTATGCAACCTTAATTGTGGACTCTTGTGATAACCATAATACCCTATCATACATCACTTTTAAATTATTCAGTCTCTCCTCTGTTTCAGTGCAGTATACACAATTTATCCAGTTTTTCTCAGTCTTACCCCCACCCTGATATCAGTCCCATTTTACAGCAGTGGCACCATGCAATATTTGTCCTTTTGCGACTAAGATATTTCACTCAGCATGATGTCCTCCAGGCTCACCCATTTTGAATAATATTGAATGAGTTCCTTGTTTTTCAATGCAGCATAGTATTCCATTGTGTGAATATACCACAGCTTCTCTACCCATTCATTTGTTGATGGGTACCTGGGTTGTTTCCAACTCCTTGCTATTGTGAACAGAGCTGCGATAAACATGGGTGTGCATATATCTGCTGGTCTCTTTGGGATATATTCCCAGTAGTGGAATTGCTGGGTCAGATGGTATCTCTATTTGCAACTGTTTGAGAAAGCGCCATACCACCTTCCACAGTGGTTGCACCATTTTACATTCCCACCAACGGTGAATAAGGGTTTCAGTTTCTCCACAACCTCGCCAGCATTTGTTGCTTGCTGTTCTGTTAAATTTTGCTATTCTGACTGGGGTGAGATGATATCTCATAGTTGTTTTGTTGTGTAGTCTCTTGTGCTATTGCTATTGTTCATGTAACTTATTTTTAATGAGTCTATCAATAATTTTGAGGTCTTTGCGTGGCATAAATGTTTTGTAATTGATTAATAACCTAGAGGTCTGTAGTTTGAACTCATCCATGGCAAGAAAGCCCCCATTTTTTTAAAAATAGCATTTTAGAAAATGCTATAGAGCAGTTCTACTCTATAACACATTGTTGTTATTGTGTGCTGTTGAGTCAACTATGACTCATAGCTACCCTATGAACAACAACCTTGAACCTTGCCTTATCCTGGGCCAGCCAGCTTCACCATCTCTGACACACTTGACCCCATTATCACAGTCACTGTGTCAATCCTTCTCTCCTGCACTGGCACTCCACCCTTCCAAGCATAATGTCCTTCTCCAAGGACTGGTTCCTCCTCACAAAAAGCCCAAACTATGTGTGAAAAAGCTTCAAAATCCTTGCCGCCAAGGATCAACCTAGTTTCACCTTTTCCAGGACAGACCTGTTTGTTCTTTTGGCAGTCCATGGTATCCTTAGTACTCTTCTCCAGGACCACAACTCAAGGGCATCAATTGTTCTTTTGTCATTCTTATTCATTGTCCATTTCTCTGATGCATAGCCAGTAATTGTGAGGGCAATGGCCTGGATCAGGCACACCATAGTTTCTAGGCTGACATTGTTGTTCTTCAGCACTGTGGAGAGGTCTTTGACAGTAGATTTTCTCAATACAACTTGTCAGTTGATTTCCTGACTGCTGGTGCCAGTGGTGTTGACTATGGATTCAAGCAAGATGAAATCATTATCAACCTCAATATTTTCTCCATCTATCATGATGCTGCCAATTGGTAGCATCAGTGGTGAGGATCTTTGTTTTCTTGATGTTGAGATGTAATCCATATTGAAGGCTACAGTCTTTGACCTTATGCAGAAAATGCTTCATGTTTTCCTTACTTTTAGCTAACAAGGTTGTGTCATCTCCATAGTGCAAGTTGTTGATGAGTCTTCCTCCAATTGTGCTTCCTACATTGCTGTTATTATGGACATTCGAGTTGGAACTGACCCATAGCAAACCCTCCAGAGGTTCTTCAGCAGCAGTGAATTACATGAGAGAAGATTGCCTATCTTTATCCTGTGGAGCAGCTGGGCGATTCGAACCACGTACCTTTAGGATTACAGCACAGCTTCTTAGTTCTAGGCCACCAGAGCTTGCTCAACCACCACAGGAATTTATCAATGACTTATTTTAAAATTGATATTTATGGGTGGTGAAACTTCATCACGCCTACTTTAGGCATATTTTCAAGGAGGGACTAGTCCTTGGAGAGAAATGCTGGGAAATATAAAGGGTTGATGAAAGAGAAGAAGACCCTCAACCAAATGGATTGATACAGTGACTACCACAGTGGTTCTAAGCAGGAAAGAGATCATCCAAATGGCGCAGGATATAACAAGGTTCAGATCTGTCATTCAAAGAGTTGCTGTGAGTTGTAGTCACTTGACGACATCTGAAAACAACAATATCTCCTCCGGATTAAACTGGAAACTCATTGAAGCTAGGGATTCCCTCCCTTTTAAGACATAATGCTCATGCTTGGGAGGGTGGAGGCACAGCGAAGGAGAGGAAGACCCTCGATGAGATGGATTGATTCAGTGACTGGGGATATGGGGGTAGATGTGTCAGAGACAATAAGATTGGCACAGGATAGAGCAGAGTTTAGGGCAATTGTAAATAAGGTCGCTATGAGTCTCAGGCAACTAGACAGCACATAACAACAACAACAACAACAACATACTTAAAGTGTACATTCAATAAGAATATTTTTAGGTGCCTCAATAATTATATTTATGTAAGGATTTTTGGTAAAGAGCAGTGGAATTGTGTAACTCTGGTGACTTCTTGTTTTCTGTAAATAAATGGATCCTTGAGATTATTAATTCATACTTATTTCCCCTTATTGAGGGATAGTAATATTTTTTAAAAGTGTAATATCTTTATTACAACCTATGCATGGAAATTCATTGTTACTTTTGAGTAACAAAGTAATAGTGCCTTTTTAAATCAGCCTATCGGCACTACTCAGAATTGTTTTATGAGTGTTTAAAAGTTTGCTGGCCTTCATGCTTAAGCAGATCAAATTTCACTTTTGTTTGCACTGTTCATTTGCTCAGCAATAAATTTTCTCTCTTCTACCTACATAGAACCGTATAAAGGCAAATATCATTCAGGTGGGATGGCTGCACTATGATTATTACTATTACCCTGAAGGCTTTTGTAGCCATCCATGGGTCCTGTGAAACATTTTATGCCAGATTCTCATATGGAGCTACTTTAAATGAAGTGGACTCTTTGATTTGAGGAAACATCACCAATGGAACCCCATTTTTGTTGAAATTATCAAGTAGTTCTTAGCCCCGATTTTCCTAGTTATTACAAAATTCATAATTTCATTTTCTTGTTTTTCCTTTATTTAAGTAATTTTATAATTAACTTTCTAGTTTGGTTGAATATCTCATATTTTCCTTAATTGGGCACCTTCAAGAGAAAATTAATGGCTCCCTATCTAACCCTGTCCACCTCAGTTCTGCCTTTCTTCCTTTCCTGTTTTAAATTTCATGGGGGAAAAAGTAACCCCAGAGAAGAGGGCTTCTCTGCTCTTTTAACAGACACAATTGCATTCCAAACTACAACTGAGTTTCAATTCAAGACAAGTGGAAGGTCAAACTCAAGGTATTAATGAGAACCATATTTTTTCTTCCTTGGTGGCTGTTAAAATGATAGATGCCAGTGCACTGGGCTAGAGGAAACCCACTCAGGACCTTGAATGTTACCATCTATCGTTAAATCTCACACATACATGTGTCATTATACATGAGCTCAATGCAGCCAAGCTAAGGCCGTGGCCGCTTCACTGTCCTGTCTGTCACGGAGCTGTCAGAATCCCAAGCAAACAAAGAATGTTCCCTTATTATTGATTCAATGAGGAGCAGCGAGGAAAAGCTGGAGCCAGGCACTGGTGGATGTGTTCCTGAGCTGGATTCCAGCCAGGTCAGAAGGGCAGGAGTTAATCAGCAAAGCAAATCACGCCATGCAGAACAGCGGACGGAAGGTGATCTACAGAGGTGAATGTCTGTTTACCCTAATGGTCTTGATCTCCACATCTTAGCTTTCTGCCAGACGTTCTTATGTTTCATGACACTTTTAAGGCTGTGGTTTTACTAAGCAACAGCCAGACCTGATATTTGACAACAGAGTGGGAGAAAAAAGGGAAATATGAGGGGGAGGATGTAAGAGAGTAGAGAGAAAAAAAAAAGAAAAGAAATCAAATATGGGATTAACATGACATTGATTCATTATTCTAATGTGACTGAAATGTTTGCATTCATTCATTCACTCACTCTTCCATCCTTTATTGAACAATAGTTATATTTCATATGTGTGAGATTTTGAGGATGAAGTTCTTTCTCCGAAGACACTGGAGGTCTACTTATGCAAAAACGATATATGACACAACATAATTGAAGCTATATTGTGTTGCTTGGACTCAGCATCATTCTTCTTCAGCAACTTGAGCTGTTGAAAAAAATGGGCTAGCTATTGTTCTAGAATAAAACAGTGTTTTAGAAAGCATGCAAGTGATGTTGTTCTGAGACTGGAGGGCAGTGATAAAGGAATCTGAGTTTGTTCAGCATCCAAGAAAGACCAGTCAAATGACTGAGACTCTCTTAGTGGGAGTCCCCTAAAGAAACAGAATCAGTACGGTAGACAAGATTTTTGTTGAGCTGTTAATGGAAAAGACAGCAGTTCAAATTCATCAGGTGCTCTTTGAAGAAAAAGGTAGCCAGTCTTAGAGCCCCAGAAAGTCAATGGAGGGTTGCCTTGAGTCTTTTATGATACCAAATTCATGCACCAGCAGGTGGTTTGGCTATTTTGTTATATAGATTGATGGATGTTAATTTTTGGCAACTGGCTTACACTGTTGTGAGGACTTCTTCAAAATCAGGGGAGGCTAGAGACTGGAAATATGAGCAGCTTTGCTTTCCAAATATGTAAGTCAGGGAAGAGAGAAATTCTGGCAGCATGTCCATGTATAGTGTAGAGACTGAATCCCCTCCAGGAAACTTCCAGTTTTGGTCGAAGACCTTCATTTGATTGGATAAGGTCCATCACATTATTAAATGTAATCTACTTAAAGTTGACTGATCTAAATGCTAATCACATATAAATATCTAATAGCAACATCTGCACCAGTGCTTGACCAAACAGCTGGGTACGATAGGTACTGCAGGGTGGTGAAACAGAGTTAGGAGATGAGATTCTGGAGGTAATAAAGACTGGAGGTTTACTCTAGTTGAGACACTATTGTTGTTATGTGCCATTGAATAACCTGCGATTCTTAACATCCCCTATGCCCTAAACCCTGCTTGATCCTATGCCAATCTAATTGTCTCTGACATGCCTACCCCTATTACCCCAATCCATCTCATCGAGAGTCTTCCTCTCTTGTGCTGTACCTCCACCCTCCCAAGCGTGACATCCCGCTCCAAGTGCTTGGAAAATTCTTGAAAAGAATGACCTGGTCTGAATTATACTTTCAAATGGTCACTCAGGTTTCTGTAAGCAAAATAGACTTTAAAGGGCTAATGTGGATGCTGTTGTCATAATCTGGTTGAGAGGTAATGAAGACTTAAACTAGATTAATGTCGCAGCAGTGCAAGTAGTGAGGAGTTATAACTTGAATCTACCTCAAAGTAGAGCTGACGAATTTTCTGATTAAACAGATGTGGAATATGAAGGAAAGAAAGAAAGTTATTTCTTAATCTGAATTATCCTTACATAGTTTTAATGTTTGAAAGGTTTACCTGATACTTTAGGATTGTAGCACTGAAAGATCTAACATAATAAAATTACTGCAGTCTTTCATTATTAACAAAATTTTTATCTTATTATTGAGATTATAGATGGCATGTGAATTAATATTTGCTTTATATATATGCATATATATTTGTTGTTGTTGTTATGTGCCGTCGAGTTGCTTGCAACTGATAGTGAGCCTATGTACAGCAGCCCTAAACTCTGCTCTGTCCTGTGCCAATCTCACTGTCTCCTACACACCCATCCCGATTACCCCAGTCACTGAATCAATCCACCTCATAGAGGGCCTTCCCCTCCTGTGCCTGCCCTCCACCCTCCCAAGCATGATGTCCTTCTCCAAGGACTTGTCTCTCCTTAAAACATGACCAAAGTCTGTCAGACAAAGCCTCAGAATCCTTGCCTCCGAAAAGCCGCCTGGTTTAACCCTCTCCAGGATGCTAAGGGTCAAACTAAATATTAGTGAAACCCAGGCCATGGTCTTCTCAATTACTTGTTATGCTTCAAAGAGTTGGACAATGACTAAGGATGACAGAGAAATAGATGCCTTTGAGTTGTGGTGCAGGAGAAGAGTCTTGAACATACCATGGACTGCCAAGAAAACAAATAGATCTGTCTTGGAAAGAGTGAAACCAAGTCTTTCTATAGAGTCATTTGGGTGTGCCAGAATGGTAAAATACTGAAAAAAAAAAATACTGTTTTTCATTGTTTTTGTTCAAACGTTCTTCTAGGTCATATAGCCCTGGTGTGTCCACTTGACATACAGGTCTAACTTGTGGTTGCTGTGAAGCTAAACACTGTGACACTAATGTGTCAAATGCGTTAATGGTTACCCATGGTGGACAGTGTTTGGTCTCCTCGATTAAAACAAGCTTGGAAGCAGGAATGGTGTCCACTTCCAAAATAACTTGCCTCCAGAAACCCTATGAACCTGGAGAAAGGATGAAAGTCACACAAGTGTTGAGCACTTTTGTTCATAGGGTTGCTATGAGTTGCATATGACTGAACGGCACTTAATAACAACAACAGTCTTCAATATGGATTGAAGCTCAACATCTAGAAAACAAAGATTCTCACCATTGGGCCAATTGGCAACACCATGATATAGCTTGTTTGACTCCACAATCAATACTCTTAACACCAGCAGTCAGGAAATCAAAATATGAATTGCATGAAAAACAATGATCTTACTCTAAAGACTAATGTGCACCTAATCCAGGCATGGTCTTTGCAATTACTTGCTGTGCATCAGAGAGCTGGACAATGACTAAGGATGACAGAAGAATCTATGCCTTTGAATTGTGGTGCTGGAGGAGAGTCTTGAACATACCATGGGCTGCCAAACAAAACCAAGTCTGTCTTGGAGAGGATGTAACCAAGTGTCTGCTTGGAGGCTAGAATTTTGAAGCTCTGTCTCATGTACTTGGCATGTGGCCAGGAGAGACTTGTCCTTAGAGAAGAACATCATGCTCAGAAGGGTAGAGGGATAGCACATGAGAGGAAGACCCTGGATGAGATGTATTTATATATTAACTGAGGCAGTGGGGGTTGGTCTGTTGGAATTAATGAAACTCGCTCAGGACAGGGTAGGGTTCGGCTGCTGTACATAAGGTCACTATACGACACATAACAACAATATTGAGTACAGAATGATCCATAGTGAACCTTGGCACAATAGATCAAAAACTTGTCCAGTTATTGCCAACCTGGAGAGAAATTAAGAGTATAGTTGACGGGCTCGGGAAGTTCTCCTTGCCAGAAGGAGCATGAGGGTGTGAGCGCAGCAATCGTGGCAAGCTTTTGGAGTCAAGTGCTTTTCCGGGCATGTGTTTGATGTGCAGGTCTGCTCTGTCCCTGGGAGCGAGGCAAGCCAGGCCTGGCCTATGGTTTTGAACCAGAGGCAGCCTTAAGCCCAAAGGGCCCTCAGGCCTGCAGCCCTCAGCCACGTTCAAATTGTTTTCCTGTCAAACATTCTTCTAGGTGGTGTAGCACTGGTCTGTGCATTGTGGTACAGAGTTAACTATTGTGATGCTGAAGACTGTGACAGTGATGTGCCAATCGTGGTAATGGGCACCCATGGTGGACAGTGTTGGCTGGAGCTTCCCGACTAAAACAAGCCTGGAAACAGGAGCGGCATCCACTTCCGAAATGGCTTGCCTCCAGAAACTCTATGTATGAACAGTGCTCAGGCTGATCCTTCATAGGGTCGCTATGAGTCATCTACAACTCGACGACACCAAACAACAACAATAGTTGACGGAAAGGTCATCAGATGGCACAGGGTCAAACCTTGTTGCACTTCATCATCTGAATGAAATTGGAATGATTGTAAGGTTTTGAGCAGAGGAATGATATATTCTGGTTTAAACAGTAAAAGGATGCTTCTATTACCATGACAATCGAATGGAGAGAGACAAAGATAACGACAGAGGAGCTATTCAGAAACCAACATATTGATCCAGGGAGCAAGCAATAGTGACATTAATGAAGGCAGTAGCAATAGAGACAGAGAAAAGTGATGGGATGCTGGGTGTGTTTTAAAGATAGAGCCAAAAGAATTTCTGGAAGAACTATGAACTGTGATGCAAAAGGTAGAAAATGTCTTTGAAACAAGTTTAGCTTTGCTTAATGTGATGAGTGTGAGGTTTCTTTTGGATGCCACAGTGAAATTATTGACAAGGTGTCTGCTTTTAAAGAAAAGCCAATGCCAGAGTAAATGAGAGCGGGCTCAGTGCACACAATATTGAAATTCACAGGACAAGATGACATCACCAAAGGAGTGAGAGTAGATGAAGACCAAACACTGAGCCCCTGGCACCTTAACAGGTCAAGATTAGGAAAGTAATGGGAAACAACTAAGAAGTGACTAGGAAGAAAATAGAATAGGTACTTGCTGGGGAAGCCAAAGACAGCACAGAGGAGAGAATGATGAATATGCCCAATGCTCCCTTGTGGAGAGCTTTGGTGAATGTGGAAAGGAGTAGTGGAAGAGTATGCATTCTGGGATTCCTGTTCTTCTTAATGCTAGCACTAGTTTGTTATGATCCGCACAGTCAGGTGACTTTGCATAGTCAATAAAACACAGACAAACATTCTTCTGATAATCCTTGTTTTCAGCCAGGATCCATCTCTCTTTAGCAATGATATCTTTGGTTCCATAACCTCTTCTAGTGTTAAGAAGCTGTGCTGGAATCCTAAAGGTACGCAGGTCAAATCCACCAGCTGCTCTGTGGGAGAAGGATGGGTAATCTTCTACCATGAGATTAACTGCCTCTGAAAACCTGCTGGAAGGTCAGCTATGGGTCAGTTCTGACTCGATAGAACTCCACAGCAACCCCTGGTGCCAAAGCCTCTTCTAAACCCAGAGTAAATTTCTGGCAGTTCTCTTTCAATATAGTGTTCTACCAGTTTTTGGATGTTAAAATATTTATCAAGAATTATGATCAACATCCAAAGAACACTATCACCCTCTATAGAATAAGGATGTAGCAATCTGCTCTCATAGAGATTATAGGGTCATCATGAATTAGTGTGTGCTGTTTGGTGCCATCAACTATGACCATGACCCAAAGAGACACTATGGACAACTGATCCGAATATTGCCCTACCCTGTATCCCCATGCTCTCTGTCCTGCCCATTGTGATAGTCATCTGTCAAGGGCCTTTCTCTCTCTCTCACTGACCTTCTGCCACTCCCAGCATGATGTCTTTCTCCAAGGTCAGGTTCTTCCTGAAAATATGCCCAAAGTAAGTGATACAAAATGTCACCAACCTTGCCTCCATGAAACACTCTGGTTATACTTTCAAGAAAGATTTTGGGGGTGGGGTGTTAGCAGTTCATGGTATCTTCTAGGTACTATGGCTCAGTGGTAGAATTCTGCCTTCCATGTGGGATACCTAGGTTCAAGTTCAGCCAGCGAACCTTCTGTGTGACCACCACCCAGCTGTCATTAGAGGCTTTAGTTTGGCTGTGTTGATGAACTCGGTCATATCAGTGACAATGCCTTTTTTAAAAATTATAAACACTTGGACTACTTATTTTAGTACCTATAAACTATAAAGCAGATGCAGCTTTCATCACCATTTTATAGTGAGTTAACTCTGGATTAGAGAGGCTACGTGACCTACTAAATTTTTAATT
Organism: Elephantulus edwardii; assembly: GCF_000299155.1. NCBI lineage: Eukaryota > Metazoa > Chordata > Mammalia > Macroscelidea > Macroscelididae > Elephantulus > Elephantulus edwardii. The sequence goes on from NW_006399818.1 coordinate 3,702,294, forward strand.
GCTGCAAATGATAAAATGGCATTTGATCTGTGATTTGAACTCCCTTTCAACTATGGCTGTCTGCCATTCTTATTATAAGATTAGTTCTGATATTAAGAAAATTTTATTTAATTTACAGTATTTAGCTTGTGGAAAATATATGTTACCTACTTTCGGGGACCTAATGGTAATAAATTGTGCTGTAATCCCAAAGACACCCAGTTTGAGTGCACCTGCTCCATGGAAGAAAGATGAGCAGTGTCTTTCTTTGTGATTTACTGCCTTTGAAAACCCACGAGAAGTTCAACTATGGGTCAGTTCTCACTTGAGGGCACACAACAACAACAACAGTGCTATTGTAGCTATTACAGAAGATCAAAGACCAAGAAAATAAAAATTCTCACCATGGACCAGTAAGCAATATCATGACAGATGGAGAAAAGATTGAAATTGTCAAAACTTTTATCCTACTTGGATCTAAAGTCAATACCCTTGGTATCAGCAGCCAAGAGATCAGGAGACATATTGCACTGGGCAGGTCTGCTGTCAGGAACTTCTCCAAATTTCTAAGGAGTAATGATGTCAGTTTGAAGACTAAGGTGGATCTGATCCAGGTCATGGTCTTTTCTTTCAGTCACTTGCTATGCATCTGAGAGCTGGACAGAGCATAAGGATGACAGAAGACAAATTGATTCCTTTGAACTGTGTTGTTGGAAAAGAGTACTGAATATCCTATGGATTGCCACAAAAACAAACAGATATGTCTTGGAGAGTATGCAGCCAGATACTTCTTGGAGGCAAAATGACAGAGCTTCATTTCACCTATTTATGGCATGTTTCTAGGAGAGGCTATTCTTTGTAAAGGAATATCATTCATGGAAAAGTGGACTGTTGGCAAAAGAGGAAGACCCTCAGTGAGATAGAATGACATAGTGACTGTCTCAACGGGCTCAAGTAGGTTAGAAATGATGAAGATGGCACAGGATAGGACAGGGTTCAAATCTGTCACTTAGAGGCTTGCAGGAGTGCCCTCTACTTCCTAAATAACTTTCCTCTGGAAACTCTATGAACTATGAGAAATGATAGTTATCAAAAGGCTTCAAGTCTTTTGTTCATAGGGTCACTATGAGTTGTGCTTGACTCAAAGGCAATCAACAACAACAACAGTGTTCATAGGGTACTTTATTCAAAGGCACCTAACAATAACACGATGCGATTGTAAATGCTGAGAAAGTGCTAATGGAATTTTATTGAATTTCTCACAGGGTACATTGAAAGACTCAGTGGATGCCTGGACTGCAGTGTTCTTTGGCATTGCCAACTACCCATTTTCCCAGCTGAGATTCCTTCCCCACTTTTCTCTTCGCTACACCAGGCAGATACAATTTCAGGTTGCCTGGTTTAAAAGCAATTATACCTCTAGAGAATCTTGTTCCCTCTGATTTCTAAGTGCTGGTTGTTTATAGAATTACTGCTCAGATCCCTTTAGTTCAAAATGAACATGCCAATGAAACTGAAATGAGAATCCACACTTCTAAATTGGATTATCGGCTTCCCTAGTGTACCAGTTTGCACCATTCCTCCCGCAGCAAAGTTGCCAGTGATTCTCAGCAGTTTAGTTTTACAGCGTCTGCTGGCTGGTTGGGGATAGGTGCATCTAGTTAATTTATTAGTTATGCTGTGTCTTTGGGGATGGCTGTTACCACAGTAACAGACCAGTGGACCTTCCTAACCTATTTAAATTGGGTCTAAGTTTTTAAAAAACTATTTTAAGAGGATAAAATCCAGCTACTAGTTCCAAACCTATATATGCCAAATATTTGGGGATAACCCCCCCAAAACAAACCAACCAGGAAAATGTTCTTTTGCTTCATTCCTCTCTCATTTTCTGTAGGAGAAATCCTTTTTGCCTTTCTTTGCAGAGTAGACTTGAAATATGATATGATTATTTTGAGATAATATCAATTCATAGAGCATAGTTCCATTATTAAGTATTTCTGTTTGACTCTCTGTTGACTGACTAATGTCAACGGAGCAGGCGTGTGGCTTGTTGTTTATCAGGTAGTTGCTGCTGTGGGGTTTTGCACAGGAGATAACACCAGGCCAGTGCTTTCATGAGCTTCCTCAAAAGAGAGTGGATGGGTGGTTTCATTTCACCCAGAATGGAATACTAAAAGGATTAACAGACTTTGTGCAACTCAGTAGAACTTTTAGCTAAGTCAGGCATGAGCCCAATGGCAGTCCAATTGCTTTTTTACTTTTTTTGAACAAGGATTCAATGACATGATTTGTGTAGGAAGTATTTTTTTGCAGATAGGACTCCCAATAAATACTGCCCATGTATGATTATCTACTAATGGGTGGCGATGATGGAAATAATGAACAAGGATGTGAATGTTAAAATTGAAGAATCCAAATGTGGAGATCGACACATGACTTCAGACGCCGGACTGTTGATTTGGAGAACACTTAGAGAATCGTTTACTCCATGTTAAAGGAGGGAGAGGAAGAATGGTCCACCTACCGTTCTTTGCCCTTGATTGGCACGTACTCTCCAGGGAGCAATTTGCCTTTGCTGCCAAGAGAAATGAGAGAGGAAAAAAATGGACTCACATGGCAACACATTGGCAGCTGCTAATGAGAATGAAGAGGCCAAAGGGAGGAAGTGGAATACATTATAATTATTTCACTGCCTTTGGACTGTTTTTAAAAGATACTGTGCACCAAATGTTGTAACTCTTTCATCCAGAGTAGGAAATGGTGTAAATCTTTTAGAGAGTCTTTTAGAATAGCTAAAGTTAAGAGATGTAAGCTCGCTAGTGAGTGTGGACTCACCCTGTGACTCACCCCCTCTCGCTTGCTCCACCTACATACAGGCTGAAGTCCTGGGCTGAAACTTGCCTGAACTTCAGACTCACTTGAGTAGTTTTTGGAACTCCTGAATCCCAGCCGGCCTCAGACCAATTAATCAGTTTACTATTTAAAAGCTCCCCAGGTGTTTCTAATGTGCAATCAAAGCTGAGGCCCAGCAGATTGGAGGTGATGGTTTCCTGGCAGCCCAGAAGAGGCAGAGGGATATCATGCTTGGGAGGGTGAAGGGACAGCAAAAGAGAGGAACACCCTGGGTGAGATGGATTGACTCTGTGATTGGGGTAATTGGGGTAAGTGTGTCAGAGAGGATAAAGTTGGCTCAGGATAGAGCAGGGTTCGAAACTGTACATGGGGCCACTACGAGTCACAGGTAACTTGACGGCACATAACAATAATAACAAGGTTTTTTAACCCTCATACTAATTTCTAGGACATACCTGGATTTGTCTACATTTGATAGATGGAGAAATCAGGTTCTGGGGGGGAAAATAATGAAGGCTACTTATGTGAAACCTATACTTGGACCAGGAAGCAGTCCTCAGAACAGAGCAAGGAAACACTGCAGGATTCAAAATCAGAAAAGGAGTGCATCAGGGATGTGGCCCATCGCCATAGCTTTTCAGTCTATATGCAGAACAGATCATTCTGGAGGCTGGGCTTTATGAGGAGGAATGTGTTATCAGGACTGGAGGAAGACTAACCAACAACCTATGTTATGCAGATGACACAACCTTGCTTGAAACTGGGAAGGATCTGAAGCGCTTGCAGCAACAGGTCAAGAACTGAGGTCTTCAATATGGTTTGAAGTTCAACATCAAGAAGACAAAGATTCTCACCACTGGGCCAGTTGGCAGCACCATGATGGATGAAGAAGATTGAAGTTATTACCAGTTACAGATTGCTCAGCTCCACATGCAATTATTTTGGCACCTGCAGTCAGGAAATTAAAAGACAAATTGTACTAGGTAAATCCTCTGTCAGGGACCTATCCAGAAAACTGAGAAACGGTGATGCCAGTATAGAGATTAAAGTGTGCTTGGTCCAGTCCATAGTCTTCACAATTACTTGCTGTGCATCAGAGAGCTGGATAATGACTAAGAATGATAGAAGAACTGATGCCTTTGAATTGTGGTGCTGGAGGAGAGTCCTGAGCATACCATGGACCACCAAGAAAACAAATAGGTCTATCTTGAAGAGGGTGAAAACAAGTTTCTCTATGGAGGCTAGGATTTTGAAACTCCATCTCACAAACATTGGGCACATGGCCAGGAGGAATTAATCTTCGGAGAAGGACATCATGCTTGGAAGGGTGGAGGAACAATGCAGGAGAGGAAGACCCCAGTTGAGATGGATTGATACAGTGACTGGGGTAATGGGGGTAGGTGTCAGAATCAGTGAGACTGGCTCAGGACAGGGAAGGTTTCAGAATTATTGTACATAGGATTGCTTTGAGTTACAGGTGACTTGACAACACGCAACAACACCACACAGGTGGTAGAGCTAGTGAAGTCACACCCAGGCTGATAGACTCCAAAGTTGCATCCATTATATTTCACTGCTCTCATATAGTCTAACTTTAGAGAAAAGTCTTTAAAAAAATTATATATATATATAATTTTATACTGGTTTATTTACTAAGTTCGTACGCATTGTTTTTCACATCAAAACATTCCCATTTCCTTTATGCACCCCTCCTTCCACCCATAAAATAGTGTGACCTTATGATTAACACTCCTCCCACCCCATCCTCACCTCTCTGTTCCTACCCTTCACTCTTGGATCCTCATACACGTTCTGCAATAATGGAACTCTTACACACTCTTGATGGAGTTGTAAAATGGTACAACCAGTTTGGAAGGTAGTTTGACATTTCCTCAGAAAGGTGAATATAGAAATGACATATGACTTAGCTAATCCATTGCTTGGAATATACCCCAAGAAAATGAGAACTGAGGCACAAACGGAGACTTGTTCACCAATATTCATAGGAGCATTATTCATCATTGCAAGAACATGGAAACAGCCCAATTGTCCAACCACAAATGAATGTATTGAGAAATCATGGTACATTCACATAATGGAATATTATGCAGCATGCAGGAACAATGATTTTGTAAATCACTACCTAACTTGGGGCAGGGGGAGGACTGGAGAGCATTATGCTGAGTGATCTAACTCAGTCTCACAAATACTGCATAAGACCATTATTGTAGAAAAGTCTAACTTTTAAAGAGAAATTGTATAGCACTTGACTTTTTTTAATATCATCATCTTTTGGAACCATAGAAGTAAAAAGTATACCATTTACCCTCTTCAGTCCTCCCTTTTCCTTTTTATTTCCATACCCTGTTATTTTTTTTTGTTCTCACTTTCTGTAATAAGGCCAGTATTACCAAAATCATGAAAGGAAACCTAACTTCTGCTGTCAAGTAGACCTTGACTCATAGTGACCCCATAGAGTGTACAATTGCCTCATAGGATTTCCAGGGCTGTAAGGATGACTGAAGAAGAATATATGCCTTTGTGTTGTGGTGCTGGATAAGAGTCTTGAACATACCATGGACTGCCAAGAAAACAAATAAGTCTGTCTTGGAGAGGGTGAAACCAAGTTTCTCCTTGGAGGCTAGGATTTTAAGCTCTGTGTCACATACTTTGGGCATGTGGGCAGGAGGAACCAATCCTCAGAGAAGGACATCATGCTTGGAAGGGTGGAGGAACAGTGCAGGAGAGGAAGACCCCAGATGAGATAGATTGATGCAGTGACTAGGGCAATGGGGGTAGGTGTGTCGGCGTCAGTGAGATTGGCTCAGGAGAGGGCTGGCTTCATTGTTGTACATAGGGTTGCTATGAGTTGCAGGTTACTCGATGGCACATATAACAACAATCTTTATAGAAGCAAATGCCGCAATCTTCTCCCGTAGAGCAGCTGGTGGGTTCTTACTGTCCACCTTGGAATAGCAGTTGAGTATTTAAGTACTGCACCACTAGGGCTCCTTACCACCTTATATAAGTATCAATTATTTACATTTATCATAGTGAGCACACTGGGATGCTAGATGTAGAACCTGAAATAGTGATTGGAAGAGTGGTGTGAAATGGAAATGGCTCCTTGTGTAAGTCATGATGAATAATGCCTTCGTCTGTGTATGGATGATTAGCTGCAATTGAGCTTCCTCATTCCAATATCGTTTAAGAGAAGACTGGTTAAAATATCAATAGGTTGAATCCATTTGTATAGTGTTGTGACAAATATAATTGGTAAGTTTCTCATTTTTCCACGTTCTTCCTCCCCTGAGTTATTTATGAGTGTTACGCGGTAATGAAAAAGATAGACTGTAATGAACTCCTGCCACGCAGAGCGTTTTCCAATGTTGCTGAGAGTTTCATTTCTTCTGACAAAATTGTCCCTTCTTTTGGTTCTCATTATCATTAGTCTGTGTTTTGATGATAAAACCGAATTAGAAAGTTGGGTATTCATAATTAATACATGTTTACAATGCCAAATGGATTTGTGCTAGAGAAAATCATGGCAGCAAACAGTGCTAGGAGAGCTTCAATTCTGCGGCTGTCAATTAGCAAAGCCACGCTAGCTGTACTGTGTAGGTGGTATCTTACAGAGCTGCAAGAAGACTGTGAGGTGGGACATAGGGTGGGACATCTCTCCAGGCTTATTTGAATGGAATTTCCCTGAAATTTCGTGGTCTTTACAGCATTTCCTTCTCACCTTTTCTTTCTTGATAATTTAATAGTGGAAACAAAACTGTAACAACTCTTCAGAGCAAACAATTATGGTTTCAGCTGCCCTTTTGGAAAGCCGTTGAAAGGAACAACACAGTTGTTCATCATGAGCACACCCATTGACATTTTCTTATTAAAAAAAAAAAGATATTCTTTTTCATTTTGTTGTGAGGCAAGACCGGTCCTTGGAGAAGGACATCATGCTTGGGAGGGTGGAGGGACAGCACAGGAGAGGAAGGCCCTCTATGAGGTGGATTGACTCAGTGACTGGGATAATCGGGATGGGAGTGTCAGAGACAGTGCGATTGGCACAGGACAGAGCACAGTTTAGGGCTGTTGTACACAGGGTCGCTATGAGTCGCAAGTGACTCGACGACACATAACAACAACAACAACAACATTCTTTCTCATTGTGGTACATTTTCTTTTTCATATTTTCTATATGTAAAAAGTCCCAACATTTTTTAATGGCAATCAGAGGTAATGTATGGCTAGTCTCAAGAATAATAGGTACCTTGAATGATAAATTGTTTCTGTTCCTTGAAATCATTAAGCCTCATCTTCTCTGTGCTATGTAACCCCATGTTGTGCTGGAGTCAAAGCATTGTCTTCCTGCTACTTTTTATTTGTGGTATTTATGTGTTTTATTGATTATGTGACATAATAAAACATAGCAACTCAGAGCTGTGCGTGCTATATATTTTGTTCAACAGCAAAGCGAATGTTAAGGCTCTGCTCTCCACTTGGAGAAACATCTTGCTGGGATATAAATAGATTTATAATGACTGCGAGGCTCTGGGCCTGTGAAATATCCTGGTAGGTAGCTCATTATAGAGCTAACATCATTAATAAAATAGCTGAAAAATTTCCCAAGTAGAGGAATAGCTTTTACAGCAGTAGCTGTAAGGAAAGTACCTAGCATCGGCATAATGTGTGGCTCGTTTTAAAGATATAATTTATCATCATTATCTACATATTATAATGGTAAAACGGGTTTAATTGCTTTTGACTGGACTGGCACGATGATGAGGAGAGAAGTTGGTACCAGATGGTTCCACTGTCAAAACTGTAGTCTCTTCGCCCAAAATAAAGTAACAGACTGAACAGAGCATGTTTCTGGCTTCGAGTTCTATCTTGCCTTGATAAGTATGAATTAGCATTTTCTAGTCTTACAATTATCTAGAGCAAGGAAGAAATAGTAATTATTTACAGACGGACTAAAATAGCTGTGAAAATTCAACTTTAGCAAGTTTACATTTTCTAAAATCCTGGGATTAACAAAAATATTTGCTTTTGGTAGCATTTAGTGGACTTAAAAATATTTCCATTCCCATCTTATGAGGTTTAATTGCAGGCATATCAAGATTCCTAGAGCATGCCTGTTTCGGTATTGCATAATATTTATTCTGTTCCTCCTATCAAGTTCTCCAGTCTTTTAATAATGTCAGTGACAAAAACTATCTTATTTGGAATAACCAGCCTTTCTGTGAACAAATAATTTTTCCAGGAACACTTAAAGATGTGCGACACTTACATCTCACTGCATTTTAAACGTCAGAGCTGCTGCATCGTTACAATATGGCTTGAGAGAGCCCTTGTATTTTAAACACAACCCAGATGGAGAAATGAGATTCAGCTTTCAAAAAATCACCCTCATTGCAGTCACACTCACAAATCAAAGCTTTTAAGATCAAACTCATAAGAACTCAAGCTACAGAATTGCAAAAATTAAGTTGTCGTCCTTTGTTTTTTAATACCTTGGTGGCCCTGGGAGAACACAATAAGCAAGTGGCAGATTACCCTGTTGGCTGGTCAATGCAAGTAAATTAACTGCTCCAGCTGATGGAAGAGAAATGCCAGCTATTGCATCTTAAGTGAAGGTGACATGCTATCTGCAAAATAATGTGAATTCGAAAGTGCAGTTTAACCCCAAAGTAAAGGGGGAAAGGGAAAAAAAAAAAGAATGGAGAAATCTGCCAGACTAAAATAGTGTGCGACAGAGAAATTATTCGGAAATGGAACTGGTTATAGAGATACAGATTTATTATTTGGTTGCTGTCATGATAAATTTGCCTCAGCTATGCCCATACATGTTACAGTATTCATGTCTGAGATGAGTGGAGATGTTGCAAAAGACTGTACAATTGGAAATTTAGTCTTAAAATATAAAGAAGTAAATGCTGCTTCTTAACTGTGTGTGTGTAGTGTTTTAATATACATACGTAGACACACATATTGTTGTTGTGGTTATGTGCCATCAAGTTGCCTGTAACTAATAACAAGCCTATGTGCAATAGCTCTGAAGCCTGCTCTGTCTTGAGCTAGTCTCACTAACTCCTATATCCCTATCCCCATTGCTCCCGTTACTGTGTCAATCCATCTAATCCAGGGCCTTCCTCTCTTATATTGTCCCTCCACCCTTTGAAGCATGATATCTGTTGTCCCTTCTGGCCACGTGCCCAAAATATGTGAGACCATAACTGCCACCCAAGCAGATATATGCACACCCATGTTTATTGCAGCTTTGTTTGTAATAGCAAAGAGCTGGAAACAACCCAAGTGCCCATCAACAAACAAATGGATAGAGAGGCTCTGGTATATTCACACAATGGAATATTATGCAGCATGGAAAAACAAGGAACTCATGAAGTATTATGCAAAATGGATGACCCTGGAGGACATTATGCTGAGTGAAATATATCAGTCACAAAAGGACAAATAGTGCATAGGGCCACTGTTGTAAAATGGGACTGACATCGGTGTTGAGGGAAGACAGAAAAGGAAGAGAGGAATGATGTATATTGTATTGAAACAGATGAGGGAGAGAACTGTTTAAAAGGGACATATTAGTGGGTATTCTTGTCATTACAGAAGTCCAGAGTGAAGGCTACGTAGTGGAGTGACTTGGGGGGGAGGGATTGCATAACAATGAAAGAGTTTTTCTTTCAAGGAGAAGAGTGAATTGGGGGGGGGGGGTAGGGAGAAAAGTACAAAGATGAATGACTGGAAACCCTAAGTCTCTGTAAACTTTCATTAAAATTAATTAAAAAAAATCCTTGCCTCCAAGGAGAAACTTGGTTTCATCTTCTCCAAGACAGACCTATTTGTTCTCCTGGAGATCCATGGTATGTTCAAGATTCTTTCCCAGCACCTCAACTCAGAGGCATCGATTCTTCTTTCATATAATATTTAAAAAGAAAATTGTCAGTCCCAATGCACAGCCGACCTCTGGCAGGTTTGAGGAGCTGTAAATTGCACGAGAGGGGATTGCCCCTTGTTCTCCCTCAGAGCCACTGGTGGATTTGAACTGTCAAAGTGGTGCCTCCTTTGGGTTAACAGTGCAGCTCCTTCGAGTCTGCACCCGCATCTCCCTAGCTGCAGGAGTCGGAGGCACACCATCCGTGATTCAAGACTGTAAAATGCATTTTTTATTATTGCCTGCTGTTCAAAATAGTTCAGAAAACTTTTTCAGTGGCTAAAAATGCTTAATCTAATCCTAATGTCAGTCTAATTTCAGAGCAAGATTCTTTCTGGATCCATGTTGTTAATGAACGTTTTCATCGGCCGTTAGAAACCTACTTCAGCTAAATAATTCAATTAATCACATTTTGCTTGCTTTGTCTGAACATGCAACTTTTAGGCTGTCACATAAAATTGATGTTGTTGCTGTCAAGTTGGAACCAATCCATAGCTGACCTTCCAATGGGTTTGCAGAGACAGTAAATCGCGGGGGAGGAGATTACCCATCCTTTTCCTACAGAGCAGCTGGTAGGTTTGAACTGCGTGCCTTTGAGATCACAACACAGCTTCTTTCCACTAGGTCACCAGAGCTCTAACAGGTAAGATAGTTACCATAAAGTAGCTAGATGTTATGAAAAGCAGGGACATTCAGAAGATGTGCTAATATTTTTCTAAAGTGATTTCTCTAGTTCAGTTTAACAGAGCCTTCTGTATAAATAGGAAAGCCTATTATATAAATTCTTTGCCATGTGCTGTGAGAAAACTCACAACTTGTTGACACATTATACCACAATCCTTTTTTTACTGGCTGGTTTTCTCCAAACTTCCAGTTTGGATGGTTCTAATTACATGAGTCTAGTCTCTATTTTTTAAAGTTCTCTGTGGAATAATTTTCATCATCTGAAAACAGAGTTCTGATTCTAATCATTCTTTTTCTTTCCTCCCCCTCTAATCATTCTTGATGTGCAAAATCAGTCTGAGTCTGTCTCGGGCCACACCATCATTTTCATATCCTCAATTCCTCAATTCTGTCTTCTGGGTAAATGAATCTCTTTTTTCTGCAGTCATGCTTTTTTCTTTAATGTTGACTCATTTCACTTACCTCCTACCTAAAATATTTTGGATGAAACAACCTAAGAGTAAAATTTATTCTACAAGTATTTGTTTCTGCCCATCTTTCAGTCTGGTTTCAAGGGGTCAAGAAGGTCATGCTAGTTACATTCGAACATTTTTTGTTTTGTGGTGCATACATCTTTAGTGTTAATGTTGACTTCATCTTTTTTATCATAAATCCTTAGCATTTAACTTATAGAAGGTATTATGTCATTGTAATATGTAGGTATTATGTCCATGGGCATGATCACAATTGATGTAGGGATGCAGATAAATTTCAAGATGAGAAACTGAGGTATTATTAAGAGTTAAAGTGTTAGAGTTTACACAATTAATAGAGAGAGACCTAAGGTTCCTTCCTGGCTATTTGGGACTCTAGAGTCTGTAACTGCCAAGCTTTGCTGTTATCTCAGAATTTTAGAATTTGAATTATTTATAATTCTATGCAATCATGTATGTTACTGAGTCAATTTAGATTCTTAAAACAGTGCAAACCCCTGCTTTATTTTACCATATATAATTATTCCATTTTGTATATTTGCTTTACTGTCATTCTGTAGGGAGCTCTTATGGCCTGCTGGAGGGCCAGCTTTGAATTGGTTCTAACTACATGGCAATGACTGAATGGCTGAGATGATCATTCTGTAGCGAGAGTCTTATTGTTGTTAGATATCATTGAATCAAGTAAGACTCATAGCCTCCTATTAAACAAACAATAGACTTGAATCCTACCCTATCCTGTGCCATCCTCATCATCTCTGATATGCTGAGCCCATTTCTGCAGTCACTGGGTCAAGATGTCTCATTGGGCAGCTCCCTCTCTTTCACTGGCCCTCCACCTTTACACGCATTATGTCCCTTTCTAAGGAACAGCCTCTCCTAAAAATATGTCCAAGGCTGTCCAAAGATGAGAAATGAAGCTTTGCCATTCTTTCCTCCAAGGAAAACTTTCTCCAAGACTTATCTGTTTGTTCTATTGGCATCCGTGGGATATTCAGTACTCTTCTGCAACAACACAGCTCAAGCCATGAATTCTTCTTTTGTCACCCTTATTCATTGTCAAGCTCTCAGATACATAGCACATGACTGAAAAGACGATGGCCTGAATCAGAAATGCTTTAGTCTTCAAACACACATCATTTCTTTTCAATATTTTGGAGAAGTCTCTGACAGAGGACTTGGCCACAGCAATATATGTTTACTGATCTCCTCACTGCTAGTACCAAGGGTGTTGATTGTGAATTCAAGAAAGATAAAACCATTGGCAGTTTTAATTCTTTCTCTATCTATCATGATATTGCTTATTGGCCCAGTGGTGAAGATTTTTGTTTTTTTGATGTTTAGGTATAATCCATATTGAAGGCTGACTGCTTTTATCCTTGCTGAAAAGCACCTCAAACCCTCCTTGATTTCAGCAAGTATGCTGTCCCATCATGTGCCTTTACATAATGCAGGTTGTTGATGAGTCTTCCTCTGATACTGATCCTAACTTTCTTCTTCATAGAGTCCAGCTTCACAAATTATTTGCTCAGTGTACAGACTGAATAGGCATGAAGAAAAGCTACAACCCTGGCATACCCTCCTTCTGATTTTAAACCATGCAATGTCCACTTGTTCCATCTGGACAACAGCTTCTTGCTCTAGGTATACATTTCATATGGACATAATTAAGTATTGTGGGATTCATCTTCTTAATATTAGTCATAGCGAGTCCACTATCAGGGACCTGTCTAGAATGCTGAGAAACAATAATGTCAATTTGAAGACTAAGATGTGCCTAATTCGGGTTATAGTCCATTCAATTCCTTGTTATGCATCTGAGAGCTGGACAATGAATAAGGATGACAGAAGGACTGATGTCTTTGAGTTGTGTTGGAGAAATATGCTGAATATCCCATGAAGTCCCAAAGAACGAAAATATATGTCTTGGGAAAATGCAGCTAGAGTACTCCTTAGAAGAAAAGATGGTGAAGCTTTGTCTTATGTTTTGGGCATGTAGCTAGGTGAGGCTATTCCTTGGAAAGGGACATCATGTTGGAAAGACAGAAGGTCAGAAAAGGAGAGGAAGAACCCAAGAAGATGGATGACATGGTAAGTTTTGCAATGGGATCTAGTGTGTCAGAGACGAAAAGGATGGCACAGAATAGAGCAAGGTTCGGGTAGGCTGTTTATAGGGTCTCTGTAAGTTGTACTTGTTTTGACGACACCTAACAACAACAGTCTTAGTAGGCATGTTACTACTCAGTTCGTGTTTTAATTTGGGTGCACTATTTACAGATTTTTAAATTGACAGATTCCCCCAATAGTATCCTTTATATTTAAATTAATTTCAAAAATATACAATTGGTTATTTCTTGAAATAATTAGTGTTGAAAACTTACTGGAAAAATTAGAAATGAAAAGTATGACCAATAAGAAGGGAGAAGACTAGTAAGTAACATCCTTTTGTTTCATTAAAGTGGGATTGTTCTATGTTTTGAACAAATTAGAAACAACAGTCAAATGCATGTAAAGCAGAAGCTGTCGTGATGAGGGAGAGAGTTTTACTACAATAAAATCTATTTCATCTAATTCCAGTGTGATGATTTATAATATTCTCCTCTAGAACAAAACAAAAAGAGCATTTTGGAACCAGGCTGTTGAAAATGCATATTTTACTACTGTGATGTATAATTATAGCTTACTATAGCTGCTTACATTATCGTTTAAATATTTATTCCTTTGAGTAATTGGATTGAGGAGATCTGAATTCATTTTGGGAATAAGCTATTAATTTTTCATATATTTTGATAATACAGCAATTGTTCATTTTCCTAGCATCGAGTAAATGTAACTGAATGGTGTGGAACTTTACAACAATATTATTTTTCTTTCTGGGTCCTGTTGAATATTTACATCCAAAATAAAATACCCATTACAGCCAAAGGAAACTCAGTTACTGACTTATGTCTGGTGGCTAAGAATTAATTTGATTGTAGATTCCTATTTCACTTTCGTTTGGAGAAGAAAGTAATGGTTAAAAATAAATGAAGACAATATTACATCAAAACCGTTCCCGAGCTCAAAGAGGTTGATAAGCTGTTACCATGGTGCTGACTGTGGCAGCTCACCAGCAGAGTTTGGCAATGCCCGCTTCAGTAAAATGGGCCTAACTTTTGTTTTCTACAGGAACAGTAAGACTCCAAAGGCCTGTGTTGACAGGTAATGAGATTTAATTCATGAGAGGACAAAAAACGGGGGGTTGGGAAGAGAGAGAGAGAGAGAGAAAATATCCATATTCATTGCCTAATCAAATAAAATTCTTTGAAAGGATTCTGGGAATTCTCCCCAGTTGCTTCCAAAGCTTTCCTTTGATAGCTGTAAACAAATTACCTTACGAATAACTTCTTAATCAGGGAAGAGAAGCACAGTTCTATACTTGATCTTTCCCTTTGGGTGGTCCCAGCTAGAGAGCGGCAGTCTTTCTCCTGATAGCTTGGCTTTTGAAAAGCCATATAGCATTATGCTGACAGCTGTAGACCTCTTTTTTGTTAGGCTAACAAACATCCAGTGTGGAGGACAGCATCAAGCCAGCTTGCAGTATGCCCAATTAGAGAAGCTAAAATCTCATTTGTTTCACCATGGGGGCCCCCTGAAAGCACACCGTTTTGGCCTCATTACAGTATTTTTAACTTTACAAAAACAATTTCATTATGGAAATTAAAGAAGCTCATTTGGCCTTAGCATGTATGCTGAAGTTAATAAATTCCACAAGTATTTCAGCTACCCCAGCATGTAGTTTTGTCTTCACTTAATCACAGCCAATAGTTGCTTTTAAAGAAATATGGTGGCTCCAAAAAAAGGATCATTTCCCTTTGCTATTTACAGTGCCTTGATTAAAAAGCAAACAAATCTGTAAGAAAAATATTAATTTAGACTGTGTTGGAATAGGGTGAATTCACGAAATTGGTGTTTTTATGTATTCATGTTGATCACATGAATACATAAACTCAGTATGTGCTGTTTCTGTGTTATCTCTTGGAAAACAACTACAATCCCAAGAATAAAATAAAAATAATTTCTTCTGCTTAGCACCCATGGAGTTGGTGTTGGATGTTGAAGTAGAATTGGCCATTTCCATTCTTAACATTATTTGAAGAGGGAGGGATTCTTAAGTTTAATAAGTAGTTGGCTTTTCACAAACCAACAAAAAAGGGAAAAATAATACAAAAGGGAGCTCAGGTGGCCTAGTGGCAAGAAGCAGTACTGCAATCCCAAAGGCACACAGTTCGAGGCCACCAGCTGCTCTGCAGGAGAAGGACGGGCAATCTCCTCCCTTGCAGTTAAATGCCTCTGAAAGGGGCATTGGAGGGTCAGCTATGAGTCGGTTCTGACTCTATGGTATATAACAACAACCAAATAATGAGGTGTGGTGGTATTAGGTTTGAGATTAAATTAACTATGTAAGTTATTATCTCTGTATCTGGCCAAGTGACAGCCATTCTGGGCTGTTCCCCAGCTCCCTTTACACTGGGCCCTGTGCCAAGTACACTGTCAGTTACTTTCTGAGGGAAGAAGCTTTAAGTTAAAACACAGCACATCTATTTTCTTTTTCTTTCAAGCTTCATCTTCTGGGAGATATCTAGGTAATTGTATTTCGATCAAGTTATAATCGATAGGGTGATGACATTAAATAGAAGACTTCTAAAATTACAATATTGAGACTCGGTAAATTGTTAATTAAGCTGTGTGTGCTTTTCTTTCCTCCATCAGAACACTGTTGATATATTTAAATGAGAAAAATGAAGGGAGGGGGGGAGAAGACAAGAATCTATTTATAAGCCCTACCATTCACGTGTCATTTTGTCCTACTGCAATGGCTTGCATACTGCTATGATGAGAAAAAATTTGTCAAAAAAACAACAACCTTGTAGTGGTTTGATTTGAAGTATAGAAAATAATGAGCCATAATCCTACCTCTTTGATATATGGAATTCTAGAAATTTTTTTTGTGCTTTTTTTGTAGTAACTCTTTCTGAATGTTTATTCAACCTTCTCGCTTCCTTTCCTCTGCCCATTCATCCACCAGCCTCTCCGTAAATGTATCTAGAGAGTGATTTGATAACTATGTAAGTTATAGACAGTGCTTTTTGTAATATAATGTTGTTTGTGCAATGATTTATCAATATTATTCATGTGATTGCCTCTTTTAAAGGGATGTGTAAGAATTTGTAGGGACAAATATGGTTAGTTAAGATTAGTCTCACTTGAGATTAATTCTCCAAGAAGATTACGTTACTGCTTCATGGTGGGAATTGTATCAGCTTCCAAACACATTATTAAATAAAAGCTAAATAGTCATGGTCTTTTTCTTAACTTGAATGGTAATGAGCCACAACTTGGTATGTTGTTGTTAGGTGCCATCAAATAGACTACAACTCATAGCCACCCTTTGAAACGTAGATCAAACCCTGACCCTACCCTGTGCCATCCTCACAGTCTATATTATGCTCCAGCCCTTTGTGGCAGCCACTGTGTCAAGCAGGCTCATGGGCTTGTTCTTCCTTGCTCACTCTACATATCCACACATGGTGTCTTTTTTTTTTTAACAACTGTTGTTATGTGGTATCGAGTTGCTTGCTACTCATAGCGATCCTATGTACAAGAGCTCTAAACGCCGTTCTATCGTTCTATCGTGTGCCAACCTCGCCGTCTCAAATGCACTGATTCCCACCACTCCACTCACAGAATCGACCCATCTCATCGAAGGTCTTCCTCTCTTACGCCGTCCCTCCACTCTCCCAAGCATGATGTCCCTCTCCAAGGACCTCCTTGCAACATGCCCAAAGTATGTCAGATGAAGCTTCAGAATCCTTGACTCAAAGGAGTGTTCTGGCTTCACCCTCTCCAGGACAGACCTGTTTGTTCTCCTAGCAGTCCGTGGTATATTCAACATTCTTCTCCAGTACCACAGCTCAAAGGCATCAGTTCTCTTTCTATCAGCCCTATTCACTGTCCAACTCTCCGATGCATAGCACACATTGCAAGGGTGATAGCCTAGATCAGGCGCACCTTAGTCTCCAACCTGATGTTGTTGCTCTTCAGTACTCTGGAGAGGTCCCTCACAGCTGACTTTCCCAATGCAGTTCATCTCTTGATTTCCTGGCTGCTGTTACCAAGAGTGTTGACTGTGGAACCAAGTAAACTAAAACTGTTAACTATCTCAATGCCCAAATTGAATCATGTTAGATGAAGTCTCTTCATTCTTGCTTCCAAGAAGCACCCTGATTGTGCTTCCTCTAAGACAGAATTTTTTTTTCTTTTTGCAAGGCATGATCTATTAAATATTCTTTGCCAGCACCACAATTCATCAATTATTCTTCTGTCTTCCTTATTCATTGTCCAGCTTACAGTAGTAAGAATACTGAATTTAGAGTCAGAAATTCTGTCTCACTCACTATTGGTTAACTATTGCTGTGTAACAAATTACCACATAACTTAGTGGGGTTTTTTTTTCTAAAAAGAAATATTAATTATTATTATTATAGATTGAATTCTGCCCTTTAGTAATATATGTCAACTTATACATCTTTTATCCATGTGTTGTAAATCTTAACCTCTATGATATTAATGATAAGGCAGAATTAGTGGCAGGTATGTTAATGATGCAGGATAAACCTGCATGATTAAATTATAGCTTGAACCAATCATTTTTTAAGATACAAAAGAGATTAAACAAGTGACTGGAAATCATATCACAAGAAAAAGCCCCAGGAGCAGAATGTGTCCTTCAGATGTGGATTCCCTGTGGTAGAAGTCTCTTGCAACCTGAAAACACAGAGACAAAGACTTTCCCTAGATTTGGCACTCTAAATTCAGACTTCTGGCCTTGTAAACTGTGAGAGAACAAATTCTTGTTTCTTAAAGCCACCCACTTGTAGTATTTCTGTTAAAATAGAATTGGATAAGCCTGACAAGTACATGATACCTGTATAATCTGTGTGCCAGGAGTTTGGTAGTGACTTAATGGAATGGTTCTGATTTAGGATCATTCATGAAGATGTAGTGAAGATATTGGCCAGGCCTGAAGTCAGTTGAAGATTTGACTGTGGCTGGAGGATCTACTTTCAAGGAGGCTCATTACATCACTTCTACATAAATGCTTGTTGTGGTAGTAGTTCTTTTTCATCAGGCAGCCTTCTCTAAAAGCATTTTGAGTGTTGTTACAACCTGTCAGTTGGTTTGCTTCAGGACAAATTTTAAAAAAGGAAGTAAGACAAAAGTGGTGATGTGTTTTATGAACTAAACTTGAAAGTTACACATGATCACTTCTACCATATTCTGGGTTTTGGAATTGAGTTACTAAGTCTGGTTCACACTCAGAGTTGTTGTTGTTGTTGTTGTTGTT
>NW_006399818.1:3721381-3726903 GCF_000299155.1 Elephantulus edwardii
AATAGATCTTCCACCAATCCTGATGCCACAATTCTCCTCATAGAGCCCAGCCTCTCGAATAATCTGCTCTGCATACATGTTGAAAAGGTATGGAGACAGGTTAGGGGATTTAAAACGTCTTTCAAAGAGAGGAATGTTAAAGAATTTGTAACATATTTGAAAATCACAAACTCTACTGTTCAGTAGCTGTGTGATCTTGGGAAAATCAAGTTGGTTTTGGATTTATGATGTCAGCTCAATTATAATATGGAGCAAAGGTTGAATGTTTTATAGATCTGGATGACACTCCAGGCATAACTTCAACTACTGAACAATTAGCCATGCGGCAAAAGAATAGTTACACACATACTCTCAAGGAAACATTCTTTTCAAATGATTTGTTGACCACATCACATTACAGATCACATTTACACTGTATTACATTTTAAAATAGAATAGTAATCAGTCCAGTATCTGGTCAAGCAACTGAGAATCACAACCAAGTCAAACTGATGCATAAAATTAGCCATCACAGGAAGATTTTCTTTATTCAGTCTATGAGCATGCCTTCATACTATCCAGAGCTTCATGTGTCCAGTCTGTTTTCTTGTACTGGGTGTTACACACTGATCATACTCTAGCCTCTCTGTTCTTTAACACTCTGGAGAGATCCCTGACAGCAGGTGCTCCTAAAAGTCACTTGTCTTTTTCATTTCTGACTGCTGGTGCCAAAGATGTTGATTGTGGGGTCAAGCTGGATGAAATTGTTAACAACCTTAATCTTTTCTCCATCTATCTTGATGCTACCAATTGGTCTGGTGGTAAGAATCTTTTGAAGGCTACAGTTGCAGCAAGCACTTCAAGTCCCCTTTAGATTCAGCAAACAAGGTTTTGTCATCTGCATAACATGAGTTGTTGGTAAGTCTTCCTCCTGGCCTGATGCCACATTCCTCCTCAGAAAGCCCAGCCTTCCTAATGATCTGCATGTAGAGTGAAAAAGGTACAGAGAAAGGATACATCCCTGACACTCTTCCTTCTTAATTTTGAACCATGCAGTGTTCCCTTGCTCTGTTCATACAACTTCTTTCTGGTCTAAGTTTCACATGAGCACAATCAAGAGTTCTGAGATTCTCATTTTTCTCAATGTTAGGCACAATTTATTGTGATCCTTAGCCAAATGTGTTTGCATAGTCAATGAAATACAGATAGACATCCTCTGGGACTCTCTACTTTTAGCCAAGATTCATCTAACGTTGATCATTATATCACTAACACCACAGCCTCTTCTAAACCCAGCTTGTATTTCACACAGTTAACTCTCTGCAACATAATTTGTCCTTTTTGGATAATCTTCAGTAGGATTTTGCTTGCATGTAATATTAGTGATCTTGTTCAATGGTTTCCACACTCTGTTGGATCATCTTTTTTGGGAATGGGAATAAATATGGATCTCTTCCAGTCAGTTGGCCAGGTGTCCTCTAGATTTCTTGGGACAAGCTGGAGAGAATGTCTAGGTGAGCATCTGTTTGTTGAAATATATCAATTAGTATTCCATCAAATCCAGGGGCCTTATTTTCTTTGCAAATTCCTTCAGAGAAACTTGAACTTCCTTTCTCATTGACATTGATTTATGAATATATGCTATTTCATTAAACTGTTCGATTAGCAATACTCAATTCTTACTAAGGATGTTAGCAACCCAGGAGTTTATTTGGTTTTTGATCCTTTTTTCCCCTCCCAATTCTTTGGAAGAAGACTCATCAACAATCTACAGTATGCAGATGACACAACCCTGCTTGCTGAAACTGAGGAGGACCTGAAGCACTTGCTGTAGAAGGTCAAGGACTGCAGCCTTCAATAGGGATTGAAGCTCAACATCAAGAAAACAAAGATTCTCACCACTAGGCTGATTGGCAGCATCATGATAGATGGTGAAGAGACTGACATTGTTAACAGCTTTGGTTTGCTTGGCTCTACAATCCACACTCTTGGTACCAGCAGCCAGAAAATTAAAAGACAAATTGTGCTAGGAAAGTCTGCTGTCAGGGACCTCTCCAAGATACTGAAAAGCAGCAATGTCAGTCTGGAGACTAAGGTCTGCCTGATCCAGGCCATAGTCTTTGCAATTACTTGCTATGCATCAGAGAACTGGACAATGACTAGGGAGGATAGAAGGAGAATCGATGCCCTTGAGCTGTGGTGCTGGAGAAGAGTATTGAATATACCATGGACCTCTAGGATAACAAACAGGTTCATCCTAGAAAGGGTGAAACCAGGCTGCTCCTTGGAGGCAAAGATTCTGAAGCTTTGTCTTACGTACTTTGTGCATGTTGCTAGGCAGAACCAGTCCTTGGAGAGGGACGTCATGCTTGGGAGAGTGGAGGAATAGTGTAAGGAGAAAGACCCTTGATGAAATTAATTGATTCAGTGACTGGGGTAATCAGGATGGGTGTGTCAGAGACAATAAGATTAGCACAGGATAGAGCAGGGTTTAGGGCTATTGTACATAGGGTCTCTATGAGTAGCAGGTCACTCACAGGCATATAACAGTAACAATCCAATAAGAATGAGGGAGAAAGAAAAGTTCTGAGACCCATTCCAAAATTATACCATATCTGGCAATCAAATATAAGACATGCTAGTTACTGTCACACCTGTGATGGTAACTTTTTATGATGATGGCTTTCTGATACAAATTTGATGAATGAATGACGGATTGAGGGCTATTAATGGGTCTTAAGGTATAATCATGTCTTCTTGTTGGTAGAGATCAGGCTGCAAAGAGAGTTTGTCAGGGGCAGAGCTTTCCTTGCGTGCAGCACAAGTACAGATGTGCTTCTGGAGAACGGTCTTAGGAAGGCCTGTGTAATAAAGAAACCAATTTTCAGCTTTCTCTTCTCAGAATTGCATGACAATCAACTATCTAGGTCAATTTGGCTGAAGAGTTCTCTTATTGAGTGCCATTATCCCATACTTTGAATTTTCACATGACCCTGGATTGAGTTTAACTGGCTCTTGATATCTTTTTAAATGGAATTACTTATTTACCTGCTTTTTACTTATGCATCTTTATTAGAGAGTCTGCTGATGTATTAAAAAATAAATCCTTTGAAAGCCATCCACTTTAGCTATGTAAGCTTCAACTTTGTTAATGACGATAAAATTCCCTCCAAGGAGTATGTGGCTAGACAAGTTACAATTTATTAATGATGAATTGATACTTTACTTCAAGTAAAAGCCTTTCTCGTTGTGACCTGACTTCTAGATAATGTGCCATTGGCATTTGTGACTGTAGTGACACCTCTCACCCCCTCCAAGAAAGTGTATTTCTGATTTCAGAGATGACTCCTTTTCTTGCTTTTCTTTTATTCACCACATCCTTCTGTTGAAAGGGTGATGAAAACCTTCAAACTTTATTCTCAAAATGCATATGATTCAGAATCTGGATCATAATCAAAAGGATTTTCACATGCATGCCACATGAATCGGTTGTATCTTGTTTGTGGGTCCCGTTGTCTCAGTTTGAAAGCTTGAGTATTTGTGTTGATGACTCCACAGTTTTAGGACTGCGAAGTTTGAGGAATAGCAGGCTGTCTGTGGATGATAATCACCTCAGTGTACTATGTGATGGCTAAGACTCTCTTCTTAAAGTTGCATTGACATAACAGTGTTTTTTTTACTACTTTGGTTCTGTACTACTTTTGTTCTTTAATACTTAGCTGTTTTTTGTTTGGTTTTTTTGTGTGGTTTTTTTTTTTTGTGTGTGTGTGTTTTGTTTTTTTTTAATGCTTAAAGAAAACTATTGGCGATTTGAGGAGAAGATTCTCAGTGGCCTTCAAAGTCACCCCGTGGTGCGTAGCTTGCTCCTCTCCACCTGTCCATCTCTGAAAATAGTCCTCTGAGACTGAAGCACTGACCTGTGGACCTACTGTACTGATAAAAATGGTAATATTAGAAATCAATTTGTAGCTCAAAGCAGCAACAACAGACTATCAGAGCTTTATGAAACTTTAAGGGTTTTTCCTAGTTTTAGTCTCTCATTTTGCAAATGAGAAAACGAAGGTCTAGAGAGGTTAAGTGATTTAAAAGAGGAAAAGGAAAAAAAGCACCAAAAACACAACACCGCAGTCGGGAGGGTTGATTCAATGTTTGGGCATGCAGGCTAGACCAGTGTGCCTTCCATTAGAGCTCTAGTTGCTCCAGTGTTAAAAGGCAAATAAAGTCTTTCATTGTCTTTCATTGCCACTCAGCAGTGGGAAAATTAATTCAAAAGGCTCGAGATACACTAAACATCAATAGTCTTGGCCCTATGAGTAGTTATATTAACTCATTTAGGAGAGACGGGCTATTGATAAATAGATTTGGCTGCTGTGCCAAGTGTAAATAGCTTCTCATTGTCTTAGAAGTCAACGATTCTTTTTAAACATTAGACATACCTCCTGAGAGATACAATTATCACTCCTAGAAGTTACTGAAGAATTTGAAGCTTTGAAGAAAGTTTAAATAAAAATCAAAAGGAGGAACTAATATTCTGCAGTAGGCAGTCTACCCTGTGTGCCATCTGATTCCCTGTAGGAACATTGTTTCATAGATCAAGGATTCCGTATGCGTGTCCTATACAACAAAAAATCTGAAAAGTAGAATTTTCATCTCTAAACAGAAAATGAATTTTAAATAGGGATATGTTTATAATTCTAAATATTTGTAAGACAGTAGTGGAAAATAGTGCACAATGTGATCACCAGTGAAATGTTAGGTTTGACAAGCTGGTTAAACTCCCTAGCCCTCCATTTCCACACCTGTGCAATTAAGTAGCTCTCACGATCTCTAAAGGGAAGGGGATAGATAGCATTCATTCATTCATTCATTCACTCATTCATTCTTTTGTTCTGCCAACATTCATTCATTCGTTCACTCATTCATTCCTTTGTTCTGCGAACATGTGATTGAGGATCTGGATCTCAATCATGTCTTCTATTGACTTCTGTTTCAGTAAACATCCTTTGCCTTTTCTTGCATAACTCATCTCGTTGTGTAAGGGGTGGATTAGGCATCGCAATGGATTAATAACATTGCTGTTGTTGTTAGGTGCCATCCAGTCGAGTATGACCTATAGCAGCCCTATGAACAGTGGAGCTGGACATGGATAATTACTAATATTAAACATAATGTCTGTGAGTGGATGAAAAGCAGCTATGATTTATAAACCTTCATTGAAAGAAAAAAAATTTAAAATATTATTCACGTGGTGTTGTAATGATCTGTTAGCTTTCAATTACCCTCTCTCCTTCCTCAGCCTCAACTCTATAAAATGTAATATTTTTCAGAGAGTTACTCTGTTTTTCTCATGTGTTGATAAATTCTCAGTATCCAAAAGGCTTCCTGGCTCGTAGTAGAATTCCTCCAATAATCCATAAATTGATGGAAATGTGACTTAATGAGCCTGCAGTTTTATGCAGAAGGAGACAGATAACCATACCGAAAAAGACAAAGGACCTGCCATCTGGACTATAAAACTATAAAAAGAGGAGAGGGAGAGGGAG
>NW_006399818.1:3730201-3730852 GCF_000299155.1 Elephantulus edwardii
CAGTCCATGGTATTCTCAATACTCTTCTCCAGCACCACAGCTCAAAGGCATCAATTCTCCTTCTGTCCTCCTTGGTCACTGTCCAACTCTCTGATAAATAATACTAGGTTAGTAAATATCTTATATGACTAAATTAGAAATTAAGGCATATAGTGCATAATATGTTGGGCTGCTTACTAAGAGGTCAGCAGTTCAAATCTGCCTCTCGTTCTGAGGGAAAGATAGATGGGCAGGCTTGCTGGTAGAAATTGTCAGGCTTGGAAACTCAGAGAGGATTTAGTAGGAGTTACAATTGACTTGACAGCAGTGAGTTTGAGTTTGAATGAGCAAACCAAGTTATTCCAACACTAAACGTGAGGATTAGTGGATTTAAAATCTATTAGTAGAATTTACATTTATGCTTTTAACAGTAATTTCCAGGCAAGATGATTGATGAGAGAATCCTTTGACACTGTATTTTTCATGTTACTCCCGCAGGATTTCAGAAGTAGCAAATCATATGGGAGGAGATGGTCCATCATTCTCTTATGGAGCAGCTGGTGGATTAGAACCATGGGCCTTTGGGTTGGCAGGCAGCTCTTTACCATTAAGCCAACAGAGCTTTTCTTAGCAATAATGCTAATGTGTAATGTTATCTTGTGACTTCTAGTT
>NW_006399818.1:3730952-3741716 GCF_000299155.1 Elephantulus edwardii
GGAGGAGGAGGAGGAGGAGGAGAACGAGGGGAAGAGGAAGAAGAAGAGGAAAAGAGAGATTGTTTTAAAGAAGAACAGAGTCCCTAAAGCCAAACCTATGCCATTGAGTCTATTCTAACTCAGAGTTCCTGAGGCTATCCTTTATGTAAGGAGACCGCCTGCCCATTTTCTCCTGGGAAGCCTCTGGTGGATTTGATCAACATCTTTTCATGTTATATATTACATCACCATCGCTTCCTGTGGAGCCTTTTGGTGCTGCAAAACAGACATTCGGCTGCTAACTGGGAGATTGGAGAGTTTGTTTTCATCCTGATGCCTTTCCTCCAGCCTCTTACTGTTGCACCAGGAATATCACTGCTGATGTCAGACGGATCCTGGCTGAACATAAGGAATATCAGAAGAAAGCCTATTTGTGCTTTATTGGCATGAAAAGGTATTTGACTGTGTATCATGACAAGTTGTGGCTGACATTGAGAAGAATGGGAGTCTCAGAGAACTTAATTGTTCTCATGAGGAACCTATACCTGGATCAGGAGGCTGTGGATACTGCATGGTTTAAAATTGAGAAGGGAGTGTGTCAACATTGTATTCTCTCTCTCCATACCTATTCAATCTGTATGCTGAGCAAATTATCTGAGAAGTTGGACTCTGAAGAGGAGTGTGGCAGCAGGATTGGAGGGAAACTTATCAATAACTGGCGCTTTGCAGGTGACATAAGTTTGCTTGCTGAAAATGAGGAGGATTTGAAGTACTTATTGCAGAAGATCATTGCGTCTCAATGTCAAGAAAGCAAATTCTTACCAATGAACGGATAGGCAACGTCACGATGGCTGGAGAGGAGATTGAATCTGTTAACAGTTTCATCTTGCTTGGATCCACAATTAACACCCTTGATACCAGAAGTTAGGAAATAAGGAGATGCATTGTGCTGGGAAAATCTGCATTTAGGGACCTCTCCAAATTATTAAGGAATAATGATGTCAGTTTGAGGACTAAGGTGCATTTGATTCAGGCAATGGTCTTTCTGGTCACTTGTTATGCAGCTGAGAGCTGGACAATGAATAAAGATGACAGAAAAAGAATTGATGTCTTTGAGCTGTGATGCTGGAAAAGGGCACTAAACATCCCATCGATGGCCAAGAGAACAAGCAGTTGTGTCTTGGAGAGAGTGCAGCCAGAGTGCTTCTGGAAGGCAAGAATGATGAGACTTTGCCTCACATACTTTGGGCGTGTTGCTAGGAGGGGCTATTCTTTGGAGAAGAACATGATGCTGGGAAGGGTGGACAGTCGGAAAAAGAGAAGAAGGCCCTCAACCAGGTTAACTGACATGCTTACTGCCACAATGGGCTCTTGTGTGTCAGGAAGTGTGAGGATGGCGCAGGGTTCAGATCTTTTGTTCATAGGGTCGCTATGAGTTATATTTAACTCAGTGGCACCTAACACCACTACCACCACACTAACAGAATGTAAGCTTCACAATGCTTCTTTTCTTATTTGTAGAAGGATTCTCTGTACCAAGAGGCTATGTGCCACATGGTATAGAGATTCCACCAATATCCTTCCATGGGTGGAAATATTGACTTAATGTGCCTACAGTGTTAATGAATAGACAGAAAACACAAAGGGTTCATCCTACAAAGGGCTGCGAAGTGTATATGTGCACAGTTTTAATCCCTGGGTTTTGCAAAACCAATTAACAATGCACTAGAGTATTAACTGAAAGGTCTGAGTCCAACCAGAGCTGCCTGGGAAGAAATATTTGATCTACTCCTGAAAATCCCATGTGAAACTTTGTCCTCCACGTGTCTCCTTGGACACGTATTCCGTCTCCATCAGTTAGAATCCACTCAGTGTCAACTATTTTACAGGGACCTCAAAGAGAAGCACTGATCACAGGGAATCATGAAAGACGCAGAGAGAAAAATAGGAAATCTTTAAAATAAAAAGCCAGTCTATGAGTTCAGTGCTCTTCTATTCCTTTTGACAGATGCAGGAGACAAGGGTCCAAAATAATTTTAAGATGCAAGGATGTCACAGTCAAGAAGGATTAGATCCAGCTCTTGATCCACCTGTCTGCATTCAGGCTTTTTCTCTGACAGCTCTTTCTCTTCCCCAGGAAGTCTATGGGTCTATGTTAGGGTCAAGGTTAGGGTCTGTAATTGAGATGATTATAGCTCTCATTGCATTTGACTGAATTTAAGAAGAAGGTTCCTACTGTCTTGTCTGAATTGACAGGTGAAGAGAACGAAGATTCAAATAGTGTTAAGATGCAAGGGTCTCACAGGAAGGATTGAGCCAGAGTCTTGAGCCCTCTGTCTTGTCTGCATCCAGGCTTTTCTCCCTGACAGCTCTGTCTCTTCCCCAGAAAGTCTATAGGTCTAAGTTAAGGTCAAGGTTAGGGTCTGTGCTTGAGATGATTACAGCTCCTTTTGCATTTAACTGGCTTTGAGAAAGAAAAGGTTTCCTACTGTCATGTCTCTGAATTGGTATAATACTCCTATGCTGCTTATTTGTTCTCAGGTGGTACTCCCAAGAGCAGGGAGTCTGACAGAGACATTATCCTTGTATCCTTTCTCTTATTTGCCCCTTAGCCCAACATGCCAATTCTTTGCTTTTGACTGGATGTTAATTGATGGTCCCCTTCTCTTCTAACAACTAAAGAAGTCCTATTGTCTATATTTTGTAATTGCAGAAAAAGGTGTTGAAATTCCCAAAACAAGATCATTATTCTCACCCTCCTTTCTTTTAGTCTTATCTTCTGTTTTGATTCTTTCATGCTCCAAACATCCTTTCAATAGTTTTAAAAGATAACTTCAATACCATTGGTTACCAATTTAATGATGGTCTTTCAATTTTCTACCCACTGGATCAGCATGCTAACCAACCTTTGTCTCTGCCATAAATCCCATCAAAGTGTTTACATCTACCCCCAAATCTCTTTTAAATGCAAATAAACAAGTTTAACAGAGACACAGGCACCACGTGGATCGTTAACTGCAGCCTGCAGACTGTTCCAATCGTTAACTGCAGCTTGCAGAGATTCTTGACAAAAAATAAAGAAGAAGAAGAAAGCATAGAGGGTCTCTTTAATGAGGCTTTCCTTCTCATTTATCAAAGATGGTGTAGCTTTGCCCAGCCGGCCTGGTTTTAGAATCAGAAAATAGCTTAATCTGATTCACGTAGAAGATTCCTCTAGCAGGTGAAGGAGTACATGTATTAAAGTGTATGTTTCTTTGATTTCTTTTTTAAAAACCATACCCTTTGGCATCGAGGCTAGGGTCTTTGATTAAAGAACATAAAAATCTGGGCATTTGAGTAAAGTTCCCTGTCTAGTAGAAACATTCTTTTTCTTTCTGATTACTTTTCAAATATCCTTACAGTTGAAGTTGTTGGAAGGTATTAGAATGGGATTATGGAGGTGGGGATCCCTTAGAAATTATCTTAATTGGCTCCTCATGTTTTAGGTAAGAATACTCAGTGGCTCAGGCTGACTCAAATGGCCTGCCTTCATTCACACACATAGCTGATGGCACTTGGAGAACCAGGAAATAAGGCTTCTCATTCCTGACCTGGACCTTTTTTACTGTATTCATTGATGAGTTAGACACAGAAACATTGTGGTATTTCCTTCTCTAAAGAGTGGAACAGTCAACACAGTTTGAATCTTTTCAGTAGTCTTACTTAGCTAAGGGGGTTTCCAGGTGGTCCAAATGGGTAATGCAGTTGGCTGTTGACCAAAAGTTTTCAGTTTGATTCCACCTAGGGTTATCTCAGAACAAGGCCCTGGCAGTCAGCTTACGAAAAATAAACTACTGAAGACCCTTTAGAGCTCAGTTTTACTGCAGCATACATGGAATCTCCATGAATCAGAGTTTATTGGTTTGTTCAGATAAGATTCAATACCATTTCAGACAAGGGTCTCATATCAAAAGTTTAGTGAATCCTACAAACCTCCACAAGAAAAAGACTGATCACACAATTACAAAATGGGCAAAAGACATGGAAAGACTTTCACAGAGGAAGATATTCAAATGGCTAACAGATGCATGAAGGAATGCTCAAAATCACTGGCAATCAGAGAAATGCAAGACAAAACCAAAATGAATACCATCTCATCCCAGCAGCAGTGACAAAATTTAACAGGACAGCAAATAATAAATGTTGGAGAGGATTGGAGAGATAGGAACTTTTATGCATTGTTGGTGGGATTGTAAAATGGTACAACCACTCTGGTAGACAGTTTAGTGTTTCTTCAAAAGGCTGAACACAGGAATTCCATATGACCCAGCTATTTCACTGCTTGGAATATATCCCGAGATAATGAGAACTGAGACACAGATGGGCAATTGCACACCAGTGTTCATGGCAGCGTTATTCACCATTGCAAGAACACAGAAACAGCCCAAAATGTCCAAATATAATTGAAGGGATTGAGAAATTATGGGACATTCACATGATGAAATACTATGCAGCACACAGGAGAAATGATCTTGTAAATTACTACCTAACTTGGAAGAGACTGGAGAGCATTATGCTAAGTGACCTAACTCAGTCCCATAAGGACAAATATTGTATAAGACCATTATTGTAAAATAAATATGAGGATCCAAGCAGGGGGAGGGTGGGAGCAGAGAGCTGAGGATGGGTAGGGGTTGGGTGGGGGGGCAATAATCATAGGGTTGCATAATTTGATGGGTGGAGGGAGGCAGGGGTGAAGGAAATGAGAAAGATCTGGTGTGAAAAACAATGTATATGAACTTTGCAAATAAACCAGTATAAAATAAATAAATAAACAAACCCAACACTTGTTCAAAAAAAAAAAACAAAACCTACCCCTGACTCTTCTTAAATAGACATATGTTTTGTTTTATTTTTTAAATGTTATTTAGTGACATATGTGCAAAGTCTAAAAATACAAGCTTAAGTTTCCATGGTGGGGCTCTTCTCTCTCCTGATTGTGGTTTCATTGTAGACCCCATGAAGTGGAAAGATGCCCATAGTGAGTTCAAAAGAAACTATGTCTTTCTAGGTTTAAAACCAAGGAAAACAAGAATCCCTATCCCTCTCAACAATGATAACAAATTCTTCTTGACTCAATTCTCTGAGCATACTGATCTCTGAGCTTACCATCATGACTCAGCAAATGAAATATTTTACTTTTGATAGGCCTGGGTTGTGCGCCCTCCTTAGGAAACAAAATGTCAGTTCTAATAGTTAAGCACCTAAAGTAGTGAAGAAGATGTGTTTTGGTTTCCTGTGGTGACCATAAATACCAAACATAATCCATGTAACTTTAATAAGAGCAGAAATGTAATGGTTTTTTTCAGTCCTGGAGGCTGGAAATATGAGATGTGTGTGTTGACCATGGTGATTTCTCTTCAGGCTTTGATTGAGAATTAGTCCATGTCTCTTCTAATTTCAACTTCTGGTAGTTCCAGGCAGTGCAGCTACAATCTACTGTCCTTCCTCTGTCTGTTTGTAGCTTCGTGTAATTATAAGAGAGCCATATTGCATTGAACTTACCCTACTCTATCTAGAATAATTGTGTGTTTACCTAACTAATATCTTCAAAGACTCTTATTTCCAGAGTCACATTCACAGCTACAGGACATAAGGGTTTCAGCATATTTCTTTGGGGGATACAGTTCCATCTCTAATAAGGTGATTCACTAAAGAAAGACAAAGAGGCCTTTATCTGATGAAGACGGAGTGAATGTGGACAACACGCACAATAAAAAAATCATTACAAATGGTATTTTATGACCGTCTTCTCAGAAGTCAATGTCTTCCTTTCCTTTGTGCATTTGTAAATTTCTTGCAGCTTTTGCCCAGCAGAGTTATAAATATGCAAAGCATAGTTAAAGTCCTGGGGGAGAGAGTATGCTTGAATATGATAATGATCCTTTCATTAAAATGGAAGTTCTTATTATTTTAGGGGGTTAAAAAAAAAGACAGGGTGAAATTTTAAAGCAATAACCTGAATTGACTTGTGATGGGCTACGGGAGCCCTAGGGGAGTCCAGGCAGATCCTCTGGGGGAGAAGAAGTTCTTGAAGCTTAGCTGGGGCTCCTCCCTGCAGGGCCCCACTGTGCTCTCTGTGAACTTTGCCTTCTTGTCGATTTCTCAGCATTTGATTGCTTGAGAATTTCCTTCTCATTATCCTAATGCTTCTACGGAACATAGGGAGCAAGTCATCACACACTGATTAGGAAAGTCTAGGTCTCCCCCTGCTTACTCCCGGGTTTTTGTTCTATCTGGGCTAAATAGTTAAGAAGAGTTTACATTCAGTTTGAGCTTGGAAAAATCCAGTGGGTTTGGCAGTAGTCTCAAGACCTTGAAGCCCTGTTCTGTGTCTCCTTTAGACTTCAGATCTCTTCTGGTTTGGTGAGGCCCAGTGAAGCTTGTGAGGGCTGGCACACATCAGGACTGTCTTAGATTTCCGAGTCTTGCAAGTTTTCTCCTCCAACAGGCTGCAGCCTTCCCACTCTTCTGCCACTGTCTAGTAGTAGGAAAGAATTGAGTTTTCATTCTCTGATAGAATTCCACCTTGCACAGAATTTTGTTTTATTTGTTTATTTTAGCACCGCAAGTGAAAAAAGGTTTATTAAGGTGAGAAGATAGAGAAAAGAAGAAAGGAGGAAGCGAGCCCTGGAAGGACAGGAGTGAAGCCAGACTTACAGTGTGCTGTCAGTTGGAAAGGAAACTAAGCGCACAGATTTTTATTTTGACAGTTTAACTGCACATTTCTTCTTCTTGATATTTTGGTGTCATCTTTCTACTAAGAGACCTATGGTTGATACGAAACAACGCGTGCAACCACAGGGAATGTGGAGAAAGTTCTATGTGGCAGTCCCTGGGGCCTCTGGAAAATGGACACAGTCTATACTTTCAGGAGGGAGTTGCTTCATATCCCCTATCATCAATTGCCAGTGGTATCATCTTCACATTGCAAGGCTGAGAGCAATTCACATAAGATCCCATATGGAACAGTTCAAACAGGTGTCTTTCTGTGCTGATGAGCTCTCATTTTCACCCCAGAGGGTCCTGTGAATTGGACTGGGTATAATAGTGGTATTCAACTCCTCTTAATATTGATTAATTAGCATGTCTATGTATTTATAGTACCACCTTTATCAAGTAAGCTTGTACACAGGTAATACTCTCCACCAAAATTGATCCTCTGCGCGTGAGAGGCTGGGGAGATGCTAAATGCTACACTGTAACGTCTGCCCGAAGCATCTTCTTTTCTGTGAAATCTCTTGTTTGGACACAGCATGAATAGCCACTTTACTATTCAGCCAAAAGTGGGAGATTTGCTTGAAGCCTTTGATTAATGCAAATAATTGCTGCACTAGAACCGCTCTGATGCTTGGGAGGCCATTAGCGGTGCACAGCTGCCGTCAACGAGGAACAACCTTTGCATACAAAGAAAATACATGGACAGAGTCAGTGGCTTGAGCTTACTGAGTGTCCTGCAATTTGGTCCGAGTGACTCTTAGAGTTGGACAGTGTGTGTGCGGGGAGGAGGTGCAGGTGGCTGGAAAGAGTGCCAGAGGAGGTGGGTGGCTGATAGAGCAGATGGGCGATCAAAGATGTCTTCATAATAGTGCCTTTTGTTTCTCTGGTGCTTTGGAGCTGTTTTTATTTTGATTTGACCATATCTCCTTTGAATTTTATTCTAATGTATTTGGTAAGAAAGGGAATATTTATCACCTTTATTTTACCATGAAGGGGACTGAGGATCAAGGAAATGACATCATGAGCCTGGCAATTGGAATAGTTGAGGCACAGCTCAAGGTTGTTGGAATCACAGCCCAGTGTTCTTCCTTGGCCAGGTAGCACTGTTCTCTGCCTGAATAGGAAAAGCTGTGTGAGTTTTCCTTCTTAAAGGTTAGAGATGGCATGATGAGACATGAATAGTTGGTGAATGCTGAGTAATACACATGAAAAGAAACATCTCATTTTCCAGACTTTGAACGTCATTGTCTGTGGGGTCTTTACTTATTTGCATGGTTCATTCTTGGCAGTTCTTGGTAAACACTTTGACCAGTAACATGTCAAAGTGTCTATGGAACTTTCCTAGACAGTCTATGGAAAATGGATATATTTCTAGGGAAAGTGTGATATTAATCGTGTACTTATAGATTAGGACACAAAATTATTATTTTTTTTAATAAGAAATATAAGGTCAATGGAAGCTGGATAACTTCTTATGCACAAATCACGTGGAATCCAATGGGAAGGGGAGTTGTTTTGGTTTTGTTAGGTTTTGTTTTTTGGGGTTTTGGGACATGATTTCTTCATTATATTTTTCTTTTTCTTCTCACCTTTACCATTATTCACTGGAAGAAGAGTTTACTTACCTTGTTGTTGTTGTGAAGTGCCATCAAATCGTAAACAACTCGTAGCAACCCTGTGAATAAAAGACCTGAACACTTGTATAACTTTCATTATTTCTACAAGTTCATAAGGTTTCTGGAGGTAAGCTGTAACTGGGGAGCTCCACCAAACACTGTCCTCAATGGGTAACCATTATCACATTTGACACATCAATGTCAGTGTTTAGCATCGCATCAACCGTGAGTTACCTCTGTACAGCAAATGGACAGACCAGTGCTATGTTACTTAGAAGAATATTTGACCAAAAAAAATTAAAACCAGGTCTGAGGGCCACAGATTAAAATCACCCATGTTGGTGACCTAATTTGTTAAATGGAATATAAGCACCATAGTGTAAGACACATCTTATCAGTAGCATTAACTGTACCAGTGTGGCGTGGATTTTACTTGTACCCAGCCCTACATGCTGGGAAAGAGATGGATGTTCATCCTAAAGCTCAGCATGAGAGACACCTGGAATAGATATGAACTCAACTGTCTTTGTTATCTAGTGCTGCTGTAACACAGATACCACAAGTTGATGGCTGTAACAAATATAACTGTATTCTATCAGTGTTTAAGAGGCTACAAGTCCAAGTCCAGGGTTCTTGCTCTTGGAGAAAGCCTCTTCTTACTCTGACAGTTGTGGAAGGAAGTCCTTGTATCCTTTAGCCATTCCTTAGAGATCTTCATCTAACCTGGCCTTCATGACATCAAGGAATTTTCTAGAACAACGCCTTGCAACCAAAAGAACACACCCTATTGTGGGAAATTATTTATCATCCCATCCTCCTTAACTCACTTTCCTTTCCTTGTTATTGTTGTTGTTATGTGCCGTTGAGTCACTTGCCACTTGTAGCAACCCTATGAACTGCAGCTTTGAACCCTGCTCTATCCTGAGCCAATTTCATTGTCTCCGATACACCTATCCCTAAGACCCCAGTCAGTGTGTCATTTTGTCTCATCCAGGGTCTTCCTCTCTTGCATTGTCCTCCCACCTTTCCAAGCTTTGTGTCCCTCTCCAAGGACTGATCCCTCCTTGAAACATGCCCAATGTATATGAGACAGAGCTTCAAAATTCTTGCCCTAAAGGAGCAGCCTCATTTCACCCTGTCCAGGACAGACCTGTTTATTCTCTTAGCCGTCTATGGTATGTGCAATATACTTCTCCAGCACCACAACTCAAAGGCATCGATTCTTCTATCCTCCGTAGTCATTGTCTTGCTCTCTGTGTTTTTGGGTTTTTTAATTTTATTTTATTATTTTATTTTTTTTTTGTGTGTGTGTGTGTGTACCGTGAAATCAGATCTGACTGGTACAGGAGGAGATTGTTCCTCCTTCTCTGTCAGAGCATCTGATGGATTTGAACTGTGCACCTCTGGGATTGCAGTACACCTTGTCCTGCTCTCTGAAGCATAGCAATTAATTTCAAATACCATGACTTTGATCAGGCACTCTTTTGTCTCTAGACTAACGTTGTTACTCTTCAGCACTCTGGAGAGGTTGGTGACAGCAGGTTTTCCCAATGCAATTCATCTTTTGATTTCCTGGCTGCTTGTTTAAAGAGTTGATTGTGGAACCAAAGCAAGCTGAAGCTGCTAACAATCTCAATCTCATCTCCGTTTATCATGATGTTACCAGTACAAAAGTGGAGTTAAGGAGTGTTGTTTTCAACCATTTGGTTGATTTGTTAGATCATAGGAAACATTATACTTCTGCATTATATCACTGCATACATGCATTTTATTATTGTTGTTGTTACATGCTGTTGAGTTGCTTGTGGTTTATAGCAATCCTACGCATAGGGGAACACAGTGTAATCCACTATGCCAGCTGAAAACATGGAACAGGTTATTTAAAGTCAGCCTGCAAATCTACGAGAAAGAAACAAACTTTTGTTCCTATAAACAATTTCTTTTGTGGTGTTTATTAAGTGAGGTATTATTGTAGCAATAGCTAACCAAATGCACATCACAATGAGGTAGTCTTTGACCATGGACAGGATCAGGTGGTAAGATCTTGTTTTGCATTAGGTCTAATATTTTTCTCTATATTTGAAGTTCTTAATATTGCTGTTGGTGGTTGTAGACTATCAAGTCTGAACCAATGCACAGCTGGTTTTCATAGACAGTAAGTAACAGGGGAGGAGATTGTCCATTTTTTTCCATCGGAGCAGCTGATGAGTTTGAACCACGTGTCTTTGGGTTTGCAGCATAATTCTTTACCACTAAGACTACAAAGTTGGATAATTGGGAATTGTTCTCATTAACTGATTTTAATGATTGAGGAATAGTTACATTGTTGATTAACTTATCAAATTTATATGACTAAATTATTTTTATTTTTATTATAAATAATACTGTTGTTAACATAGGTGCCTATATC
>NW_006399818.1:3743987-3758285 GCF_000299155.1 Elephantulus edwardii
GCTTCGTCTGACATCCTTTGGACATGTTGTGAGGAGAGACCGGTCCTTGGAGAGGGACATCATGCTTGGGAGGGTGGAGGGACGGCACAGGAGGGGAAGGCCCTCTATGAGGTGGATTGATTCAGTGACTGGGGTAATTGGGATGGGTGTCGGAGACAGTGCGATTGGCACAGGATAGAGCAGGGTTTAGGGCTGTTGTACATAGGGCCTCTATGAGTCGCAAGCGACTCAACGGCACATAACAACAAGAACAACAAGAACAGCAACAGCTTTCTAATCACTTGTTGTAGGGTGACAAGAAGAATTGATGCCTTTGAACTGTGGTGTTGGAGAGAGCACTGACTCTCCCATGGATGGCCAAGCGAACAATCATATTTCTTAGAGAAAGTGCAGCCAGGGTGTTTGTTGGAGGTATGGATGGTGACACTTTGTCTTACATATATTGGAATATTGTTAAGATGGGCTAGTCATCAGAAAAGGTCATCGTGCGATAAAGATGGAGGGTCAACAAAAGAAAGGAGGACCCTCAATGAGACAGACTGACATAGTGGACATAGTGACATAGTGGACTCAAGATCATGAGGACAGCTCAGGTAGGGTATTGGATGTAGGGTTGCTAGAGTTGTCTGTAGCTGACTTGACAGCACGTAACAGTAACTATGATTTAGTGTCAGAAAGAAAGCAACTGATCTCTTATCCAGTGATCTAGCTTGAGAGAATGTCGTTGCTGTTTGAATAAGGGGCCCAGGCCATGTAAGAGAAAGCTGCTTTCTAACTCCTAGGCTCCATTTTGGACTTTGAGGAACCTCACTGATCTTAATTACTGTTAATGGCTCTTGTACCAGAGTGGTTTGGTTTAGGAATCCAGTGACATGAGGGAGAAAAATTCTACAAAAATTTATCCCAGAAATAAGGCAGATCAGGATTCATTTTAATATGTTGCATGGTCCTTCATGGGAATCTGAACTAAGATTCAGCCCTAATATTTGTGATCTCCATCCATTAGTTAGGTAACAAAAGACCGAGTGATAGATGTAATTTGTCTCCGTGTTTTTGATCCCTTAAGTGATTTCTAGTATGCTTACCCGTTCCTCTTCCAAAGGCCTCCTCTTGCCCACTGCCATCCCTGGAGAGCATTCTCTCTCAAACTCTTGCTTTCTCGTCTCTTCTCACAGCGACCCTCTCTATGCCATTTCTCTTCATGCAGCTGGGATCCAGCTGTCAGTCATTACCTCCTCATGCCTTCTTTGGAGTCTAGACTTAGCCAGGCTTTGCTGTCACTCAGCTTAGCTGGGACAGGCTGGCCTTGGTGGGGGAAAAGGAATGGTACCACAGTGTAGAAGGGCTTGTTTGGTCCTGTGACCGCTGCCCTTTTGCTTTGATGCCCTTGTAAAGGAAAAACTACTTAGAGAGGTGGAAACTCTTGCACAGGTAAGCTGGAGTTTTCAAATGAGTGCTTAACAATATGCTTAAAGGATACAGAAGAAATAATCTAATCTTTTTTATAATTTTTTTTCTGTTGTTAAGATAAGCCTTGGCATAGCAAAGCAGTAGTTCTACATGTACAATAAAATAATGATATTGATTGCAATTAAAAGACACAGGAAGAGGAATCAAATAGTAATTTTCAATTAATTTTCGTTAAAAAACAAAACAAGATGAAGCTGTTAATGGCCAACTTTTTTAAAATTGTAAATGAGTGTTTGCATATTTTGAAAAAGCAAAATGCAGGGAAGATAAACCAGGCAAACTGATCTCCACTTTAGCAATTTAAATTTGTTTCTGGAAACCCCTTCAGTAAGTGAAAAACTATTAGATAAAAAACACACAATTATTCTATTAATTTTCATAGGACAATTGTGATATAATCCACTTAACCCAATATTTCCAAATAATACTGTTGTTGATAATTTGAAAGTAAATCAGTCTTGTTTATATAGAATAGATAATATAAATTTATTGTAATAAAGTTTCATCATAATGGAAATGAAGAGATGAACAAAGAATGATAGGGAGTCATTCTCTACATTGTATTTGAGGGTCAGTTGTTTCCAAGAGGACACATTTTGATTACTTTCTGAGGTCTCATGGTTATTTTGCTTTCAAACTGGTTGTAAAAATAGTATAGCCCAGAAAAATTATTTTAGGGCAGCATAAAACTCAATACGAGAGAACTTCAAAATATATATAAATAAAACTCATATATAGAATAATGGAAAACTGTTGAAGTTGTTATTGCACAATCCTTCTCACTTGGTATAATATCATAAAGAAACATGTTTGGAGTTTATCCAAATATGATTTACTATATAAATTCATCTCATATGTAATTTTCTCACTAGGGACAGTTGTGTCAAATAAATTGGTGGGTGTATGTTTTGGATTGAATTATGTCCCCCAAAATATGTCTTGGAATTCTGCCCTTTATTCTATGTAAAAGGGAATATAATCTCTTTTGGGAATAGGGTCTGCTTATTATGCTAATGAGCCATGTTAGCATACATTATATCTTAAATCAACACCTTTGGTACGAGCCGTCAGGAGATAAGGAGATGTATTGCTATGCGGAAGTCCATTCTTAGGAACCTCTCCAAAATACTGATGAACAAAGATATCAGTTTGAAGACTAAGATATGTCTGATTCAGGCCATGGTGTTTTCAATTCCTTGCTATGTATCTGAGAGTTGGTTAATGAATAAGGATGACAGAAGAATCATCAACGCCTTAGAGTTGTGGTGGTGGAGAAAAATATTGACTATCGCATGGACTGTAAAAGAATGAACAGGTATGTCTTGGAGAAGGTGCAGCTGGAGTGATACTTGAGGAACGGCAAAGCTTCATCTCTCATATGTTGGACGTGTTGCTAGGAGATGCTATTCCTTACAAAAGGACATCATGCTTGGAAGGATGGAGAGTCTTTGGAAGAGAGGGAGACTCCACTGAGATTGATGACAGAATTATTGCAGTAATGGGTTCATGAGTTTCAGAGATTGTGAAGATGGCATAAGATAGGACAGGATTTAGATTTGTTGTTCATAAGGCCACTCAACTCGACGACATCTGACAGCCACAACAAGTGACATAGGTATTTTTGCTGTTACGTGTCCTTGACTGAGGCTGTAAATTGCGTGGAAGGAGATTGCCAGTCTTTCTCCCATGAAACAGTTGATGTATTCCAGCTGGTGGGTTGGAAATGCCACTACTTACTAATAATCCACTGGAACCGCATAGATTGAGACAAGCAAGCATGAACCAGAGAAAGACGGATGCTCCCTAGATATCTTACGAAACCAAGGATTGCTGGGCTAGAGAATCTGAGAAAAGGTTCTTCACTTAGCCCTGACAGGGTGCTTTCCCCTAGATCTGGTATTCTGAATTCATGCTCTAGCATCTTAAACTGTAACTAAATTAATTTCTGTTCTGTTTCATTTTTAAACTCCCCTCTTGGTAGTATTCACATTAGGAGCCATCAAGTTGACTACAGCTCATAGTGACTCTGTGAACAGTGGATCTGACCCTTGCCCTAGCCTGTGCCATCCTCATAATCTTTTATATACTTGAGCCCATTGTTACAGTCACTGTGTCGAACCATCTCATAGAGAATCTTCTTCTCTTTCACTGATCCTCTACCTTTGCAAGCATGATGTCTTTTTCCAAGGACTTGCCCCTCCTAACAACATGCCATAATAAGTCTAACCTCCAAGAAGAAGTCTGGCTGCACTTTCTCCAAAACATACGTGTTTACTCTTTCATGAAACACCAAAATTCATAAGATCTGAGAAACCAAATGAAATAAAAATAGATCAATCCTGAGAGTCAAATGAAATCCTAAAATCCAAATATTGGAATCCTGAGACATAAATGAAAGAATAAAGAAGTAGATCAAGCATCAATTGGAAAATGAAACGAAAAGAAAGTAGTGGCTGAGGAGAGGCCAAGCTGCCTTTTGGGTCAACCTGGCAGAACAGGATCATTTTTTTACTCATCTCTTGCTGAGTTCCAGGAGGAACAGAGGAAAACAACTACTTTAGGATGAGTTCTCTAGAGAAGCCAGATCAATAATTTGTAGTTAGATACATAGATAGGGGTTTATTGCAACGAAATGGCTAACGCAGAGCTGAAAAGTCCCAGGCCTGTGGGTCAGATGTCAGGCTGGGGCTTCCTCATCACTCAAACAGCTGATGTAGCTGATAAACCCCAAGTTGGCTGATTACACAGCAGGCTGCTGACTCAAGGGCTGCAGACACTGACAAATCCCAAGATCAGTAAGCAGTATACAAAACAGGACCCCCTTCTCAGGGCCCAAGAAACAAAGGTCAAATGATGAAGGTGTGATGCAGGATCTAGAGAAAGCAAACAGCTACACAGACTCACAAGACTGTCCGTACATATACATTTGGTGCTGTACATAAACCCAAGGACACTCCCTCTGAACTAATTGGCTGCTCAGAGCAGATAACACCATGGAGATGACTATGTTTATGGCTGCATAAAGGCAAACTACATCATATTTTTTGGTACGTTAGCAGATACGACAACCTTGCTTCCTGAGAGCAAGGAGGACTTGAGCATTTGCTGTAGAAGATCAAGACTACAGCCTTCAGTGTGGATTATATCAATATAAAAAAACCCAAAAATCCTCACCAATGGACCAATAGGCAACATCATGATAGATGGAGAAAAAAAGAGATATTGTTAATGATTTCATCTTGCTTGGATCCACAATCAACACCCTTGGTACCAACAATCAGGAAATCAGGAGACATATAACATTGTAAAAGTCAGCTACCAGAGATCTCTCCAAAGTCCTGAAGAGCAGTGTTACCAGTTTAAAACTTAAGATGCACCTGATTGGAGCCATGAATCACTTGGTATGCATCTGAGACCTGGATAATGAATAAGGATGACAGAAGAATAATTGATGCCTTTTGATTGTGGTGTTAAAGAAGAGTACTGAATATCCCATGGACTGTTAAAAGGATAGATATGTCTTGGAGAAGGTGCGGCCCAAGTGCTCCTTGGAGACAAGGATAGCAAAGCTTTATCTCACATACTGTGGGCATGATGTTAGGAGAGGCTGTTCCTTGGAGAGGAACATGATGCTTGGAAAGGTGGAGGGTCAATAAAAGAGAGGAAGATCCTCAGTGGGATGGATTGACACAGTGATGCAGCAATGGGCTCAAGTGTGTTTGAGATGATAAAGAAGACACACGATAGGACTGGGTTCAGATCTGTTGCTCAGAAGGTCACTATGAGTCACAATTGACTTGATAGTACCTAAAAACAACAGCATCACCAACAATAAACCAAAGGATCACGGCCCAACTAAGATGACACGCAAACTTAACCATCACAGTTTATCCCATGGCCATTTCACAGATGGACATGTATCTTTAAACTACCCATAATCTCTAAATAAAGTCATATGTGCACCTAACATAACCTAACTATTTATACACTGGTGTGTGTGTGTGTGTGTGTGTGTGTGTGTGTGTGTGTGTGTACACTCCCGAGTCTGAACCGACTCAGAGCTATCTGAGGCTATATATTGCATGGGAAGAGATTGTCTTTCTCTCGTGGATGGTGGATTTCACTGGTGGTGCCTGCATCGCGGTTGACAGCACAACTCCTTTCCATTGAGCCATGAGAGCCCTACCTTTAATTATATAAGGGAAGAAAACTCACAACTGGAACCATCACAACAACTTCCTAGACACCCTCATATCATAGGTTACAGTGTAGACAAATCCAGAATGAAGTAAGATAAGCAGAATACAAGGAGATCTAATGAAGAGAAGTGCAGGAAGGTGAGAGAGATCCAGGCCATCACAGAAGAGGAAGGAAGAGGGTAAGTAAGGCTAGAACCTTCCTCCACAGTCATTTCTGGCCATGTGGGTTGAGTGGGGTAGACCTCAAGGCAGCAACATCTTCCCTTGCACTGAATCAAGGCAGGAATGGGATAACCAACCAGAAAGTGAGACAAGTGTTGCTACATTGAGGCTATTATACCCAAGGTAATGAAACATTTCTGTATTAATTGTTGGGTGGGAAAATAATTTGCTGTGTAATCTTTCACCTCCACCTCAATTAAAAGTGAAAAACCTGTATTGAGGATTCACTACTGCAGGAACTGTTCTGAGTATCTGCTTAAACAAGTGCAAAGGTGATAAAAATGCTGGTCCTCAGATAGCTTATCTTTTAGAGGAAGAAAGAAAACAAGATATAAATAAGTTATTAGTGTCTTAAAAGTGGTAGATATCCACAAAATAAAGGAGAGAGAAGAGAGTTGGCAAGAGAGAGTGTGTTGATATGATCACTCGGTATGGTGTCACTACTGTTGAGCCATTTGAGCAGAGAGCTGATGTGTGAACTACACAGTTACCTAGTGATATTTAGAAGAAAGAGTAGGCTGATACTTTAGAGATGTTAGAATGGAGTACAGTGGACAGGAGGGGAGAACAAGAACAGCAGTGGTAGGAGAACTAAGGGTTGTAAGAGCATGCCGGACCCTGTAGGTAATAGCAAGCAAGGGCTGGGCTTATTTCTTGTTGGAGTTCATGATCTGAATTACATTTTAGCAGGGTCAGTCTGACTTCTATATTGAGGCCAGGCTGTAGGAAGATGACAAGAGTGAAACTGTCAGGAGATTGTTATAATCATCTGGACACCAGAATGATTTTTCTAACATACAATGAAGTCTGTAAGCACTAAGACTTAATGGAACTCTCTTGTTGTTTTGAATGTTGTAGGTTTTCCTCCTTCAAAGGATTCACTGAAAATACCTTTTTTAAAAAACACAAATGACGACTATTGACATGGACCTCATCTGATGGATTGCACAGGAATCAGACTGATTACGTCCATTTGGTAAAAAAGAAAAGTTGTTAGAGTAGTTCAGAATTAGCAGTGAAACCCAGGCCAGGTGCTGACTGTGAAATAGACCATCAAATACTCACATGCATGTTCAAATTGAAGCTGAAGAAAATATGTAAGCAAGTATACAAGAACTGAAATATGACCTTGAGTCTATCCCACCTGAATTTTAAAAAACTACCTCAGGAGTAAGTTTGAGGCATTTAGTACTAATGATCAAAGACTAGATGAGTTTTGGAATGACGTCAAGGAAATCATCCATAAAGAGAGCAAAAAGTCATTATAAATACAGAGGAGGAAGAAAAGACAATGGATGTGAGAAGAGGCTCTGAAAGTTGCACTTGAGTGTCGAGAAGGCAATACAAAGAGCAGAGATACCTATTCACTATGTGTGCAGAGTAAATCATTCCAGAGACTGGACTTTATGGGAAAGAATGTGGCACCAGGTTTGGAGACTCATCAACAACCTTGCTGCTTAAAGGGAAAAGGGCTTCAAGCACTTAATGCATAATATCAAAGACTGCAGCCTTCTATATGTATTGCATCTCAACATTAAAAAAATAAAAATCCCAACCACTGGGCCAATAGGTAACATCTTGATAAATGGAGAAAAGATGGAGACTGTCAAAGACTTCATCTTACTTGGATCTACAATCAACATCCTTGTTAACAGTGATCAAGAAATGCAAAGTCCTATTGCATTAGAAATATATGTTCTCACGGACCTCTACAAAATTTCTAAGGAACGATAATGTCAATTTAATCGCTAGGCTTTGCCTGATTCAGGCCGTTGTCTTTTCAATCACTTGCTATCCATCTGAAAGCAGGACTGTGACTAAGGAAGACAGAACAGTTTATGCCTTTGAGTTGTGGGGTTAGAGAAGAGTACTGAATATGTCATGGACTCCCGTAAGGATGGCTAGGTCTTGGAGAAAGTACAGACAGAGTGCTCCTTAGAGGCAAGGATCGTGAAGCTTCAGCTCAGATTTTTTGGTCATGTTGTTAGGAGGAGCC
Organism: Elephantulus edwardii; assembly: GCF_000299155.1. NCBI lineage: Eukaryota > Metazoa > Chordata > Mammalia > Macroscelidea > Macroscelididae > Elephantulus > Elephantulus edwardii. Next base: position 3,751,875 of record NW_006399818.1, read on the forward strand.
TTGCTTTGGAAAGGGACGCCATGCTTGGGTCAGCAAAGGAGAAAACAACCTTCCACAAGATGGACTGACTGCAGCAATTGGCTCAAGTATGTTAGATGGAAAGGACGGCAGAGGACAGAACAGAGTTCAGACCCATTGTTCTTGGGGTCGCTAGATGGTGCCTATCAAGGACAATCTTACCCTTTGTCTATCTTTCTGTCACCCACTCACTGCTGTCATGTCCGTTCCAACTCACAGAGAGCTTCCATTGTGTTTCCAGAACTCTCGTGGCCCTCCCTCGTGGTAAGAATCTGTGCTGCAGTCTTGTATGCCCATGGTTCCAATCGGCCAGCTGCTCTAACGGGAGAAGGGTGGGAATTCTCCTCCTATGCAATTAACTGCATCTGAAAACCTGCTGGAGGGTCAGTTATGGGTCATTTCTCACACAACTGTACACAGCAACAACATAGCAGGAGGAGACTGCCCATCTTCCTTCTGCTGAGCTGCTGGTGGTTTCAGACACTGGAGATGTATAGCCTTTTGGTGGGCAGGACAACATACCAAGGACCCTGCCACCAGAGGAAAACATTTGCGTTTTTCTTCTTTGACAGGTTTCCACCTTACACACAAGTTCTAGCTTTCAGAAGTTTTGCTGTATATGTCTATCCATATCGTCCCTTTAGTCAGAGTTCGACAATGATTACCCAGAATAGGTTCTTTTCTCCTCCTCTCTAACACCAGGTCTCTTTATATTGTGGCTTGCTTGTATCAGTCCTGTGAAGAATTTGACTAATACCCCATGTGAAAAATAAAAAGTGAAGAAGAAAAAAATAACTTCTGTCTAGCTACTATTTTATAATGACCTGTGATTATTTAGAAGTGTGTTTTGCTGTGCGAAAAAGATTGTCCTGGGCATATAGGCTAACGCTTAATTTCATGGTTGGGTTAAAGGCTTGTTCTACTCAAATTACCAAGAACAGTGTTTTGTAAGACATAAGAAATGCATTTCCTCCAGATCTTGCACATCATTTCAGCTTCTGAGATGTGTTTTTCCAGCTGTTTCTGCATATTTGATTTATCCATGCAAACCTCTCAGTTGATAACTGGGATTCACAGCATCTCTCCATTTCTTCAATAACATTCATTAAGACACTCTTTTGTCTCATCATGTAGATCATTAATGAACCTGTTAACTAACACTGGAGCGTCATTGATCCCTGGGGCAAGGCTCCCAGACACTTCTGTAATGTGACACATTGCCTTGATCCCTGGTTTCTGTTTCACCAACCCCCAGCTTTCAGCCAGTATAGAAAGCTGGAGTCCAAATCCAATCCAATTTGAATTCATTTTGTGAGTAAGACTTTATTAGATACTGTATTAAGTGCTTTACCAAAATTAGGTTATGTTACATCTTCATTTTCTCTCTCTCTTTTATTAATCATGCAATTCCCACTCCCTTTTAAAAAGAAAGAAGAAAAGCAATTAGGTTTGCCCAGCTTGATTCAATCTTAAAATCCAGGCTGCTTATTGCCCCTGGTTCCATTATAATCGAAATACTTACAGATGCTAACTGTCAGACTCCCTTGTCTTCTTCCTCTGTGAAATCAGGGCCACACCAGCTTCTATCAAAACTTTTTATCTCCTTAAGCCTCAGTTGTTCTAGATGGAACATCCTACCTGATAAATGATGCATGGGAATAATTGTGGGTTTCAAACTGACTTTCATGAAGCCTTATTTCCCCTGAAAGATGCTCAGGGCATCACTGGGAAAGCCCAGAAAGCAGGACTCCACTCACAACAGCACTCAAATGCTTTGTGTATTAGACCTCCATGTAGGACCACCATTAGTCCACATGTCACAATTGTGCCGTTTAGGGAAAATGTCAACCTTTCTCTCCACTGACAACCAGCTCCATAACAGTAACTCTTCATTCTAAAAATGAGAATGCTGGTGGCTTCGTAGTAAGCCACAACCAATCCAAAGGAATATGGTCTGAATCCATTAGATGTTGAAAAATGATTGTACTCAAAATTAGCCTGAGAAACCTTGAGCTCAGACTAGCCTCTCATGGTAGCCAAGAGAAAACCAAAATTGACTTTTCACCAATCTATGTCATGACAATCAGCTCTTTCCATTTTGTGGATGCCAATATTCTTGGGGTGTTTTTTTAAAAAAACCTTTTAGAAATATATTATTAATTTAAAACACCACCAACAAAACTAAGCCCTTAGTACTGTGACAATCTTCACAAGGGATCTGGAAGAAAGGTGAAAAGCCTTCCCTGAAAGGAGTCTTCAGGTAGAATGGAGGGAAAAACTTGAACCAAGTTTCTCTGACTTCTGCTACCAGTCTGAACTTACTTGTAGCTGACCCTCCAACAAGTTTTCAGAGGCCATCAACTGCATATTTAGTCTTTAAATTGGGATTATTGCGCGTTAGCACTTGTTTAGCATCACTAGGTAGTGCAGTTTGCACCCAATTGCAGACCTAAGGATTGGTGGTTGGAGCAAATCAGCATACTAGATAGACTGCTCTGGTGATCTCTTTCTATTAAGATTCAAGCCAAGAAACCCCTTGGCAAGTCTGTTCTGTATCACATGGGTTGTCATATGTCAAAATCAACTGAACAACTAACAACCAAAAATGTAAACCCCAAGGAAGTTTGTAGCGTGAAGCTCCTGATACTCAAAGCCTTTCAAGATTTTTTTCATAAAAATCTATGACAAAGTCTCACTTTTCCTTTCCTACCACGAGCAAGTGGCAGATTAATTTTTTTCTCCCTGGGAAGACTATTTTTTTTCACTAGTTTCTTTACAAAATTCTAATAAAAATTCAAAAGAATTATTTTAATTTCCCTCACCCCCCCACCCATCAAACTCTATAACCCAATTGTTAATCCCTTTTCCCCCCTGTGCTTTCACATCCCCCTGCTTCCAGCCTCTCCCACCCCTCCTGGATCCTTATACTCATTCTACAATAACGGTCTTATGCAATATTGACCCTTGTGGGACTGAGTTAGTTCATTCAGCATAATGCTCTCTAGTCCCTCCCAAGTTAGATAATAATTTACAAAGTTATTGCTCCTGTGTGATGCATAGTATTCAATTGTGTGAATGTACCATAATTTCTCAATCCATTCATTTGTGGTTGGACATTTGGGATGTTTCCATGTTCTTGTGATGGTGAATAATACTGCTATGAACATTGGTGTATAAATCTCAGTTTCTGCCTCAGTGCTAATATTCTCAAGGTATATTCCAAGTAGTGGAATAGCTGGGTCATATGGAATTTCTATGTTCAGCTTTTTGAAGGAGTGCCAAATTGCCTTCAAGAATGGTTTCACCATTCTTTACAATCCCACCAACAATGTATGAGAGTTCCTTTCTTGCCACATCCTCTCCAACATCTATTATTTGCTGCCCTGTTAAACTTTGCCACTCTTACTGGAGTGAGATGGTACCTCATTGTGGTTTTGATTTGCGTCTGTCTTATTGCCAGTGATTTGGAGCATTTCTTCATGGGTCTGTTAGCCATTCTAATATCCTCCTCTGTGAAAATTCTTTCCATGTCTTTTGCCCATTTTGTAATTGAGTTATTGGTCTTTTTCTTGTGGAGGCCAAGGAGTATTCTGTAAATTTTTGTTATAAGACTCTTGTCTGAGATGGCATTACTAAATGTTTGTTCCCAGTCTGTAGATTTTCTTTTTACCTGGTTGGAAAAAATTTTTGATGTGCATAGATATTTGATATTTAGAAGGTCCCATGCATCAATTTTATACTCTTTAGATTGTGCATTTCTAGTTGTATTTGGCAGTGTCTTTATACCTTGGACTAGCGCTTCTAAGCTTGATCTCAGTTTGTCTCTTATGAATGTTTTGGGCCTTACTCCCAGGTCTCTGATCCACCTTGAGTTGATTTTTTGTGTGTGGTGAGAGATGTGGATCCTGCTTCACCCTTCTGCAGGTGGAAGTCCAGTTTTGCCAGCACCATTTGTTGAAGAGGTTATCATTTCCCCATTTGATAGCTTTGATTTTTCGTGTAGAATATCAGTTGACTATAGATAGCTGGGTCTATTTCTGGGTTCTCAATTCTGTTGCTTTAGTCAATGTGCCTGTCATTATACCAATACCATGCTGTTATGGTTATCACTGCTGTTTATTAGGTTTTGAGGTCAGGGAGTGCTATGCCTCCAACCTCACTTTTGTTTCTCAGATAGTTTTGCTTATTTGGGGTATCTTCAGTGGGATTCATAACAAATATGCAAGGACGGTTCAACATAAGAAAAACAATCAATGTAATTCACCATATTAACAAAGTAAATAACAAGAACCATATGATTTTAGCAATTTATGCAGAAAAGGCACTTGACAGAATTGAACAATACTTCCTGATAAAGACACTCAGCAAAATTGGAAAAGAAGGGAATTTCCTCAACATAGTGAAAAGTAATTTTGCAAAACCAAGAGCCAATATCATTCTCAATGGAAAAAGACTAAAAACATTTTCCTTACAAACTGGGACCAGACAAGGCTACTCACTGTCACCACTTCTTTTCAATATTGTATTGGAAGTACTTCTTAGGGCAGTACAAAACAGAAGGAAATAAAAGGCATCCAGATCAGCAAAGAAATGATTAAACTGTTGCTATCTGCAGATGATATGATAGTGTACACAGAAAACCCCAATGACTCAACAACAACAACAAAACAAACAAACAACCCAAACAAAACCATTAGAGTTAATAGGCCAATTTAATAGAGTGGCAGGATGTAAGATTAATATCCAAAAAGCAATGGTATTCCTCTAGAGTAACAAAGAGAACTCAGAGACAGAAATAAAGTAAGTAACACCATTTATGATAGACAACCACAAATTGAGATACTTGGGAGTGAACCTAACTAGAGATACAAGAGACTTATACAAACAAAACTATAGAGCATTTTTGAAAGACACAATAAAAGACCTAAAGAAATGGAAAAATGTGCCCTATTCATGGATAGGAAGACTCAATATGGTGAGAGTGATAATCCTACCAAAGGCCATCAACATGTTCAATGCAATCCCAATCCAGATACCAGATTCATTTTTCAAGGAGATTGAAAGGGAAATTAACAAATTTATTTGGAGAGCCAGTATTCTTGTTATATTCAGTGGGTGGCACTCTCACCTTAACCACACATTCATGCTCAAAATAAATATTCAAAATTTACACCACAAATATTTATTTAGCACTGAAAATTCTGAGAGAGCTCTGCACCTCTCTGGTGGTTTGGATCCACCATCCTCACCATAAGAGAAAGATGGGAGGTCTCCTCCCAGGTGATTTATAGCATCAAAAAACCAATGGAGAGTTGACTGTGAGTTAATTCCAACACTGGGGCAATGATTGAGAGAGACAAAATTCTAGAGGAATGCTTGAATTCTAGAGGAAGTAAAGAAATGATAAACAAATAAAATTGTACACGACATATTGATAGTGAAAAGCACTACAAAGAAAAAGCAAGATGAGAACAGAAAGTAAAAGAAGAGTATAATATTTTAGATTTCACATACAATAGTAATCTTTGAAAATGGGAACAAGTCCTTTTATTTTGAAATCATCTGTGCTGCAAAAGTAAAATCAAAAAGCATCTTCCTCATCTCCACTTATTATTCAGAAAATACTCAATAATGTCTATAACAAGATATTTATCAAATATATTACTCAGCTCCACAGTCTACACTCTTGGCACCAGCAAGATGAATTGCATTGAGTAAATCTGTTGTCAGAAACCTTTCTAGCGTACTGAAAGCAACAATGTTAGTCTAGAGACTAAGGTGCACCTGATCTAGGCCATGGTCTTTGCAATTACTTGCCATGCATCAAAAAGCTGGTTAATGACTAAGAATGACAGAAGGCTTTATTCCTTTTAGTTGTGGTTTTGGAGAAGAGTCTGTAACATAACATGGGCTGCCAAGAAAATAAGTAGGTCTGTCTGGAGACAGTGAAAACAAGTTTCTCTTTGGAGGCTAGGATTTTGAAGCTCTGTCTTACATACTTCGGGCATGTGGCCAGAAGAGACCAATTCTTGGAGAAGACTATCATGCTTGAAAAGTTGGAGGGACAGTGCAGGAGAGAAAGACCCCGGATAAGATGAATTGACCAAATGACTAGGGCAATGGGTATAGGAATGTCCGAGTCAGTGAGACTGGCTCAGGACAGAGTGGCTTCAGAGCTGTTGTATATAGCGTCACTATGAGTTACAGGCAACTCAATGGCATATAATAACAAAAACAATAGCATAATAATGTTTTTTGTTCAATATATTTTGATAGGTCGGTATTAAAGGAGGTACATACAAATGAATAAGATGTAAAATAAAAAAAATAATATGTAATATGTAAGGTGTGTTGGATATAGGCCATGGTCTTCTCAACCAGTTGTTATGCATC
>NW_006399818.1:3758720-3762693 GCF_000299155.1 Elephantulus edwardii
TCTAGTGAGATAGACAATTTTACCAACTCTAAAATGTTGCAGAACTAAATAAGAATGAAATAAATAACTAAATAAACAATGATTAATTACACCTAGTAAGAGATGGTGAGAAGAAGAGCATTTTCATAACTTATATTCAACTAACATTTGCATGACCTTGATGAGTAAGGAGGGTCATTTGCACATCAAAGATGTACTTTTCTGGATTTCAGTGAAAGGTCAAGGGACAGAATTAACAAAGCACAGGCATGAAAGTTAGTTTGAAAAGCAGAGTGAATTGAAGTGGCAAAAGTATTCGATGTGTGAAGGTCAAGACCTCAGAGGCCCTGAATAGCATGCTAAGGAGTTAGGGACTTAGTCCTTAGGTAATAGGAAAAAAGAGTCTAAGAAGAATAATGAGTAGTCCTAAAGAAGACATGAGATGGTTATGTGACACCAAATCACCATTTTTTCTACTTAGTAACATAGTCAGGAAATAAGGAGACGAACATATGTATTCTTGGAGAGGGTACAGCCGGAGTGCTCTTTGGAGGCAGAAATGATAAGGCTTCACCTCACACACTTTGGACATGTTGCTAGGAGGGACTATTCCTTGGAGAGGGACATGATTCTGGGAAGGGTGGAGGGAAGGAGAGGAAGACCCTCAACCAGGTAGATTGATACAGTGTCTGCCGCAATGGGCTCTTGTTTGTCAGGAAGTGTGAGGATGGCTCAGGATAGAACAGGATTCAGACCTTTTGTTCATGGGGTCACTATGAGTTGTACCCGACTTGATGGCACCTCACAACAACAACAACAACAACAACAGTAGTATATAGCAACTCAGTGGAATATTCCCACACAGTCTTCATGAGTGGCAGGTTTGTGGACAGTACAAGGTAAATCACAGCCAAGTGGTGAAGGTGGAGGGAGAATTCTGGCTAATTTGAGAGAAGCCATACTGCTAAATATTGAAAATCCCATGGAATACCAAAAGAACTAATGAATATGTCTTGGAAAGTGTACAGCCATAGTACTCTTTGGAGGCAAAGAAGACAAAGATTTATTTGACAATACACTGAGCGTGTTGCTAGGAGAGGCTATTGCATGGAGAGGGACACCATGCTTGGAAAGGTGGAGAGTTGGTGAAAGAAGGAAAACCCTCAATCAAAAGAGTTGACACACTGCAGCAGTGGGCTCCAGTTTGGTGGAATGATGAGGACGGCACAGGATGGGACAAGGTTCAAATGTGATGTTCACTTAGAGTCAACAGCACCTAATTACCACATATGGCTGGAGCTCAGTGCCTTCTTACTGTAGTATAATGACCACCCTTAGACCTTGTTAAGGTGCAGATTCTAAGTTGGCGGGTCCAGAGTAGAGTTGAGATTCTGCATCTCTAGCAAGCCTCTGGGGAGAGGCTGCTGCTGCTGGCCCAAATCACACACTTGGAGTACGAAGGCTGTGAAATTAATTACTAACCCTTGGACTGGAAGGGCTCTGAGTCTACATAAGGGGAAAGGGAACTTTGAATTAGGATTTGAATTGTAGCAAAATTTATCTCTGATATCTATTTGAAAGAAATGGTTCTTAGAATTTTTCTGTGCTGGCAGACATCTGGAAAGTGCATAAAACATAGAGGTCTGCTTTACAACAGTGGCATTATGCAGTATTTGCCCCTTTGTGACTGACATATTTCACTCAGAACTTACATCAGGGATGGGGGAATCTAAGAAAAGAGGGGATAAATAATGTATACTGCATTGAAAGAGATGAGGGAGAGAACTGTTTGAAATGAATATATGATTAGGTATTATTTTCATTGCAAGAGTCCAGACTGAGAGCTGCATGGGGGAGTGGACTTGGAGGGGGGATTTTATAATAATGAAAATATTTTTATTTTTTACTTTTCAAAGAGAAAAACCAAATGGGGGGCAGGATGGGAAGGGAGGAAAATGTGCAACAATGAATGAATGGAAATTTTAAAAAACAAAACCAAAAAACAAAAACAACCATCCAGCAACCATAGAGGTGTATATCCAGGTGTATATACAAATCGGAAATGGGAAGGGTCCTGTGTGAAAAACAATGTATATGAACTTTGTAAATAAACCAGTATAAAATGTTAAATAAATAAATAATAAAATAAAAAACCAAATCGGATGAATCTGGTCTATACCCCAGATGCGTGGTGGACTCTGTGTTTTAATATTAAACCAAAGTAATTCTCATGCAGATCTGAGACCACTCTTCGAAAAGCACTGTGTTAAAACTTTTAAAGGTCTGGGGGAAATGCCACTGAAGAAAAGAGTCTTTTGGGGGGGATGTACTGGTCATAGAGTACAGTACTAGGCACAGCTGATACATGTAAAAAAGTCTAACAGTGAATATATAAATAATCTATCAGTAAGTCTTTTAGGGCTGATACAGTGACTCCAGAAAAAGTGTTAGAGATACCCTCTTTCTTTAGCATACTGCCTCATGTTCCAACATTGCTGCAAGAGAGCCAGCCATCACATGGACATCAAAGACTACAAGGGCGAGGATGACTAAAGAAGGACACTCATTTCCCTTTTTTTCTCAAAGGCTCTGTAGATGTCACACAGCATTTTCTCTTACATTCTAATGACTATAACTTTTTCAAGTGGCCAGTTTGTTTTGGGTATGAGAAATTCTTCCCTTATTCCATATCTATATGTCACTTTTCACAAACACAATACAGATACTCTTTTACAAAGGAAAAGGAAGCATGGACATTGAAAGGTAGTTATCAGTCTCTTCTAGAGTATTTGCAAGGGATTAATGAGTTCACAGATTTGCCAGGATGACAGGTAGGAAAAGGAAAAAACACAAACCAAAAAACAAGCCAAACCCACCAGCTCATAGTGGCCCTCTATCAGGCATCCAGTGCTGTCTCTCAGGAGGAGACTGCCCATTTTTCTCCTATGGAGCAGTTGGTGGATTTGAACTGACAATCTTTCTATTAACAACTTAATGCATTATGTACTACCCTACCAAAGAAAGCTATTTGCAAAAACATATAGCCAATTCTGTTTCCAACATTACTATATATAAGTTCAACATCAAGAAAATGAAGAAATCGATTTTAACAGCTTCAGCTTGGTTAGCTCCATAATCAGCATGCAGGTACTAGTAGCCAGGAAATCAAAAGACAAATTGCACTGGGGAAAATCTGCTGTTAGGGAATTCTTCAGAGTTCTGAACAGGAATGATGTCAGTCTAGAGACCAAGGTACTCTTGATCCAGGCTCTAGTCTTCACAATGGCCTGCTATGCATCAGAAAGCTGCACAATGACTAAGGATGCTAGAAGAAGAATCGATACTTTTGAGTTGTGGTGCTGGAGAAGGGTATTGAATATACTATGGACTGATAACAGAACAGGTCTGCTTTGGAGAGTGAAACCAGGCTATTCCCTGGAGAAAAGGATTTTGAAGCTTCAGCTCACATACTTTGGGCATGTTGCCAGGAGGAAAAAGTCCTTGGAGAGGAACATCATGCTTGGAAGAGTGGTGGGACAGTCGATGTGAGAGAGGAAGACCCTGGAGGAGATGGATTGACTCCGTCACTATGGTAATGAGGGCTGGTGTGTTGGAGACAATGAAATGGACCTAAGATAGGGCATGATCCAGAGCTGTTGTACATAAGGTCGTCATGAACTACAAGGAACTCAATGGTACATAGCAACAACTTTATATGTGTGTGTGCGTGCGTGTGTGTGTGTGTGTTGTTTGCTATCGAGTCCAGCAAGACTCATAGTGACCCTATGAACAAAAGGCCTGAAGTCTCTCTATAATTATTCTCATTTATCAAAGTTCATATAACTCTATCTCAATCGAATTTCAAAACCATCTCAGCCACAGGTTTGAGGCCTTGAAAACCAATGAGCAAAGACCAAATAAGCTGTGGGGAAAAATCAAGAATAGTATCCATGAAGAATGCAAAAGGTCATTACAAAGGCAGAGGAGGAAGAAA
>NW_006399818.1:3764203-3775192 GCF_000299155.1 Elephantulus edwardii
TTTTACCCTACTGGAGAAGTTTTTGGATGTGCATAGGGATTTGAGTCTTAGAAGATCCCATTCATCTATGTTATCTTCTCCTGGTTGTAGGTCAAACGCTTTATTCTTGTACACTTTACCTACATGCGTGTAATGCCTGGAGTACTCTGTGCTTTGTTTTTCAGTGATAGAATTTGACATGTAGAAAGCAAAAAGTGCTACTAAAATCAAGAGATTTTTAAAATATGTATTTTAAAAGCCATAAAGTTTGGAAGCGTAAAAATATTGTAGAAGTTGCTTTAATCTTTGAGGTCTTTCTGATCCTCCATAGCAGATACATTACAAATCCTATGAAACCAAGATGGGACTTTTAACACACTGATAAAACATACCCACAACCCCAAAGATGCTGTCATAATTAAGAAGTTTTTGTTTCTCCTAATGGAGTTTGATGGTCTTAGTTTATCAGCGACCTTTGAATTGAATTAATAACACGAAACTAATTAATCCTGGTATACCCTAGCAATCCACTTAGAAGTGGCATGCAAAATTCAATTAAGTCGCTTTGCTTTTTATGAAACACGCACACTTGAGAGGCTCCGGTTTACAGCTAAGAATTAGGTAACAAGAAGAAAGAGCTCGTCGTGTTTTTCAAATCCAACTTTAGAAATGAAACAATGGGTCTTAGAATTCTGCCTTGATTTCGAAAGTTGAGATATAAAAGGACAGAAGAAAAACCCTCCCTGAGCTCAAGCCCTTTCCCTCGCTTGCCTTTCCTGAGATCAAGGAGAAGGATGGCGGTTTGTTCCTGCACCTTCCTGGCCCTGGTTTGTCACCAAGACCTTATTGCTCTGGCTGCTACTTGAATGCTTTTTGCAAACTCTCCTTTTCCTGGCTTCTAGCTTACTCTGTGCTGTCAGTCTTATTGATTAAAACCCAGGGTGGATTTCAAGATCTTGTAGCCCTGTATTGTCACAGATCTACTTAAAATGGATTTTCTCTCGTTGCCAGAACTGCATTTCTCAATCGGTCGAGCAGATGCGAAGCAGGTGGTACAGAGATTTCAAATACAAACTATTTCTCGTTACTAGGGATAAATGGTGGCATCACAACCCCCTTTGTTTGCCTGTTTTTTTATATTTTTTATTTATCTGGGAAAGAATCTGTATGCCTCTCAGTATATGCAGTAAATTCAAAGAAATAAAAGTTATGGATGTTAGTAAAATTCTTCATCAATGGTAACAATCTAAAGCTTTGAATATCTGCCAGGGAATCTGAGAAAGATGTTATCACGGAGCATAAGACAGGAGATGTATTGTGTGTATTACTACTTGTTCTTCTTGTATTTGTCTTCCCTTCCCTATAGTCTCAGACGTTTGAAAAAATGGATGGATTCCAGTAACTTTTCCCGTGTTAGGTTTGGAGCTCATGACTTAGGAGGAACACGTCAGAGCATTTACTTTCCTGGCTACATTGATTAGTACAGAGAAAGCACTTTTGTTTAAAATCTTGACATAGTTGACAAAACAGAAGAAGACCCTCAATGAGGTAGACTAATATGGTGACTCTACTATAAAGTGACTCTACCATAATGGGCTTGAATATGATGGAGGTCTTTAGGACCATGTAGGATAGTGCAAGATTCTATTCTGTTGTTCACAGGGTTGCTGTTGTTATGGGTCCTAGTTGCCTGACTTGATGGTACCGACTAACAACAATAGGTGCTTTTTATAAATTATAAGGCGTGCAGAGAGCAAGCCTAGAACCTTTTTTCCCCTCCCAAAAAGAGAGTGACCTGTTTTCCCTAAGAAAAACAAAAAATCCATCATTTGCAAAAAAATAGAGCTTCAGTTTTAAAGATATACTGAGCCTTTCGGTCAAACTGTACCTGAAACCTAGTGTCTTAGTGGCCTGTTCTGTTTGATCAAATTATCTATCTATCTATCTATCTATCTATCTATCTATCTATCTATCTATCATCTTCTATCTATCTAACTATATCTATCTATCTTAAAAGTTTAAGTCAGTTCTTATGTTGATATGTGCCATCGAGGCACCTATGACTCGTAGCAACCTCATGTATAACAGCTCTGAACCCTGCTCTATCCTGAGCCAACCTTATTGTCTCTGACACACCTACTTCCATTACCCCAGTCACTGAGTTGATTCTCTCAAAGGTCTTCCACTCTTGCACTGTCCCTCTACCCTTCCCAAGCATGAAGTCCTTCTCCAAGGACTGATACTGCCTTTCAACATGCCCAAAGTATGGCAGACAGAGCTTCAGAATCCTTGCCTCCAAGGAGCAGCCCGGTTTCACCCTCTCCAGGGAGAACCCATTGTTCTCCTAGCAGTCCACAGTATATTTAATACTCTTCTCCAGCACTACAGCTCAAAGGCATCAATTCTCCTTCTATCTTCCCTAGTTACTGTCCAGCTTTCTGAAGCATAGCACATAATTGTAAACACCGTGGCCTGGATCAGGTGTACCTTGGTCTCCAGACTTATGTCATTGACCTTCAATATTCTGGAGCGGTCCCTGACAGCAGAATTTCACAATGCAATTAATTTTTTTATTTCCTTGCTGCTGGTGCCCAGTACTGAGAATCTTTGTTTTCTTGATGTTGAGATTCAGTCCATATTGAAGGCTGCAGTCCTTGACCTTCTACAGCAAGTGATTCAGGTCCTCCTCAATTTCAGCAAGTAAGGTTGTGTTATCTGCATAATACAGGTTGTTGATGAGTCTTTTTCCAAAACATACATGGAACATAAATCAGAATTGAGCTTTATGTTATTTGAAACAGAAAATATTTCAACTCTATGTGCTAACCTTTGCTGCATGACAAACCACCCCAAATTCAGAGGCTTATTATAAATATATAATTTGTTAATATTACAGCATACCTGCAAAGTACTGAAGAGCAATGGTGCCTCTCTGGAGACTAAGGTGCATCTGATACAGGCCATGGTCTTTGCAATCACTTGTTATACATCAGAGAGTTGAACAATGACTAGGGAGGATAGAAGGAGAATTGATGCCTTTGAGCTGTGGTGCTGGAGAAGAGTATTAATTGAGTATACCATGGACTACTAAGAAAACATTCATCCTGGAGAGGGTTAAACCAGGCTGCTCCCTGAAGGCAAGGATTCTGAGGCTTCATCTGACATACTTTGGTCATGTTGTAAGGAGGGACCAGTCCTTGGAGAGGGACATCATGCTTGGGAGGGTGGAGGGCAGGCGCAGGAGGGGAAGGCCCTCTGGGAGATGGATTGATTCGGTGACTGGGGCAATCGGGGAGTGTGTTGAAGACAGTGCAGTTGGCACATGACAGAGCAGAGTTTACGGCTGTTGTACATAGAGTCGCTATGAGTCGCAAGCAACATAACAACAACAACAATAACCTGCAGATTGGCTTAGGTCAGTTGATGCAGGATTAGCATTGCTTTGTTAACTCTGCTGATACTTGCTTGACTTGCTCATGAGCCTGTACATCAGTTAGCTTGTACTGAGAGAAAAAGCTGAGGCTGTGTGGTACAAGAAATTAATGCATTTATCAGTTTACTGAAACATTGAAGTTCAAATCCAACCAGAGCTACATTCAAAGAAAGTCTTGATGCCTTACTTCTGGAAAACAAGCCATTGAGAATCCTGTGAAGTACAGTTCTGCGTTGACACAGTTGGAATCATCATGAATGGGAAGAAACTGGTGTGTATTTGTTTTTGTTTTTTTAATTGAGTTTAAGTTGGGTTAAGGCAGGAGTGGCATCCACTTACTAAATAATATGCCTCCGGAAACCCTATTAACTTTGATAAATGTCGATAGTTGTAGAGGGACCTCAAGCCTTTTGTTCGTGGGGTTGCTATGAGTCGTGCTTGACTTGAAGGCAATCAACAACAAGAACAAGGCAGCAAAAGGGGAGTGCCATTCTATGTGTCACTCACTTTTTATTGGACCACCTTAATTTCGTGTTATGGTACAATAACAAAAAGGGAAGCTAAAATGTACATGGGTTCTTGAAGACTAAGGCTGACGAGAATCATTCTTAACTCATTCTACTGACTGAGAATGAACATATCATATGACCAAACCCAAAATCCAGAGCTGAAGAATATATTTCACCCTTTTGAGGAAGAAATGAAAAGTCACATGATAAAAGGAGACAAAGATGGAGGGATGTTCCAAACTAACTGACATGTGACCCAGGTACCAACAATTTAAGAGTCTGTCACTTGACATCACCATTTGAAACCTTGTAATCTACAGACACAACAGTGTTGATTTTCCCCTCCCCCACTTGCAGTGGAGAAGCAAAATTTAATGTTGAATTATGCTTTGTTTTACTATAAGCTGATCTCTGTTCAGATATGAATTAATCATACTCTACTTTTAAAATATTTATTTTCCCTGCATATACTATTGATTTAATGACTTTAAAATCCAACCATTTCTTTGACAGAATGATACTTGTGTGTATTTATGGAGTTTACATTACTCTTTTATGTATAAACATGTTTAATTTATTTGATTGAGAAAAGGCACAGGAAAATATGCTTGGAAATGTTCATCTTCCTCATTTAATATGGATTTGATAGATACTGTATTAAGAATCCAGAAAAACCAAACTCACTGTCCAGTTGGTTGATTCAGATTCAGATTGACCTCACACCCGCCACCCTCGTGGCTTTCCAAGGCTGTATATCTTAACAGGAGGAAACTGCCCACCTTTATCTGGTGGAGCGTCTGATAGATTTGAAACACTGTAAATCAACAGTCTTTTGATTAGGAGAACGACATGCTATAGAACAACAGTTGTTGTTGTTGTTGTTGTTGTTATGTGCCGTCAAGTCGCTTGCGACTCATAGTGACCCTGTGTACAACAGTCCTAAACTCCTCTCTGTCCTGTGCCAATCGCACTGTCTCTGACACACCCATCCCAATTATCCCAGTCACTGAATCAATCCACCTCATAGAGGGCCTTCCTCTCCTGCGCTGTCCCTCCACCCTCCCAAACATGATGTCCCTCTCTAAGGAACAGTCTCTCCTCACAACATGTCCAAAGTATGTTAGACGGAGCCTCAGAATCCTTGCCTCCAAGGAGCCACCCGGTTTAACCCTTTCCAGGACAAATCTGTTTGTTTTCCTAGCAGTCCATGGTATTCTCAATACTCTTCTCCAGCACCACAGCTCA
Source organism: Elephantulus edwardii (assembly GCF_000299155.1). Taxonomy (NCBI): domain Eukaryota; kingdom Metazoa; phylum Chordata; class Mammalia; order Macroscelidea; family Macroscelididae; genus Elephantulus; species Elephantulus edwardii. The sequence goes on from NW_006399818.1 coordinate 3,769,370, forward strand.
AAGGCATCAGTTCTTCTTCTATCCTCCTTGGTCATTGTCCAACTCTCTGATGCATAACAAGTGATTGCAAAGACCATGGCCAGTATCAGAAGCACCTTAGTCTCCAGAGAGACACCATTGCTCTTCAGTACTTTGGAGAGGTCCCTCACAGCAGACTTTCCCATGGCAATGCACCTTTTAATTTCCTGGCTGCTGGTGCCAAGACTGTTGAATATGGAGCCAAGCAAACTAAAGCTGTGAACAATCTCAATCTCTTCACCATCCATCCTGATGCTGCCAATTGGTCCAGTGGTGAGAATCTTTGTCTTCTTGACATTGAGCCTCAATCCGTATTGTAGGCTACAGTCCTTGACACTCTGCAGCAGGCACTTCAGGTCCTCTACAGTTTCAGCAAGCAGGGTTGTGTCATCTGCGTAACGCAGGTTGTTGATAAATCGTCCACCAATCTTGACCCCACATTTCTCCTCATAGAGCCCAGCCTCCCAGATAATCTGTTCTGCATATAGGTTGAAAAGGTATGGAGATAGGATGCATCCCTGGCGTACGCCCTTCCCAATTTTGAACCATGCAGTGTTCCCTTGCTCTGTTCTGATGACTGCCTCCTGGTCCAAGTATAAGTTTCGCATTAGAACGATCAAGTGTTCTGGGATTCCCATTCTTCTCAGAGTCAGCCATAGTTTGTTATGATCTACACAGTCAAATGCCTTTGCATAGTCAATGAAACACAGATAGACATTCCTCTGGTATTCCCTGCTTTCAGCCAAGATCCATCTAACATCAGCTACAATATCTCTAGTACCACGACCCCTTCTAAACCCAGCCTGGACTTCTGGTAGTTCTCTGTTGATGTGCTGTTCCGGTCGTTTTTGGATAATCTTCAGTAAAATCTTGCTTGCATATGAAATCAGTGAGATTGTACTGTAGTTTCCACATTCTGTTGGGTCACCTTTCTTTGGGATAGGAACAAATAGTCTTATATAGTGCTTGGCATACTTGTCTACAGTGCTTCTTAAGTTACCTAATTTAATATTATTAAAACCTAAAAGGTACCATTATCATCCCAATTGAACAGATAAGGCATTTGAAATGCAAAGTCAGATGCTTGCCAATGAACACTTGGGATTCAAACACATTCTGGTTTTATATTCCATGCATGACCTTAAATATTAAAATATGTTGACAATCCCATCATTGTACTATATTATGTTATGATATTCTTTTTAATTCATATTATGCCCCTCTGTGGTGAGCTCTGGTGTCCTTGTGGCAAGAAGCTGCCCTGCGATTCCAAAGGCATGCAGTTTGAATTCCCCAGCTGCTCTGTGGGGGAGGAATGAGCAATCTTCCATGCCATTTACTGCCTCTGAAAAACCACTGGAGAGTCAGCTCCAGGCCAATTCCAACTCCATGGCTCACAAAACAACGGACCTTTTCTATAGAAAATATTGATACCTTTACTGCATCAATTGATAGGATCGTGTGGTTTTTGTTCTTTCTTTATTAATGTGATGAATTACATTAATTAATTTTCTTATGTTGCATACTTATGAATCCCACTTGGTCATGATGAATTATTTTTTTTTAATATACTGATGGAATGTCTTGGTTAGGATTTTGTAAAGGATTTTTGAGTCTATAGGTGTTTGGGGATTTTTTTTGTTTGTTTTTTTGGGAGGTTTTTATTCTTTGCCTGATTTTGATCTTAGGGTTATGTTTGTTTCATAGAATGACTCTGGGACTGTTTCTTCTTTTTTGACATAATTTAGGTAGAATTGGTTATAGTTTATCTCAGAAGGTTTAGTAGAATTCACCCATGAAAACTTCTGGGCCAGAACTTGTTTATAAGGAGTAGTTTTTTTTTTAAGGAGCTGCTAATTATTTAATTTTTTTCTTTTGTGATGAGTGTGTTTAAGTGTTTCACTTCTGTCTGTATCAATTTGGTGGGTTTCTAGAAATTTGTCCACTTCTCCTAGGTTTTCAAATTTATTGGGATCTACCTTTTCATAATATTGTATTATTATCTTTTTCATTTCAGTTAGTTATGATTTGATGCTACCTATTTAATTTCTTATTCTCATTATTTGTGTCTTTTGTTGTTTGCCAATGATTTGTCTATTTTATCGACCCTTTCAAAGCATCAGCTCCTGGTGTTATTGATGGTGTCAATTGTTTTTCTGTTTTCTATCCCATTTTTCTCAACTCTTAGCCTTTTAATTTCCTTTCTTCTGTGGACGGGGATTAGCTAGCTCTTTTTCTCTTTGCTAAAGATGTTAAATTAAGTGGTTTATTTTACTGTTTTCTTTTTCAGTGTTTGTTTATTGGTATGAACTGCCACCTCAGGACTGCCTTAACTGTATCCCAGATATTTTGATATGTTGTACTTTCATTCATTTCAAGGAACTTTTTAATTTCAATTTTTATTTCTTCAGTGGGGATCTCTGGTGGCCTACTGGCAAGAATCTGTGCTGCAATCCCAAACGCATGCAGCTCGAATCCACCAGCTGTTCTGCAGGAGAAAGATGGGCAATTTACTGTCTTTGAAAATCTACTGTAGGGTCAGATTTCTTCTACAGTTCAGTAGTCCAAAGAATTATTTAGCTTCAACATGGGGTAATCTTTTAATCCTCTATTCTTTTGTTAATTTCTAGCTTTGTGGTCTGAGAAGACACTGTACTATTTAGAAGGGTTTTTTAAAAAAATTTGTTGAAATTTGCTTTGTGTCCTAAAATATGGCCAGTTCTGAAGAATGTGCCACTTGCACTTGAGAAGAAAGTAAATGGAAGGATTTTTTGGATTAAGTACCCTGTGTCTATGAGGTTGAGTTGGCTAATTCTACAGTTAGTTCCTCTTGTGTCTTTGTTGAGTTACTTTAGAGTTGACCAGTCCTTTAGTGTGAGTGGAGTGTTAATCTACTGTTATTGTTGTTGTTATGTGCCATCGACTCATAGCGACCCTATGTACAACAGCCCTAAACCCTGCTCTATCCTGTGCCAATTGCGCTGCCTCTGACACACCCATCCCGCATACCCCAGTCACTGAATCAATCCACCTCATTGAGGGTCTTCCCCTCCTGTGCTGTCCCTCCACCCTACCAAGCATGATGTCCCTCTCTAAAGACCGGTCTCTCCTCACAACATGTCCAAAGTATGTCAGAAGAAGCCCCAGAATCCTTGCCTCCAAGGAGTAGCCTGGTTTAACCCTCTCCAGGATGAATCTTTGTTTTCTTGGCAGTCCAGGGTACATTCTGCTAATCTTTGTTTAATGTGTCCTGAAGATCTATCATTTGGTGTGTAGGTATTAACTAAGTTTAAGTCTTTTTGTTCTTTGGTTCCTTTACCTTTATCTCTTTATCTCTTATCATGGTTTTCACTGAGAAGTCTATTTTATCACAGATTGATATCGCCACTCCCATTGTCTTGTGGTTGCCATTTACTGGGTATATTTTTTCCCCATCCTTTGAGTTTTTGTGTGTCTTTCTCCTGGTTTCTTAAATGTTTCTATTACAGGCAACAATTTTTATGGACTCTGGTTTTCAATTTTTGTTTAACCTTTGTTCTTCTTAATCTGTACATTTAAGCAAATCATTTTGCATGTAGTTGTGGACAACTTTTACTGTTGTAATTTTGCTTCTCTTTTTTTTTCTGTCCTTGCTGTTTATTTTGGCCCATACACTTTTCTTTTGCTGTCTCTGTGATGGACTTCCTGTAAAACTTCTTGTAGAATAGGTCTTGTTAGTTATACCCTCTAAATCTTGTGATGATTTTTTGACTGCCAAGAACACAAACATATTCATCCTGGAGAGGGTTAAACCAGGCTGCTCCTTGGAGGCAAGGATTCTGGGGCTTCTTCTGACATACTTTGGACATGTTGTAAAGAGGGACAGGTCCTTGGAGAGGGACATCATGCTTGGTAGGGTGGAGGGACAGAGCAGGAGGGGAAGACCCTCTATGAGGTGGATTGATCCACTGACTGGGGTAATCAGGATGGGTGTGTCAGAGTCAGTGCAATTGGCACAGGACAGAGCAGGGTTTAGGGTTGTTGTACATAGGGTCGCTATGAGACACAAGCGACTCGACAGCACATAACAACAACAACAACAACAACTACTACTTTACTGATGGTTTTATATAATTTTTTTTCATAATCTGTAACTTCTTTAATTTCTGTTTTTTAAACTCAACGTTGGTATGTTTCTTCTGCCTTCCTGTGTTTGGGGAGTTCATTTGGTCTGTGATCTGGTTTGCTTTTTTTTAAGAAGAAGGTTTGTTTTGTTTTTCATAATGTTTGACCTTGACTGCTACTTCCCTGACAAATTTCTTCTTGGTTGTGTGAGGCATCTTCTATTGTGTTTGTTTAGGAAGGTTTCAGTTCCTTATTTTTATATACTGTTGATAGAGCTGTGCATTTAAAGTATTGCACCCAATTTAGTTTTCCAGCAGCAGATGTTCTTGTCTAGTCATCCTTGGATAATTCTGTTCCCTGTTCATGTGGCTAATTTATCTTTTGATTTTACTTGGGGATAGGAAGATGGAATTTCTCCCTTTGCCCAGGTCTGGTGGCACACTCCTCTACTCTATGGGTCAAGTGAAGGTGCAGTTCAAAGTCTCAGGGGAAGGATGGGCACTCAGGTAGATTGGAAGGGGGTAGGTAGGGAGCCTGGGACTGAAGCCATAGGAAGAATTATTTGGAAGTTTGGCCCTGGTGCTTTCCACCTTGAGTCACAGTACTTACCTGTCAGTTCTGAGGGCAAAGGAGATGAGAGCATCTATGTCTTGCAGGTCAGTGGGTCAGAGCATGTAGCTTGAGATCCAGGCATGGTGAGGAAGTCTTTGGATATGGGGTCCCATGTTCCTGTCTTCTTTGAATTGCAGTGCATGCTTACTAGTCTTTAAGGTCAAAGCCTACATTTAATTCTTATATTGGTAGTAGAATGATTCCTCCTCCAAGGAGACTCTCTGGATTGCCACAATTAGATATGATCCCTATATACTTAAACTCTATGGTATTTTATTGCTTGAATTTTCTTCCTGTTGTTTTTTGGGGGGCAGAAATTTAAATTGTATCCCATTCATATTTAACATGTGCGCTTATGAGAAGTTTGAAATATTCACAGAACTGGAAAAGAAAATAAGAAATGATGAACTAATCATGTCTTTTATCCTGTTTATTTAAGATTGAGCTCAGTGATTTCTTGACTAACATAAATACAAACCTAGAATTGGTATCACTTTTTTCACACCATGTTCACTGAATGTTGGTAAATTAGATATTGGACCAGATGCAACATGAGGTTATAAGCTTCTTGAAAATAAAATTCATGTGTATTGAACTATCACCAACACATAATGTAATATCTGCTGCACCATAATTATCCATCAAAATATAGATAAATGTATGAATATATAGTTTTATGCATTAATAAATATTGAGAGAATAAAAATTATAATTTTAGAAGGTTTATTATCAGTGCCCTCTAATTACAAGAAGCATTTACACAAAACCCTCATAGCAAATGAAATATGAACGTCCTGTCCAAAATAAGTCACAGTAGTTATTAATACTAAATGTTGAAACAGCAAAGCTAAAAACCAAAAACTTTTTAATCTCCTAGTCAACAAATTACACTTCTGGTTTAATGTCCTTTAAGTATGTGGTGGTAATTCCTGTTTAGTACCTATATTACTGTCTGATTCACACCATTTTTATGATTCCTTTGAAGAAGCAACCACTATCTCAGAGATACTTTCTGGGTACTTCTTACCATTCATGAACATTACTTTGTAACCACATGCTTAAATTTCATTGTTGTTATTGTTGCTATAG
>NW_006399818.1:3775898-3797332 GCF_000299155.1 Elephantulus edwardii
TCTAACTCTAAGCATCGGGCAGTTTATTTTTTTAATGCCAATGATCATCATACTCCTTTAGATCATTTAAACTATGAAAATTCTCCTTATCTTCATTGTAATTTTTCTGTAAGTTTTGAGGTTTCTAAGGAGGTATTGATTATCAAAGGTGAATTTTTATTTCTCCTACCATGACATTTTTAGGGATTCTCCCCTACCAACCCTAGGATAAGGGTTATATAAAGAGATAGAAAAATGTGATTTTCTATTTTGACTATTGAAGTTCCGGGATCATTGCTATTCTGCACTGTGACCAGAACTAGTAAATTCCCTTCTAGGGCTGCCTTTTCTCTTAAGTACTCTTTAGAGAAGATTTTTGAAAAAAATGCTTTTACTTCCTTTTTGAAAAACTTGTTCTTTTCTAGAATTTAAATTCACAATACTTGACTTCCACTTGTGTTTTTCCACTGTAACTTTCCAGGTTCATAGGACTTAGGTCACTGATTTGTGTGCCTACTTGTTTCTTTGTATTTTCTTTCTGCAAAGCAGTTGCCCAATTGCTCATATTATTGTATTCTGACATATTCTTTTATTGCTGCTTTGCTTTCCATGAATCTTCTTGTTTATAAAGATTCATATTCCCTTTTTAAATTCTACTAAGATTTTTAGAATTTTTTTAAAGTTATAAACAAAACCCCCACTACAGAATCTCTTGAAGGTTTAGTATAAATAAATATTTGATGTATTTATAAATACAAATTTTAAAATAATAGATGTTGTTGTTGTGTTGTTGATTACAATTGAGTTGAACATGACTCATAGAGATTTCATGAACAAAAGGCCTGAAGCCTTTCTATAACTATCGTCATTTATTTTAAGTTCATAGAGTTTCCAGAGGCATGTTGTTTAGGACATGGATGCCACTCCTGCCTCCAAACCTGTCTTAAACTGGGAGCTCTACTGAGCACTGTTCACCATGGGTAACTGTTATGGTATTTGACACTCCATTGGCACAAGGTTCAGCATCACAGCAACCCCAAGTTACCTCAGTACAGCATATTGACAGAAGAGTGCTGTATCACTTAGAAGAACGTTCCTCCAAAATATAACAACTGGCTTTTAAATACAAAGGGCCTCCCCAAGGTCTTGTTGACTCTAAACAAGAAGCTTAAATAAGTTTAAAAAACAACAACCAAAAAATCATAAACAAACAAAACCCCAAGATAGTATGTTGTTATGTGCTGTTGAGTTTCCTGCAATGTATAGTGACCTTATGAACAGCATCTCTGAATCTCTGAACCCTGACCTGTCCTGAGTCAGTTTCACTAATTCTGACACACCAACCCCACCCCTACCACATACATGAGTAGTACGGTAACACATAGATAATAATCCTGTTCTCTAAATGTTGTCATCTTGTTACTTCCATTTTATCATGTGAGTTTGGCTGTGATGCTTGAGAAGTCATTATGATGCACCAAGATCAAGTAGCAAAATAGAGTCCTGCAAAGACAGTGTTCTGCACTCTGCTTTGGTGGATATAGACTGAAGTCTTAGGCCCTTGTGAGTAGCTGTGTAAGGTGTAACTATTGGTCTTTCTCTGCCCGGAGCAAATAATTCGTTCGCTGTCATGAAGTTGGTTTTGACATAACATTACAGAGATCCTTGTGCCTGTTGTTGCAGCCACTATTTCCATCCACCTCATTGTGAGTCTCCGTTTTCACTGACCCTCTATTTTAGCAATTGTGATGTGTTTCTCTAAGAAGTGGTCCATGGATGATGCCAGATCAATCTTGGCTGAAAGAGAATGCCAGAAAGATGTTTATCTTTGTTGTATTGAGGATCCAAGCGTATTTGATTGTGTTGGTCATAACCAATTATGGGTAGCACTAAGAAGAAGGAGAATTCCAGAACATTCAAATGTGCTTATTTGGAACATCTACTGTAAACCAGTAGTAAGAAAAAAAAAAAGTCAGTTATTTGCACAACAATGGAATGCTGTATGATTTAAAATCAGGAAAGGTACACATCAGGCTTATATCCTTTCACTATATACTATTCAGGGAGCTCTGTTGGCCTAGTGGCAAGAAGCTACGCTGCAGTCCTGAAGGCATGCAGTTTGAGGCCACCACCTGCTCTGCAGGAGAAGGATGGGCAATCTCCCATGTGATTAACTGCCTCTGAAAACCTATCCGGAGGGTCAGCTATAGATTGGTTCCAACTTGGACAGTATACAACAACAACATATACTATTCAGTCTATATTCTGAGTTCATAATTTGAAAGACTGGATTAAATGAAGAACAATGTGACATCAAGTCTGGAGGAAGATTCATTAGCAACCTGTGATAAGCAGAAAACACAACAACCCTCCTTGCAGAAAACACAATGCTTATACATTTTCCCATAAGCAATATCATAACAAGATTGAAGTTGCTAAGAATTTCATTTTACTTTCTAGTCAGCACTCATAAGAGCAGGAGTCAACACATCAAATGAGGTATTACATTGGGGAATTTGGTTGCAAAAGATCCCTGTACAATATTAAAGAGCAAGGATGCATTTTGAGGACTAATGTGTGCGTGGGCCAAACCATAGTATTTTCAGTGTCATATGAATAGCTCTGGTGGCTTACTGGTAAGGGATTGCACTGCTAATGCAAAGGTACATGGTTTCAATTCACCAGCTGTTCCACAGAATAAAGATGAGCAATCTCCTCTCGTGCAATTAACTGCTTCTGAAAACCTACTGGAAGATCAACTATGAGTTGGTTTTGAGTCAATAATAAACAACAATAACAACATATGCATATGAATGTTGAACAATAACAAGTAAGGAAGATGCAAGAAGAATTGATGCCTTTGCTTCATAGTTTTGGAGCAAAGAAGAATTAAGAAAATCAGACTCAAAGAAACAATTAGTCTAAAGGCAAACCTGTACTTGGATCAAGAGGCAGTAGTCAGAATAGAGCAGGGTAACACTGCATGGTTCAAAATTGGGAAGGGTGTACGCCAGGGATGTATCCTGTCTCCATACCTTTTCAACCTATATGCAGAACAGATTATCCGGGAGGCTGGGCTCTATGAGGAGAAGTGTGGCATCAGGATTGGTGGAAGATCTATTAACAATCTGTGTTATGCAGATGACACAACCCTGCTTGATGAAACTGAGGAGGACCTCATGCACTTGCTGCGAAGGGTCAAGGACTGCAGCCTTCAGTATGGACTGAGGCTCAGTGTCAAGAAGACAAAGATTCTCACCACTGGACCAATTGGCAGCGTCAGGATGGATGGCGAAGAGATTGAGATTGTTCACAGCTTCAGTTTGCTCGGCTCCACAGTGAACACTCTTGGCACCAGCAGTCAGGAAATCAAAAAGCATATCCCGATGGGAAAGTCTGCTGTTAGGGACCTCTCAAAGGTACTCAGGAACAACGGTGTCTCTCTGGAGACTAAGGTGCGCCTGATACAGGCCATGGTATTTGCAATCGCTTGTTATGCATCAGAGAGTTGGACAATGACTAGGGAGGACAGAAGGAGAGTGGATGCTTTTGAGCTGTGGTGCTGGAGAAGGGTACTGAATGTACCATGGACTGCCAAGAAAACAAACAGATTCATCTTGGAGAGGATTAAACCAAGCTACTCCTTGGAGGCAAGGATTCTGGGGCTTCGTCTGATATACTTTGGACATGTTGCCAGGAGGGACGGGTCCTTGGAGAGGGACATCATGCTTGGGAGGGTGGAGGGACAGCGCAGGAGGGTAAGGCCCTCTATGAGATGGATTGATTCGGTGACTGGGATAATCGGGATGGGTGTGTCAGAGGCAGTGCAGTTGGCGCAGGATAGAGCAGGGTTTAGGGCTGTTGTACATAGGGCCGCTATGAGTCGAAAACGACTCGACGGCACATAACAACAACAAAGGCAATGGACCACACAAGTATAAGCCTTTGTGATCCTACAACCAGAAGAACTAGATGATGCCTAGAAACCATTTCTGACTCTGAAAAAGGATAAGAAGCCTGGGATAGAGTGATAAAAAACTGTGGCACAAAATTAAAAAAAAAAAAAAAAGAAGATCAGACTTAGGTCTTGTAGAACAGAGGAACACCTGGGACTATGGCCCTTGCGCACCCTATAAGCCCTGAACCGAAATCTCAACTTCCAGCCAAACACCAAGACAGACCTGTAAGTTAAATGGTAAACACCCTTGAACAATCAACAACAGGAGGCAAAAAAAGGACAACATTTTCCCAGGAATAAAACTCAGAAGACAGGAAAGGATGAGAATGGATGAATGGAAAATAGCAAACATAGGGCACAGGGCAGAAGTGAGAAGAGGGCTGCTCTACTGTGGAGACTGCAGTCAATGTGACTCACACCAAACATACATGATTTCTTGAATTGGAAACAAATTTAATCGATATCTTTTCCTCCATCTTTCTTTCCCTCTGTCTTTCATGTACACATCCACAGACGAAATAGTCATTATGAGATTTGCCCGAAATAGAGAGTGACAGGAACCAGTGAAAGAAACACTTTCAGATGCAACAAAAGGAAACACAAACCAACATACCCAGCCCCCTAATTGCTAGTGAGCTAATTCCCATTTGCAGTGACCTTTTATGAGCAGATAGGCTCCATAGGATCTCTAAGGCCAGGGATCCCTATAGTCAGCGTCTACATGCTTTGAGCTCTGTGCCACCAGATTTCACATTACTTCACCGAGAGGGACTTCTGTGTGCTTTGCTGCTGGCTAAAAGAGGCTTTTGTTAAAATGGAACTCTCTTGTCATCTCTAATGACTGAGAGAGCGGTAAAAACAGTGAATGACCTAGATGAACCAGAAAAAAAACCTGTTTGGTATCAACAAGAAAATTATATCCATTTAGCCAAATATGTTTTCTCTTCATTGAAATATGATCGACACATAATAATGCTAATTGTGTCTAATTACCATCTCAATTATTTTACCCTAGCAAGAGAATTTCATCATCGTGGTGTTTATTAGTTATCTAATAATAATTAGGTTGCTCCTAATTTTTTTAAAAAGAAAAGTTTCCCTGGTTTATACATATTACCATAGTTTTGTGAGATATATAATTGTTACATTTGTCTTTTATTTGATGAGAGGGCTTGGATGAGTTAGAGAAAATACCATTCTCTAAATTTGTCCATGATAACTATTGTCAGAAGACTAGTTAAGTGTCATAACTAGTCTGTTTGGTACAATTACCTATGACTTTAGCAACTAATCGAAAGGAAGATAAATACCTTTTTTGTGGGATGAACTTGATTAGGGACCTGATAGAGATAAAACAATGAGAAGAAAACATTAAACTACTGCCATAATCTCAAAGTTATTAAAAAAACCAGTATTTTCAGACCATTAAATTAGAAAATCCCCCTCTAAAAGCCCCATCAAGTCTTTAGCTAAAAATAAACAGATAAAACAAAACAAAGCTCACTGATGACTTTTCCAACTCATCAGGTTTTCAAGGCTGTAAGTCTTTATGGGAGGAGATTTCTTGTCTTTCTCATGGGGGTAGCTGGTGAATTCACATCACTGACATTTTTATTACAGCCAGTACATATATACTGTGCCGTCAAGGCTCCTTGCTGGGTGGTCCTTGACCATCTTCAGATGTGAGGAAGAAGCAGCAGCCAATTACTCAACACTACCCCTTTTATCTGTGGAAAGTCTTAGCAGAATGCTTCTAGCTCTTTGTTTTTCCTGTACCTCTTGGGACCACAAGGAATCATAAAATCTCTTCTCCATGACAGACCTTCAGTTTACTAATGATGCCTAATATTTGTGGAGCATTTGCTAGCTGTCAAGTGGTTTCACATACACAATCTCATTTAATCGTATGAATGGCCTATAAAATAGTGTTCTATTTCACAGATTCATCCCGGAGAGGGTTAAACCAGGGTGCTCCTTGGAGGCAAGGATTCTGGGGCTTTGTCTGACATACTTTGGACATGTTGTAAGGAAGGACAGGTCCTTGGAGAGGGACATCATGCTTGGGAGGGTGGAGGGACTGCACAAGAGGGGAAGACCCTCTATGAGGCGGATTGATTCAGTGACTAGGGTAATCAGGATGGGTGTGTCAGAGGCAGTGTGATTGGCACAGGCTAGAGCAGGGTTTAGTGCTGTTGTATACAGGGTCGCTATGAGTCGCAAGCGACTCGACAGCACATAACAACAACATTTCACAGAAAACTCCCTCACGCGGCTATCTCACCTTAACATTTCTCTAAATCTGTCTCGCTCAACTTTCAAATCTTTGAATACCCCATGTTCAGCTGCTCACCTCTGAGGGTTTTTGTTTGTTTGTTTGTTTTGGTTTTGTTGTTGTTGTTTTTTTCTTGGCAGTTTTTCTTCTAACAGGATAACTCTGACAATGTAATGTGCTGCTTCAGTTATAGTCGTGATTAACTGTGCTTTAAAGTGTTGTGGTCAAGAACGGCTCTTAGAAGGTGATGTAACAATAAGATGTTGATTAGACATTGATTGCAATTAATTATAATAATCCATGGAAATGAATGTTCTAAAACAAAATGTCTAGAATGATTGCATGGAAAACAAATATGAATTGTTAGAAAAAGGAAAAATTAAAGAAAAAGGAAATAAAGGCAATTGTTCTCAACTAAAACTGTCAATACTGAGTCCTTTCACTGTTTTTTAAAATCTGTTTGAACATCCCTTTTGTGAGGGGACATTCCAGGACCACCTTATAAAAATAGTATCGACAAGTCCTCGGTAGCCTTTATTTTCACTATTTGCCATGTTACCTTCATGACCCATCTGTCGGGTTGGTGCACTGCAGTGACTTGGATTGTTGCTAAGAAGCCAGAAGCTGTGCCGTTGATACTCGAAATACCACCTGCATTACCCAGAGTGGACAAGTTTCAGCAGAACTTTCAGACTCAGGAAAACCAAGAGGAAAGATTTCACAACTCAGTTTCATAAAATTATCCACTGAAATCAATGGCTCATAGAGTATTTCTAGAATTTGGCTCACTTACTTTGGCTGCACCAGGAGAAGAGACTGATCACTGGAGAAGACTATTGTGCTTGGTAAATGAATGCCCAGTGCAGGTGAGGGCAGCTCTCAATGAGACGGATTGACTGAATAGATACAACAAAGGACTCAAGCATACTAGTAATCATGAGAATGACATAGGTATGGGAATGCTTTGTTCTGTTGTATATGGAATCACCGTGAGTTAGAGTGATTTGATGGTTGTTGTTTTGTGCTGTAGAGTTGCTCACAACTCATAGCAACTCTGTGTATAACAGTCCTGAACCCTGCTGTATTCTGATCCAAACCTATTATTTCTGACACACTTACCTCCACTACCCCAGTCACTGAATCAATCCACCTCATTGGAGGTATGTTTCTTGCACTGTCCCTTCACCCTCCCAAGCATAATATCCCTTTCCAAGGACTGGTCCCTCCTTACAACATGTTCATAGTATGTCTGGCGAAGCTTCAGAAACCTTGCCTCCAAAGAGCAGCCTGGTTTCACCCTCTCTTGGATGAACCTGTTTGTTCTCCTGGCAGTCCATGGTACATTCCATACTCTTCTCCAACACCACAGCTCAAAGACATCAATTATCTTTCTATCCTTCCTAGTCATTGTCCACTTTTCTGATGCATAGCAAGCAATTGCGAAGACTTAGTCTCCAGACTGGCATATACAAAACTTGATGGTAGCTAACAGTATGCTATATATACATATGCTTCGTTATTTACTGCTTGTCTTTTTCAATTCAAAGAAAGGCTTCTTAAGGGCAGGCCTGTTTTATTCATTATTGAGTATCAATACCTAGAATACTGCCTCACACATTACTGGCACACAATAATGTCCAATGAAGGAATTTTAGGCAAATTGTTATATTTTGGACATTTCATTATCCTTCTTGTAAAAGAAAATAAGGTATTATTATAAGGGCTACACAAAATAAGATTATGAGAATCTATGTACACTTCAATGTAGTATTTAGATGTTGGCATTACATTAAAACATTTTATCCTTTCAAATTTGTCTCACGGACTCTGCCTCTGTTTAAATTCTAATTCTAATTTGCAGAGTATTCACTGGCCTTCCTAACAGCAAGTTATCTGCAGGCATGATAAAGTGTGTCTTATTATCTCAATTGTTCATTTAAATGACAGATGGAATAGAAAAGGGCCATGGGTTAGTCTAGGTGGGCATTAATGATCAATCAGAGCCACTGGGTACCCTTCATCCTGATATGATTGTACTCATTGCATTTTCTTCTTTCCACTTTTCTAAATTCTCCACAGAGTTGTTGTAATACTCTGCTGAGTGACTTATAGAAGTAAAGATACACCAGGCCACCCCAAATCATTTCTTTGTTGATTAATTCAGTGTCTCATTCTGCACATGAAAGAAAGCATTTACAGGAAGCCAAGCAGTACATTTCTTAGGGAGTCACACTACAAACCCTCAGGTCGAGCCTCTCTGGAGTCAGCTCTGAGTCGATTCCGAATACTCTCATTGTCATTACCAAGTCAGAACTGACACTTTTCTGGGTTTCTGAGACTGTAAGTCACATGGGAGGAGACTGTCTGTCTTCCTTGTTCAGAGCCTTGGTGGATTTGAACTTCCAGAGAGACTCACCCTTTGGATTAGCAGCACAATTTCCAAGAAGGAGCTTCATGTGCGTGTGAAAGTTGGACAGTGAATAAGACATTTAGACCCTTCTCACGGTCTTGCAACTTGATTAAAACTTTCTAAAAATTATGTTAGGGGAACAGGATGGAAATGAGATGAGGCAGTCAAGACTTTAATTGTACCTCTTGGATATCAGTCTTCCCTTCCAAGGTTCCTCAAACCATTCTAATTTGCTAGTCTGTAGGTAATAGATTCCATCTTTGTCTCAGAGTAATTGTTGGCTTCCTGTCATGAAGTCTGTATTTAGATTTCTCTGGTTCTTCATACTCTATTGGGTTTAGACAATACCCTTGAAGTTTTACATTGGGACATAGAGTTATATAGTTCATGAAGGAAAGTAAGACACTTTAAGATAACCTCCTAAACCACATGCCTATGGAAACTCTATGAACTTGGGGAAATGATAGCTATAGAAAGGCATTAGGTCTTTTGTTCATAGAGTTACTAAGAGTCATGCTCGATTCGACAGCAAACAACCACCGCCATTATTAGAAACCTCCTCCAAAGACTGGTCCCTCCTAACTACATCCCATAAGTACGTAAGACAGAGACTCAAAATAATTGCCTCCAAAGAACAGCTTGGTTGCACCTTCTTTAGGACAGACCTGCTAGTTCTCTTGTCAGTTCATGGTATCTTTACTACTCTTTTCCAGCATCACAACTCAAAAACAGCAATTCTTCTTCTGTCCTCTTTAATTACTATGCAACTCTCTGGTGCATAGCTGGCAAAGTCCACGGCCTGGATCAGGCACACCTTAGTCTCTAAACTGTCAGCTTTGCTCTTCAGCACTCTGGAGAGGTCCATGACAGCAGATTTTCCTAATGCAGTTCATCTTTTGATTTTCTGACTGCTGGTGCCAAGAGTGTTGATTATGGAACTGATCAAGCTGTAATTGTTAACAATCTCAATCAATTCTCCACCTTTCATGTTGCCAATTGGCCCAGTGGTGAGAATCTTTTGTTTTCTTGATGTTGAGCTTCAATCCATAATGCAAACTATAGCCCTTGACCCTCTGTAGCAAAAACTGTGTGCCTTCGGGATTGCAGCACAGCTTCTTTCCACTAGGCCACCAAATCTCCTTATTTCTCTACTATTAGAAAACCTTGATAAATCAAAAGGCATGTTGCCATGGAAATATCTGCTGCCAAGGACCTCTCCAAAGTGCTAAAGAGCAAGGATGCTGGTTTAAAGACTAACCTGTGTCTGATCCAAGCCGTGATCTTTTCATGTCTTTTCTGTGCATCTGAAAGCTGGGCGTTGAATAAGTATGGTGGAATAAGAATTAATGCTTTGGATTATGGTGTTTGAGAAGAATACTGAATATCCCATACGCTTCCTCCAAAAGAAAAAACAAATCTCTCTTGGATAAAGTGTAATTAAAGTGCTCCTTGGAGGTGAGGATGACATAGCTCCATCTCACATACTTTGGGCATGTTGTTAGGAGAGACCAGTCCTTGGAAAAGGGCATCTTACTTGAAAAGGTGGAGAGTCAGCCAAAGCGAGGAACACACTCAGGAAGGCACATTGGCACAGTGGCTATAGCAATGGGCTCGATTATATCAGAGATGATGAGGACGGTGCAAGATAGGACGAGGTTCAGATCTGTTGTTCATAGGGTCACTGGAAGTCATAGTCAACTCAAAGGCACTTAATAACAACATTGCTATTAGTGTCATTATTTTTAATGACAAGAACTCTAATAAGTTTTTTTCAGAAATCGCATTGGAATAAATATTTTTAAATTTTATTTTTTAAAAATCAGTTTGCATTTTACATAAAGAAAGCATTTCAAAGATGGCCAGATGATGGGAGAAATAATGTGCGAACGAGAGGGTGACATATGAGAACTCCTTGCCCAGATTTTCTATAAAGTTGAAACTACTCTAAAAAAGAAAAGATGTGTTTTGTTAATAATTTGTATTACTGACATAGAAATGATATAGAATGCTTTTCCCCCATGTATACTGAGTTAGACAAGGAATGACTTTTGGATATTATTTGGTACAAATTAGCTGTTGTATTAAGTAGTAAGAAGACTCTCTCTGTCTCTGTGTCTCTGTCTCTGTCTCTGTCTCTCTCTCTCTCTCACACACACACACACACACACACACACACACACACACACATCTAACCTCAATTTGTAGAGAGGGTCATAGTAAAGTGCCCGAGTCACAGAACTATTGAATGCAGAACCAGGAGGGTTCAAGCTGTGGCCTGGACTTTTTTTCACCACTGGGCTACCTTACCTCCCTCCATTCTTTGCCTTTGATCTTGCACTGTCTTTTTTTCACTGGTGTATATCCTGCGACTCGATGGCACTTAACAACAACGACATACCATATCCCTTTCTGTTTGGCAATACAACCAGACTCTCCTTCTTCATGATGTATGGAATTGCACCACCAGCCCAAGGCAGCAAGCTGATTATCCCTGTCAAGTTTGTGTTCTGAATAACACAGTAACAGCCTTCTTTGCTGTGCCTCACAATTTTTCCCATCAACCTCTGTTCTCTCAGGGCTTTTTCTTTCTTAACATGATTCTTACATGTTTATGGAACTTTCATTTGCTTAAAAGCCTCTCTCTCTATCCTTTGAATACTTCATTTAAAAAAACTTGTTTCTTAGAGAATTTGTATCTTTAGGTATTTCAGAAAATTTATATCTTTAGGTATTTTGTTCTTGACGGTATTTATTTGTACTTGTACTGGTAGACTTAGTTTTGGTATTTTTTGCCTGAGAGCTTCCCACTTTTATTTTTAGTTTAGATTCAACATCAACAGCCAAAACAGTTTTCTTGTTTATGCACCATGTACTGAGTGCTATTTTATGTATGCAGCATATGACAAGGTTCAGATCCATGGTTCATAGGGTCGCTGTAAGTCATAGTAAATAAAACTCCCTACCACTGAGTCGATTCTGACAAAGTGATTCTCTATTGGGATTTCTAGGCTATAAACCTTTATGGGGAAGACTACCTGTGTTTCTCCCACAGAAATACTGGTGAATTTGTACAACCCAGTTCCTCAATTTCTGAAAAATATCACTGATGGTGCAACACTTAACCATGGTGTTAACCAAAAGGAAGGAGATTCAATCAGCTCATTGGATCTACAAAAAGAAATAGGTGGCAATTTGCTTCTGTAAAGATTACAGCCTAGAAAGCCTGTGAGTCAGTTTGGCTCTGTTATAGGAGGTTACTATGTGGATCAGAACTCATTCAATGGCTCCTAACAGCAGCTATAGCAATGTCTTAAGGTAGATAGTATATATTTGTAGCAGTGTATGTTGCTATGCATATTAAGTGTGAATGTATAATTACTCGTTAAGTGATATAGGATGAGGTTGTAGGTGTACTGTGGCCTGAGACAGTAAGAGAAAGCTTCATAGAAGAGACTTAAAGGATAATTAGAGTAAAATAAATAATATTGTAAGCTTTTTTAATCCTTAATGCTATTTAATGTATAAAATACTTATACTTTCCTTATATTTACATATAAGACAGTAGAGAGGTACAGAGAGGCCAAGTAAGTAGTTCGAAGACACACAGCTGGCGTTGAGCCTTGTAAGTAGGACTCCATAGCTCTAATTAAGTACTGCCCAGCTCTCCTGGGAATCTTCTAGATGAAGAAAGAGGAGAAACGAGGGTCTACCAGATGTGAAATACTTAGGATTTATTTGAAGCGACATTGAGAGGAATTTGGCTGAAGGACTTTTAATTAGAGGAAAAGGATGATATGTGTGTGAGGTCTGGAAAATCCGCACTGCAAAGTAGCCATGCTCAGAGAAAGCAACACTGGATCCCACTGGAGTCCAAGTCCAATAACATGTCCAGAGTTGACAGAGGAGAGACTTACTCTGTGAACAGCATAAACAATCGGAGTGGCAAATGACAGCAAGCAGTGTCAATAGATGCTCCTTGCAACTAATCAGATGCATTCAGGGTGAAAAATCGTTAGAGGACATTTTGACATCTTGGACCATTCTCACATTCACAGATCACTGCATTGTTAACTATATTGTCATTGTAAAGGAAGGAGGGTGATACACGTAATGGGTATAAATAAAGCCGTGAGAAAAGGGTGGAGTGTCTTTCTGAAAAATGAAGTTGGAGAAAGTACAGAGAAACACATTTCTGTTCCAGCATTCCATTATTAAGCACCTGAAAGACAGCTGGTTGGACCTGTCCTAATCCACCAATCTTTGGAAATACCATTTCTGTCCCAAAGCTGCCCCATGTTTTTTCATGTAGCATTAAGTCACTTTCTAACAATTTCTAAGCACTGAGTTACTGACTGGGTATAATTATTAACAACCAAATAGTCCTGTACACAAGTGGAAGGGTTGCAGTCTTGGGAATCTGGCTAACTTCCAGTTGGGTAATTACATCCAGAAAACCTTGTTGAATCCCCCTTGGAGCTGTAGTTATGAAAACAATTTATAGGGTGATTTGTAATTGTGCCTGAGGCTAGAGAATCAGCCACACCAACATAAATGCACCAAAACTAGAATAAGCAGAAGGCTTCACGGAAGGAATAGAAAGCAAACCAATACGTATGCTAGGAAAAGCTGGTGGCCACCCTCAAATCTGTAATATTAAAATAAAAAAAAGACACTGAATTTATGGCTGTTGTTATGTGCCATCTAGTCACCTGCAATTCAAAGTGACCCTATGTACAACAGCCCTAAACTCTTCCCTGTCCTGTGTCAATCTCGTTGTCTCTGACACACCCACCCCTATTAACCCAGTCACTGAATCAATCCATTTCCCAGAGGCTCTTCCTCTCCTGCACTGTCCCTCAACCCTAGCTCATCTAAAATGCAACATAGATGAATCCTTTTAACTCCAAGTTTTCCTATAACATCAGTAGCTACCAAGTGATGACTTGTATCAGTATCAACTAATATTCTTTTTACATCGTGGTTTGAATCCACCCCTTGCTCCATGGGAGAAGGGTGATTATCTCATTGTTGCTTTGACTTGCATTGCTCTGATTGCTAGTGATTTTGAACATTTCTTCCATCTATTTGTCAGCCATCCAAATGTCCTCCTTTGTGAAGAGTCTTTTCATATTTTTTGCCCTTTTATTGGGTTATCAGTCTTTTTCTTCTGGGGGCCCTGGTTGTTGCTGTTTTTATTGTGTGCCATTGAGTTGTTCAATTTGCTTGGGACTCATAGCAACCCTATGGACAACAGCTTTGAACTCTTGTCCTATTCTGAGCCAATCTCACTGTCCCGACACACCTGCCCCATTACCTCGGTCACTGTGTGATTCCATCTCATCTAGGGTCTTTCTCTCCTGCATTGTCCTTTCACCATTCTAATCATGATGTGTTTCTCCAAGGACTGGTTCCTCCTATCAGCATGCCCAAAGTCTATCAGATGGAGCTTCAAAATCCTTGTCTCCAGAGAGCAAGTTGGTTTCACCCCCTCTAGGACATACTTGTTTGTTCTCTTGGCAGTCCATGGTATGTTCAAATACTCTTCTCTAGCACCACAACTCAAAGGCATCAATTCTTCTGTCATCCTTATTCATTGTCCAGCTCTCTATTCTGTAAACTTTAGTATGAGACCCTAGTCTGACATGTCATTGTCAAATGCTTTCTCCCAGCCTATGCACTTTCTTTTCACTCTATTGGAGAAGAATTTTGATGCACTCAGGAATTTCATTTTAAGAATATCCCATTCATTGATATTATCCTCTCCTGGTTGCCCAGTTTTGGCTGTATTTGCAAAATTATTTATTCCGTAGGCTAGAGCTTCTATATTTGTTCCCATTTTTTCTTGTATGATCTTTATAGTTTTGAGTTTTACCCCTAGGTCTCTGATCCATTTTTAATGGATTTTTGTGTGTGGCATGAGAAGCGGTTCTTGTTTAAGTTTTCTGCAAATAGATGTCCAGTTTTGCCCGCAACACTTTTTAAAGAGGCTGTTGATCCCCCATTTAATGGGTTTTGGAGAAACCCTTGTTTTTTACATGCATTTCACAACACTGTTCTGAGGTGACATGATATTTGGACTCATAACAAGACTGTGTACAATAGGTAAAGCTTTACCTGATCATGCACCCTTCTCACATCCTCCACTTTGCTCAAGTCCATTGTTGCAGTCACTGTGTTAGCACGTTACCTTGAAGGGCTCCCCCTCCTTCACTGGCCCTCTGCTTCATCAGGCATGGTGTCCTTTTCTGGGGAATGGGGCCTCTTGACAACATGCATAACGTTTGTGAGATGAAGTGTCATCATCCTTACCTCTTAGGAAGACCCTGACATTCCTTCTTCTAAGAAAGATTTGTTTCTTTTTTGACAGCCCATGGTAGATTACTCTTTACCAACATGACAATTCTTGAAAACATTTTATGGTTGTTTTCAGAAATGATTTCTTTTTTAAAAAGAGTAAGTAAATTATTATAATATTTTCTGTCTGATATATTCTCAAAGGAAACTAAAGAAAAGTTTATCAATTTCTGTTGTAGGTTGGTGGTTTGGTTTTTTTTTTTTCTCTCCTTGCTCCCAAATTGCTAGTGTATACATAAAAATGATGAAAGATGCCTAACTTAAGTTGATTTTGTTTATGAAATAAAGTTTATCTTTTGCAAGTAGAAAAACTCCAGTGTCTTATGCTGAACTGTGGCCGTCTCTGCTCATCAGACCACCTATAACTCAAAAGTGTTGTATTCATCAGATTTCATTAGTTTATTGGCAATGGAAAAGAAAAGTTTATTCATCTTGCTGGGTTAGGTGATCTCTAAGGTCTTTTCCATCTCTAAGATTTTATTACTATTTTCCATCCCAACTATAGATAAAGTACAGAAATTCATCACAGCTCTCTGGTGTAATAGAAGCCAGTAGAATCCACAAATATTTTTAACTGCAAAGTTCTGCTCTTCTTTCACCATTGAAATATGTGACATAACTTTAATTATCTGTGATTCATAAAAAGAAATTCATCAGTAGTACTGGTACAATCAATATCAAGGTGTTGACTGCTGATTGTAAATAATAGACTCATTAATTTTCTCTTGAGTTTAATTCCTAGCTGATGGTAAATGATCATTGAGATATATAAGAATTTAAATTACAGGAGATATTAAATTACATAAAGCCTATGGAATATCAATTACTTGTAACTCTAGTAAATGTGTAGAGTTTGTGTGCATGTGTGTGTACCTTTTAACATGTATCTGACTCTTTTCTGTTAATTTGGTTACATCTCTGTTCCTCTTACTAGACATCAATTTTTTTGAGGGCAAAAACTATTTATCTTCACATTCCGAGAACTGGAACAGTGCTTAGCACATAATTTGATAGGCATTTGATAGGATGTCTCTTCAATAATAAATAAGACCAACTAACTTTAAATAACTGCTTAATATTTTTTAAAAGTAAAAACCCCAGATACAAGCAGAAAAATACTTCTGTACCATCTATGATGAATCATAGAAAGAAGCTGGAAGCGCCTTGTTATTGTAGGTGCCATCAAGTTGACTCTGACTGATTAAGACTCTGAACTACAGGTTGAAATCTTTTCCTGATCCTGAGCCATCTTTACAATCTCCACTGTACTCAAGGCCATTGTCACAGTCACTGTGTCCGCCCATCTTATTGAGGGTTTACCTCTCTTTTGCTGACTTTTACATTTCCATGATGTCCTTTCCCATGAAAGGGCCCTCCTGTTAACATGCCCAAGGATATGAGAAATCCTAACATCCTTTCCCCTAACAATTATCCTGAATGCACTTTCCCAAAACAGATTGGTCTAATCTTTTGTCAGTCCATGGTGTATTCAGTACTCTTCACCAAGATAACAATTCAAAGGCATCATGTCTTCTTCAGTTTCCTCATTTATTGTTCAACTTTCACATGCATATGAAGCAACTAAAACTGGCATGCTATGGGTCAGGTTCAGCACGATCTGTCTCTAAACTGGTACGATTTCTCTTTATTACTTTAAAAAGATCCTTGGCAGTACACTTACCCCGTGCAATAAAACTTTTGACGTATTTACTGCAGCTTCTATGGATGTTGATTGTGGATCTAAATAAAATGCAATCCCTGGCAACTTCAATAGTTACACCATCTATCACTGGTCCAGTTGTAAGGCTTTATTTTCTGTATGATAAAATACAAGCTATATGAAAGTCTATAGTCTTTCATCTTCTTCAGTAAGTACTTCAAGTACTCTTCACTTTCAGAAGCAAGCAGATTATTGTTGTTCTTCAATCTTGATGCCGTGTTCTGCTTCATACAATTCAGGTCTCAGATACCTCATCATACAGATATTAGATTTGGTGAAAGAATACACATTTGATGCCTGAAGATGACTGTTGTTATTGGTGTACACACACACCTGCATGCACACCTGCATAGAGTCAGAACCAATGCATAACTGCCTCCAGTAGGTTTTCAGAGGTTGTAAATCACATGGGATTTGATTGTCCATCATCCCATAAAGTAGCTGGTAGATTCAAATAGTATACCTTTATGTTTGCAGTGCAATTTCTTAATCTCAAAGTACCATAGTTTCCTAATTATTAGCTCATTATTTTTTCACTTCTGTTTCAACCAGGAAATCAAAAGTCAGGAAATATAAAGAACAAATGCATTAGGAAAATCTGCTGTCAAAGACCTCTCCAGAGTGCTAAAGAGCATCAGTGTCAGTCTAGAGATTAAGGTGTGTCTGATATAGTCCATGGTCTTTACAATTACCTGTTATGCATCAGAGAGCCGGACAATGATCAAAGAGAAAAGAAGAATTGTGAGTTGTGGTGCTGGATAGTACTGAACATACTCTAGGATGGACTGCTAAGAGAACAAACAAGTATGTCTGGAGAGCATAAAGGCAATCTGTTCCTTGGAGTCAAGGATTTTGAGGTTCCATCTCAAATTGTTGGGCATGTTGTCAGAAGGGCCAATCCTTGGAGAAAGACATCATGCTTGGCAGGGTAGAGGGACAGCACAGGACAGGAAGACCCTGGATGTGATGGATTGTTTCAGTAACTGGGGTGATCGGGGTAGAAGTGTCAGCGACAGTGAGATTGGCTCAGGATAGGGCAGGGTTCAGAGCTATCATACATAGGGTCACTATGAGTCATGGTTGACTTTATGGTACATAACAGCAACATATTTCACTTCAGTTTAGGTTTACTTTTCCATCTGGTCAACTCATACATGTACCTTTGATTTTCATATGGCAACATCTTCCTAAGTCAGTATGCCCATGTAAGTATTCAGTAGGTGATATTGACAAGATAATTTTCTGAACCTCAGTACATCTTTTGAAAAAGAAAGATTAAATGTGTTTCTGACATTATTATTAATAATGTTGCTATGTGCCATCAAATTGGGACCAACTCAGAGCCGATCTTCCAGTAGGTTTTCAGAATCTGTAAATCAAACAGGAGAAGATTATTCGTATTTCTACTGAGGAGCAGATGATGGATTCAAACTGGCTGACTCTGGATTGGCAGCACAATTTCTAAGCCACTAGGCCACCAGAAACCTTTTTTTCCCCTGAAAACGCATGCTTTTGTGGAAATTCTGTGTGCAAAAATGAGAAATATAGTGATATTTAGATTGAGGAAGAGTGATGATACCAGTCCTGTAGCAAGTAATACTGAATGTTAATGGCATAAAACCCAGAAATTTGTGTCTCACATAAAGCAAATCTGTGGCTGATACTGAGGTAGTTAAGCCTCTTTTCAGATGGTTGCCTTCACAGTGGGGCCCCTAAGATAGTTCTAGGTTTTAATATTAGCTAGCAAATGGGTTTTATTGACTATGCTTTATTAATTATGCAAAGGCATTTGACTATGTGGATAATAATAATTATGCATAACATTGTGAAAAATGAATGTGAATTCCAGAACACTAAACTGTGTTTATTTGAAAACTATTTATAGGCCAAAGGCTATGTGAAAACTATACACAGACCAAAGACCTGAGTGAGAATGTTGGAGATGGGTGGAAAATAACTTCTTCCTTTCCACTGCTTGCCTCCTGTAATCCCAGGAGCTGGCATCAAGGTGTAGTGGGAATCAAAATGTTGAGGCTTCTACCTAAGTGAAAATGACAGAGATGAGTGGAAGGTCCTTCTTCCTTGCACTGATTGCTTGCTAGATTTAGCCAAGATGTCACCTGGGGAATCATCCTTCTGTGCCAGCCATTCACCTCTTATAGAAGAGCAGAGATATACTAAGTCACAGGAAGATGGCCCAATATCAGAAGCTCCGAGACAAGAATCTTTGTCCAGAACTGCCAGAGAAACTCAGAGTTGGAATCTCCTAAACTGGGAGACTTACCTGTCAGGTTTTGTATTGGGAAATTATCTGCATATTGGTAATTATGTTGTGGCTTGAGTCTCAGTATTCGTGCATATTTGTTATTGTTCTAATAAGTATAACACTTGTCTGCTATTTTGCTGTACAAAGGTAACTTATGGGTGCTGTGATGTTAAAGGCTGTGCCCAGAGAGAGTCACCTGTAGTGAAAAGGTTTTAGTTGAGCTCTCAGATTACAACACATTCGGAAGAAGGATTGACCACCCACTTACAAAATAGTTGTTGTTGTTGTTAAGTGCCATTGAGTCATAGGCAACCCTATGAGCGAAAGACCTGAACACTTGTATAACTTTTATTGTTTCTCCAGGTTCACAGGGTTAGCAAGCTATTTCAGAAAAGGGTGCCCTGCCTGCTACCAAGCTTGCTTTAATTGGGGAGCTCCACCAAACACTTCCCACCATGGGTAACCATGGCACATCTGAAATAGTAGGCCTCTGAAAACCCTACGAATGGTAGAGGGACACAGAGAGTTATACTAGTAGAAGTACAGCCCAGACTAGAAGTCAATCAAAATGGGGCAAAACACCTGCAAAACATCTTTTAGTTGTTAGAAACTGAAATGTAAGAAGAACGGATGTTGGAAAACTAGAAGTTGTGGAAAATGAAATGGAGTGCATTAATCAACATTCTATACATTAGTGAGATGAGACACTTTGACACTTTGAATCAGACAGTCACATGGTATACTGTGCTGGGAAGGGAAAATAGGTAGAATGGTGTTGCGTTCATATTTACAAAAGACAATTTCAAATTCTATCCTGAAGTACAATGTTGTGAGTGATAAGATATTAGCCATATGGATGCAAGAAAGTCTTGTTAATAGGACTATTATTCAAATACATGCACTAAGAGCTAAAGTCAAAGAGGAAGAGATTGACAATTTTTAACAAATTTTGCTGTCTAAAATGAACCACACATGGAATCAAGATGTGTTAATGATAATTGGTGATTGGAATGCAAAATTTGAAACAATAAAGAAAGAATGGTAGTTTGAAAATGGGCTTGATGACAGAAATGAGGCCAGAAGTAGAATGATTACATTTTGTTTGTTCAATGATTTATTCATTGCAAATATGTTTTTTAAAGAACACAAGTCTTTGTAAACTTCCAATAAAATTAATAAAAATTTTTTAAAAATTGTGAAATAATATGTAGCACTTTCAGTTGTTAGGGATGAATTTGGCTTAGCAAACTGTGACAAATGCACACAAGAAATTCCTTATTTTGAAAATAAAAAAAACAACCAAACAAACACAAATACCACCCCCCACACACACACACACACACACGCACAAGCAGCAACTTTATACATGGACCTCACCAGAAGGACTGCCTAAGAATAAAATTGACTACATCTGTGAAAGGAATCATTGGAGAAATTCAATATTAGCAGTCAAAACTAGGAAAAGTGCTGAGTGAGGAACAGACTGGCAATTACTCATGTGTTAGTTCAAACCAAGGCTGAAAAAAGTTAAAACAAACCCATGAGAACCAAAATACGATCTTGAGACTATCCCACCTGAATTTATAAATCATCTTATAAGAATTAAGTTTGAAGCATTGAACACCAATATTTAAAGACATGATGAGTTGTGAGATGATATCAAGTATATCATTCATGAAGAGAATGAGATAACTTCAAAGACAGAGGAGAAAGAAAAAACTAAAACGGATATCAGAAGAGACCCTGAAAATTATACTAGAGCATTGAGAAGCCGAAACAAAGGGAAGAAACGAAGAAATGAACAGAAGATTTCAAAGGGCAGTTCAAGAAGACAAAACAAACTATTATAACAAAATATGTAGAGACATAGAGTTGGAAAATAGAAAGGCAAGAACTCACTCAGCATTTCTCTGGCTCAAGGAACTGAAAAACAAATTCAAGCCTTGAGTTGCTATATTGAAGGATGCTATGGGCCAAATCTTGAATGATTCAGAAAGCATCGAAAGTAGATGGAGGGAAAACAGTCACTGTGCCAAAAGGAACTATCCAAAAGGAAATATTTCAGGAAATACCACATGATCAAGAGCTAATGTAAGGAAAGAAGAAGTTCAAGGTACAATGAAAGCACTGGCAAAAATAATGACCGGGAATTGATGGGATACTAATTATCATATTTCAAATGACCACTGCGGCCCTGGATGTGCTCACAAGACAATGCCAGAAAATATGGAGGACAGCTGCCTAGTCAATTGACTGGAAGAGATCCATATTTGCTCACATTTCTAAGAAAAGTGATACAACAGATTGTGAAAATTATTAAACAATATCATTAATATGCCCAGAACAGTACATAGAGAATTGCCAAACATTAAACCTGCATTTAGCAGACACAGTAGCTCCAGAGATATGATTGTGGATATCAGATGCATCCTGGCTGAAAGCAAAGAATGCCAGAATGTCTGTGTTTTTATTGAC
>NW_006399818.1:3806516-3807732 GCF_000299155.1 Elephantulus edwardii
CATCTGCTAAGTGATTAGTAATTCTGCTGCTGTACATAGGGAATCATATTTCTTTCTTCTTATTTAATATCTTCATTAATTATATTCAACAGACAATAAACAATAAATTCATGAAATCTGCAGAAAATACTAAATTAAAAGGTGCTGAAAACACCAGTGAGAGTACCACTGCAGCATAAAACTGCTTAGAGAAGCTAAAAAATAGGAAGCAAATTGGGAACGACATACTAGAAAAGACAAGATAAGAACTCTCACAAAACCATCTTTAAAATGCATAGGAAACATGGATTATCATGCTTGTTGATTTTAAATTCACTGTGTATTTTTTCTTTCAGTAGGTGTGGATTGAGAGCCTCCTAGTTTGCTAGCAAGGTGCTCTGCCCTGAGTTTTTAAAAATGCGCTAGACAATGAGACTCATGCTCACAGAGTCTGTACCAGTGGAGGAGATAGAAAATAGAATTTATACATATGAGAAATCAAAACTTTCTCAGATAAATTGTTGTTATGTGCTGTGGAATTGGAACCAACTCTTAGTGGATCCTCTAGTGGACCTTGAGAAGCATTAATCACACCGGGAGATGTTACCCACTTTTCTCCCAAGAGGCAGCTCATAGATTCAAACTGCAGGCCTTTGAGTTGGCAGAGCAACTTCTTATCATTCAGTCACCACAGCTCCAGAGAAATAATGAGTAAGTACAAAAGTTTCATAGTAGAATATGATTGGCTAACAGAGCAGAGAAGTACAGTGCTGGAATGCAACGTAGTGATGGCCTAAGGGATGATGATCTTCAGCACTATTTTGTTTGTGTGTGATATTAATTATACTGTTCAATAGTTTCCACATTCAGTTGAATCACTTTTCTTGGGAAGGGAAATAAATATGAATCTCTTCTAATCTGTTGGCCAGACACTTGTCCTCCAGATTTCCTGGCATGGACTAGTGAGCACATACAAGGTTACATCTATCATTTCAAACAAGTCAATTGGCATCCCATCAATTCCTGGGGCCTTATTTTTCCCAATGCATTCAATACAGCTTCTCCTTCCTCTTTCATTACTGTTGGCTCCTGTTCATATGGTACTTCCTGAAATTTTTCAGTGTCAGTAAATTCTTTCTGGTACAGTGACTCTTGTATTCCCTCCATCTTTTTTTGATACTTTCTGGGTCATTCACCCATAGCATCTTTCAATATTGTGACACAAGGCTTAGATTTG
>NW_006399818.1:3808311-3808783 GCF_000299155.1 Elephantulus edwardii
TTTTTTTGTGCAATCAATGATTTATTCATTGCAAATTCTTATTAAAAAACATAAACAGCAACCGTTCACATGGACATCACTTGATGCACTAGGTAGATAATAGATTCACTGTATCTGTGGAAATAATCAATGGGGTAGCTCTATATAAGCAATCAAAATCAGGCGAGAGGCTAAATATGGAATAGATGGTCAATTACTTCTCTGCAAGTTCAAAGTAAAGATGAACAAAATTAAAACAAGTACACAGGAACCAAAATATGATCTTGAGATAATTTCAATTGAATTTAACAACCATTTTAGGAATAAACTTGATGTATTAAATGCTAATTATCAAAGAGCAGATGAGTTGTAGGATGACATCAAAGATATCATCCACAAAGACAACAACAGAGTATTGTAAAAATCAGAAAAGAAGAACAGACCAAAATGGATGTCAGAAGAGTCTAAAAAATTGCATTAGAAAATACAGAGG
>NW_006399818.1:3808883-3810642 GCF_000299155.1 Elephantulus edwardii
CATTATAGTTTTAGGTGCCTTTAGGTCAAATATGACTCATAGTGACCCTGTGTACAATAAATATGAACCTTGCCCGATCCTGTACCATCTTCATCATCTCTGATATTCTTAAGCCCATTCTTACAGTCACTGTGTCATACTGACATACTGAAAGGGATACATTTGTTGCAAAGAAAATATTTTAAAATGCTGTGACTGACTATGAGTTAGACTCAATTTGTAGGCAGGCACTAATAACTAATAACTGCAAGAGAAAATGGAAAAGAGATTTTATGGTTCAGGCCTGAAAAAGGGGCCTATCACTTGATCACACCTAACTTCAGGAAAGCTGAAAAACACGGAATCACTTTGTACTATGGAAAGACCAACAAAAAGTAGATATCTAGGTTCTAGCACAAGAAATGGGTCTGATACCTGAGAAGGCATGTGTAGGACTCTGACTGTCACGTTGTGCAGCCCCTGAAAGAGGGCCTTCAGCTTGAGTATATTCTCATTTGGGAAAGACATCATGCTTGATATATAGCAAGAGTTCAAGAAATGCTTTCATTTTTCTGTATCTCTAAAAGAAAACAAATTCCCCATGAGTCATTTGACTTAATGTTGTTAGGTGTCCTTTAGTCAGCTTCAGCTTAAAGCAACCCAATGAACAAGAAATCTGAATCTGGCCTCATCTCACACCAGTCCCTTGCTCTCTGTCATACTTGAGCCCATTGTTACAGTGACAGTGACAGTCCAGCGTGTTGAGGGTCATCATTTCTTTTGCTGAACCCTCTACCATTTCCACCATGATGTCTTTTCTTAAGGGCTGGCTTCTCTTGATAACATGCCCAAAGTATATGAGAAAAAGTTTCACCATCCTTGCTTCTAAAAAACGCTCTGGTTGCACTTCCTCTAAGAAAGATTTGTTCTTTTGGCAGTCCATGGTGTATTCTACATTCTTCACCAACAACTCAATTAAAAGGCATCAGTTCTTTGGTCTTCCTAATACATTGCATAGGAAACAATCAATTGAAACTACCGTGGCTCCTATCAGGCACATCTTATTAAAATGATGTTCTTCCTCTTTAGCACTTTGGAGAGGTCTTTGACAGTAGATTGAGGTAACTGGTAATTTAAACTTTTCTCCATCTTTAATGATATTTTCTATTGGATCAGTGGTGAGCACTTTTGTCTTTTTTAACATTGAAATGTAATATATACTGTAGGCTATAGATATTTTTCTTTTTATCTTCTGCAGTAAGTGCTTTATGTATTTTTCACTTTATCTAAGTAAAGTTGTATCATCTGCATAATGCAGATTGTTGATGAGGGATTTCCCCCCCATTTCTGATGCCACATTCTTCTTCATAAAAGGCCTCCTTCTCAAATGATTTGCAAGCATTCATATTGAGTAGGTTTGAAGTAAGTGTACAACCCTGATGCATACTTTTCCTGATTATAGGTCATGCAGTGTTTCCCTGTTCAGACAATTGCTTCTTGGTCTCTGTATGGGTTTTGCATAAGCCCAATTAGTTACTCTGGGATTCCCACTCTTTTTTCAGTGTTAGCCATAATTTATTATTATCCCCACAGTCAGATACCTTTGCATAGTCAATACACAAGTATACATTTTTCTGGTATTCTGCTTTCACTCTAGAACCATTGGAATCAGCAGTAATATTCCTCATGTTGTGGTCTCTTCTGACTTCATCTTGAATTCCGGACAGTTCTTGTTGGTATACTATTGCAGCCACTTAAAAATACTCTTAAGCAACACTTC